>NW_026652288.1:69723636-70132456 GCF_009828535.3 Hylobates moloch
CTGTACTGCACCCACTGTTAGGCACTCCCTAGTGAGATGAAACCGGTACCTCAAGCAGAAATGCAGAAATCACCAGTCTTCTGTGTCGCTGGGGCTGGGAGCTGGAGACCGGAGCTGTTCCTATTCGGCCATCTTGGCTCCACCCTCCTGTGGCCCCCACTTCTTGATCGAGTTCTATTCCCACTTCATCTTCTACCATCTTGTTGACTTCCTAAGTGACTCCCTTGTCAACTCTGTCTACCTGATAGGCCACCAGATGGACCATCTGAGCAGCCTGACCTGCCCGACCAGCCACTTGACCAGCCATTCCTCTGTTGGGGATTAGAAGATTTGTTTCCATCATAATATTCTTCAATTTCAGGTAATTTGGCTGGCACTGAGAGTATCCAGTTGAAATCATGCCACTCTGCCTGTAATCTTTCTGATTCAGTTGTAGGAATATCAAAGCAAACCCCCATATTTCCTTTCAGGAGGCATGTACTGGTAATCCGAGACACTGCATTACTACTTAGCTTTCTGTTAAGTTCATTCCAGGCACAGGTGACATCCTGTATTTCCTCTAGGCTTTCCAGAGTCATGGTCATCAGAGGCGATCAAAGATCGTGGTTCAAAACTTGATGCACCAGAAATGTGGGCTAAAGTTGCAGCCAATGCATCCAATGCCCCTTTCTCTTCTATCAATCTCTGAGCTGATGGTCAGAGAAAATCAACAGCAGCATAAGAAACGGAAGTCAGAAACCTGATGGTATCCATGCTTTTAGATTTAACTAAATCCATTGTAGAAGGAACACCTACACATTTAAAAGTAATTCCTGCTTTTTGTTCCACATATCTTAGTTGACCTCTTTCTCTTGGTTGATAAAAACATATACAAATCCCTGTCCAGCTCTACCTGTGCATCCAGAGCGATGGATACAGGCCTCAACATCCTGAGGAGGACAATGTTGAGTCACCAGGTCTACTTCAGGAATGTGCAAACTACGGGCAGCCACGTTGGTTGCCACCAAAACTTTAAAACTATCTTCTCTGAAGCCTTTTAGTGTAATTTCTCTTTGTGACTGTATAATGTCCTCATGTAAATACTGGGCATTCTGTTTTATGTGTGGATTCATGGCCATTTCAGTTACATTCTTCTTGGTCTCACAGAAAATACTAGCCCTCCATTTAGACCCACCGTAGACTTGAAGGACATCTCCAATAACTTCTGGCCTCTGAGACCAATGACACTGAATGGCCAAGTGTTCCACAGTAGTTACAGCCTTTTGAGTCATTTTTCCAACAAGGTCAACCTGTTCATATCTGGATTTTATGTATTTTTTTGCAACTTTTATATGCACTGTGGGCAAGTTGCAGAAAAAAGTAAAGTCTCAGGATGGTCTTCAGATTCAGTTTTGTAGGATTTGTGAATCATATCTTCAACTTGTTCATCAAAATCTAAATCTAACGTTTGATCCACTTCATCAAGCACAACATGGCACAGTTTAGAAAGATCCAATCAGCCACTCTGCAGATGATCTTTGATATGACCAGGGGTTCCAACCAAGATGTCAATACCATTTCGCATATGATTAATTTGGCTTTGATATGGTGTTCTACCATAAAAACACACGATGCTGAGTTTCCTAGTTTTGTCTTTGAAGTCTTTGGCTACCTGGTTTGCCAGTTCCCTTGTTGGAGCCAAAACAAGTACCTTTGGTGAGCAGCTTTTTAAAAATTGTTTCTTGATTTCTTTGGAGTCTTTCAATCAAGGGGATAGCAAAAAAGAATGTCTTTCCTGTTCCTGTCCATGCTCGAGCTATTAAGTCTTTTCCTTCATATACAGGACAAGGTCCTAACTTGAATAGGAAAGAGATATGTTACCCTTTGACCTTTCAGAAGCTTTACAGTCTCTTCAGAAATATGGAAATAGGAGAAGGCTCCTTCTTTCTGTTCACATGTTAAGGTCTCCTCTAGTTTATTATCACTTGATTTATGAGTAGAACTATCTAAGGATGATACTTGCTTTGATTTTTTTTTTTCATATTCATCAATATTTCCATTTGGTAGATCTTTTCTTCCTATGAGATTTAGAGAATTTATCTGAAAGTCTACTAAATCCTTCAGTGTCTCCATTTAGCTTCTCTTTCATTTTAGTTTTTTTTTTTTTTTTTGGACTTGGGAGCATCCAGGTCATCTATCACAACATTTTCTCTTGTTTTTGATTTCTCATCCGGGTCATAATGGTGCCTTGACTTCCTTCTGTCACTCCAGCACTGTGTAATGTGTTTTCAGCTTATCTTGTTTAAATCTTCATAACAACCCTATAAGGGAAGTACAGGTCTATAATCCCTTATCCGAAATTATGACACCCATAGAGCTCTTAGTGATAAGGTCAGGGGGTAGATTCTGCTTTCTAAGCTATACAAAATAAATCTCATTCTTTTATTGAATGTCAGCCTTCAAATATTGCCACCTTAGCCTTTTCAGCTGATTTCTTTTTTGCAGGTCAAATGTCTCCAGTAAAAATTTTACCTGTACATTTTCCAGCACCCTGTGATCCTCTGAGTGTTTCAGGATTTTTTTTTTTCCTTTTCCTTTGTTTTTTGGAGGGCAGGGGGGTGGGAGAAGGAAAGACACTACAACTCCTCTACAGGCTCCTTGAGGGCAGGGACCATCTTACTTAGTTTAAGCCCCTTGGTGCTCAGCAAAGAGTATGGTACAAATTAGGGTCAATAAATACCTTTTGCCTCTCCTTCTTCTGGCTCTCAGACTCCTCCAAGGGTGTTTCCAGCTCCATAATGTTGCCCCAAGGAGTTTCCCAGGCACTACTGGCCACCACCACCTCCCTCCATGCACAGTGGCCACAACTACCTATGGGCAGTCACAGCGTGGAAGGAAGCTGGGCCTAATGCTTTATTCAAATCACACTGATATTGAAAATGATGAACCACTCTGATGAAAAACGATCAAGTTTCTGCATGAAAGCTCATTTTACATTGATTTTATGGCCAAAACATAAGCTTCTGAAATGAATATATCATGATACTTAAGTTACATTATTTATTTATTTAGAGTTGGAGTCTTACTCTGTCGCCCAGGCTGGAGTGCAGTGGCACGATGTTGGCTCACTGCAACCTCTGCCTCCTGGGTTCAAGCGGTTCTCCTGCCTCAGCCTCCTGTGTAGCTGGGATTACAGGTGCGTGCCACCAGGCCCAGCTAATTTTGGTAATTTTAATAGGGATGGGGTTTCACCATGCTGGTCAGGCTGTTCTCAAACTCCTGACCTCATGATCCACCTGCCTTGGCCTCCCAAAGTGCTGGGATTACAGGTGTGAGCCACCATGCCCGCCCACTTCATTTCTTATTATTGAAATTTTTATTCTCATATTTTCAATTCATACTTTTTAGCCCTGTGTGAATCCGTGTGTACAATCATCACAGTCTGCAAGAAATCCTTAGGGAGTTTTGGATTTAAGTGTGTTGTTGCTCTTGGGATTATTAGACAGGGTTTTCCATTCTCTGTTCTAATAGAAATGAAACCTCTAGTTTTATCTCTTAAAATGGCATTTCAAATCAGATATGATATGTATCCAAATTTATTTCCATTTATTTATTTTATCCATTATTTCTGTTTTTCTAACAAAATAAAAGAGGATAAACTAGCTTGAAAGAAAGCATACACTGATTCTAATTTAACAAGAAAATAAAATTTCATCAGGAAGAAATGAATCCTAAGAAATGAAATAATTTTTTATATCCTAATGATAAGCACTCATTCAATTGGACGTTAGGAATATCCTACAAAAAATGTTTGCAAGAAAAAAATTTCTCATACCTAATTAACCAGAATTAGGTCCGAAATGATATATTTTCATTTGTAAGACAGTTTCAAAGGATAAATACAATGTTTTTGTAAGGTTGCTATACTCCAGAAAAGGTGTTAAAGTTTACATTGATGTTATACATGTAAGTATGGAAGACAAGAATACTTTTGTCAAACATCATACTGGGATAGAAAGAGCATCAAACTAAAAAGCAAATTTAAAGAGGCAAATAGAGTAGGCAGTGTCCTAGGGTAGAGGAGGCTAGTGACAGTGAATAAGAGTAAATGAGCACTTGGGACCTTATTGGTGTGATGAAATGTTCTAAAACTGATTTATGGTGATGTCTGTACAAGTTGGTAAACTTACTAGAAATCATTGCCTTGTTCACTTGAAGTGGATGACTTATGGGCTATGTTAGTCCATTTTCATGCTGCTATGAAGACATACCTGAGACTGGATAATTTATAAAGAAAAGAGGTTTAATTAACTCACAGTTCTGCATGGCAAGGGAGGCCTCAGGAAACTCATGGCAGAAGGCACGTGAAACAGGGACGTCTTACATGGCAGCAGGAAAGAGAAATGAGTGAGAGCAAGGGAAATGCCAGATGCTTATAACATCATCAGATCTTGTGAGAACTCACTCATGATCATGAGAACAGTATGGGAGAAACCACCCCCATGATTCAATTACCTCCACCTGGTCCTTCCCTTGACACATGGGTATTATGGGGATTATAATTCAAGGTGAGATTTGGGTGGGGGCAAATAATCAAATTATATCACAGGCTATGTAAAATATTCCTCAATGAAGTATTCTTAAGAAAAGAGCATTTTGGCCAGGCATGGTGCCTCATGTCTCCAATCCCAGCACTTTCGGAGGCTGAGGCAGGCAGATCACTTAAGGCCAGGAGTTTGAGACCAGCCTGGCCAATATGGAGAAACGTCAATCTACAAAAATCACAAAAAAATTAGCCAGGTATGGTGGCATATGCTTCTAATCCCAGCAATTTGGCAGGCTGACGCACGAGAATAGTTTGAACCCTGGAGGCTGAGGTTGCAGTGAGCACCACTGCACTCCAGCTGTGGTGACAGAGCAAGACTCTGTCTCAAAAAAAAAAGAGCATTTTACTGACATTCAGGAGACCATGAAAGACAGCACTTGTTCTGCCACTAAATAGTTGTATAACCCTGAACAAGTAGTGTATTCATTAAAGATCTTTGTTTCATTATCTATAAAGAAGATGGGAGGATGGAGCCAAGATGGCTGAATAGGAACAGCTCCAGTCTAGAGCTCCCAGCATGAGCGATGCAGAAGACGGGTGATTTCTGCATTTCCAACTGAGGTACCGGGTTCATCTCACTGGGGAGTGTCGGAAAGTGGGTGCAGGACAGTGGGTGCAGCACACCGAGTGTGAGCCAAAGCAGGGTGAGGCATCACCTCACCTGGAAAGCACAAGGGGTCAGGGAATTCCCTTTCCTACTCAAAGAAAGGGGTGACAGATGGCACCTGGAAATCGGGTCACTCCCACCCTAATACTGCGCTTTTCCAATGGTCTTAGCAAACAGCACACCAGGAGATTGTATCCTGCGCCTGGATCAGAGGGTCCTATGCCCAAGGAGCCTCGCTCATTGCTAGCACAGCAGTGTGAGATCAAACTGCGAGGCAGCAGTGAGGCTGGGGGAGGGGCGCCCACCATTGCCAAGGCTTGAGTAGCTAAAAAAAGTGGCTGGGAAGCTCGAACTGGGTGGAGCCCACCTCAACTCAAGGAGGCCTGCCTGCCTCTGTAGACTCCACCACTGGGGGCAAGGAATAGCCAAACAAAAGGCAGCAGAATCCTCTGCAGACTTAAATGTCCCTTTCTGACAGCTTTGAAGAGAGTAGTGGTTCTCCCAGCACACAGCTGGAGATCTGAGAATGGACAGACTGTCTCCTCAAGTGGGTCCCTGACCCCCGAGTAGCATAACTGGGAGGTACCCCCTAGTACAGGCAGACTGACACCTCACATGGCCAGGTACTCCTCTGAGACAAAAATTCCAGAGGAACAATCACACAGCAACCTTTGCTGCTCACCAATATCTGCTGTTCTGCAGCCTCTGCTGCTGATACCCAGGCAAACAGGGTCTGGAGTGGACCTCCAGCAAACTCCAACAGACCTTCAGCTGAGGGTCCTGACTGTTAGAAGGAAAACTGACAAACAGAAAGGACATCCACACCAAAACCCCATCTGTATGTCACCATCATCAAAGACCAAAGTTAAAACCACAAAGACGGGGAAAAAACAGAGCAGAAAAACTGGAAACTCTAAAAATCAGAGCGCCTCTCCTCCTCCAATGGAACACAGCTCCTCAGCAGCAACGGAACAAAGCTGGATGGAGAATGACTTTGACAAGTTGAGAGAAGAAGGCTTCAGATGATCAAACTACTGCGAGCTAAAGGAGGAAGTTTGAACCCATGGCAAAGAAGTTAAAAGCCTTGAAAAAAAATTAGATGAATGGCTAACTAGAATAACCAATGCAGAGAAGTCCTTAAAGGACCTGATGGAGCTGAAAACCCAGGCACAAGAACTACATGACGAATGCACAAGCCTCAGTAGCTGATTCGATCAACTGGAAGAAAGGGTATCGTGATGGAAGATCAAATGAATGAAATGAAGCCAGAAGAGAAGTTTAGAAAAAAAAGAATAAAAAGAAATGAACAAAGCCTCCAAGAAATATGGCACTATGTGAAAAGACCAAATCTACATCTGATTGGTGTTCCTGAAAGTGATGGGGAGAATGGAACCAAGTTGGAAAACACTCTGCAGGATATTATCCAGGAGAATTTCCCCAATCTAGCAAGGCAGCCAACATTCAAATTCAGGAAATACAGAGAATGCCACAAAGATACTCTTTGAGAAGAGTAACTCCAAGATACATAATTGTCAGATTCACCAAAGTTGAAATCAAGGAAAAAATGTTAAGGGAAGCCAGAGAGAAAGGTTGGGTTACCCACAAAGGGAAGCCCATCAGACTAACAGCTGATCTCTTGGCAGAAACTCTACAGCCCAGAAGAGAGTGAGGGCCAATATTCAACATTCTTAAAGAAAAGAATTTTCAACCCAGAATTTCATATGCAGCCAAACTAAGCTTCATAAATGAAGGAGAAATAAAATCCTTTACAGACAAGCAAATGCTGAGAGATTTTGTCACGACCAGGCCTGCCTTACAAGAGCTCCTGAAGGAAGCACTAAACATGGAAATGAACAACCAGTACCAGCCACTGCAAAAACATGCCAAATTGTAAAGACCATCGAGGCTAGGAAGAAACTGCATCAACTAACGAGCAAAATAACCAGCTAATATCATAATGACAGGATCAAATTCACACATAATAATATTAACCTTAAATGTAAATGGGCTAAATGCTCCAATTAAAAGACATAGACTGGCAAATTGGATAAACAGTCGACACCCATCAGTGTGCTGGATTCAGGAGACCCATCTCACGTGCAGAGACACACATAGGCTCAAAATAAAGGGATGGAGGAAGATCTACCAAGCAAATGGAAAACAAAAAAGGGCAGGGGTTGCAATCCTAGTCTCTGATAAAACAGACTTTAAACCAACAAAGATCAAAAGAGACAAAGAAGGCCATTACATAATGGTAAAGGGATTGATTCAACAAGAAGAGCTAACTATCATAAATACATATGCACCCAATACAGGAGCACCCAGATTCATAAAGTAAGTCCTTAGAGACCTACAAAGAGACTTAGACTCCCACACAATAATAATGGGAGACTTTAACACCCCACTGTCAACATTAGACAGATCAATGAGACAGAAAGTAAACAAGGATATCCAGGAATTGAACTCAGCTCTGCACCAAGCGGACCTAATAGACATCTACAGAACTCTCCACCCCAAATCAACAGAATATGCATTCTTCTCAGCACCACACTGCACTTATTCCAAAATTGACCAGTAGTTGGAAGTAAAGCACTCCTCAGCAAATATGAAAGAACAGAAATTATAACAAACTGTCTCTCAGACCACAGTGCAATCAAACTAGAACTCAGGATTAAGAAACTCACTCAAAACCGCTCAACTACATGGAAACTGAACAACCTGCTCCTGAATGACTATTGGGTACATAATGAAATGAAGGCAGAAATAAAGATGTTCTTTGAAACCAACGAGAACAAAGACACAACATACCAGAATCTCTGGGACACATTCAAAGCAGTGTGTAGAGGGAAATTTATAGCACTAAATGCCCACAAGAGAAAGCAGGAAAGATCCAAAATTGACACCCTAACATCACAATTAAAAGAACTAGAAAAGCAAGAGCAAACACATTCAAAAGCTAGCAGAAGGCTAGAAATAACTAAAATCAGAGCAGAACTGAAGGAAATAGAGACACAAAAAACCCTTCAAAAAATTAATGAATCCAGGAGCTGGTTTTTTGAAAAGATCAACAAAATTGATGGACCGCTAGCAAGACTAATAAAGAAGAAAAGAGAGAAGAATCAAATAGATGCAATAAAAAACGAAAAAGGGGATATCACCACCGATCCCACAGAAATACAATCTACCATCAGAGAATACTACAAACACCTCTATGCAAATAAGCTAGAAAATCTAGAAGAAATGGATAAATTCCTCGACAAATACACCCTCCCAAGACTAAACCAGGAAGAAGTTGAATCTCTGAATAGACCAATAACAGCTTCTGAAATTGTGGCAATAATCAATAGCTTACCAACCAAAAAGAGTCCAGGACCTGATGGATTCACAGCTGAATTCTACCAGAGGTACAAGGAGGAACTGGTACCATTCCTTCTGAAACTATTCCAATCAATAGAAAAAGAGGGAATCCTCCCTAACACATTTTATGAAGCCAGCATCATCCTGATACCAAAACCTGGCAGAGACATAACCAAAAAAGAGAATTTCAGACCAATATCCTTGATGAACATTGATGCAAAAATCCTCAATAAAATACTGGCAAACCGAATCCAGCAGCACATCAAAAAGCTTATCCACCATGATCAAGTGGGCTTCATCCCTGGGATGCAAGGCTGGTTCAACATACTCAAATCAATAAACATAATGCAGCATATAAACAGAACCAAAGACAAAAACCACATGATTATCTCAATAGATGCAGAAAAGGCCTTTGACAAAATTCAACAGCCCTTCATGCTAAAAACTGTCAATAAATTAGGTATTGATGGGATGTATCTCAAAATAGTAAGAGCTATCTATGACAAACCCACAGCCAATATCATACTGAATGGGCGAAAACTGGAAGCACTCCCTCTGAAAACTGGCACAAGACAGGGATGCCCTCTCTCACCACTCCTATTCAACACAGTGTTGGAAGTTCTGTCCAGGGCAATCAGGCAGGAGAAGGAAATAAAGGGTATTCAATTAGGAAAAGAGGAAGTCAAATTGCCCCTGTTTGCTGATGACATGATTGTATATCTAGAAAACTGCATCATCTCAGCCCAAATTCTCCTTAAGCTGATAGGCAACTTCAGCAAAGTCTCAGGATACAAAATCAATGTGCAAAAATCACAAGCATTCTTGTACACCAATAACAGACAAACAGAGAGCCAAATCATGAGTGAACTCCCATTCACAATTGCTTCAAAGAGAATAAAATACCTAGGAACCCAACTTACAAGGGACATGAAGGACCTCTTCAAGGAGAACTACAAACCACCACTCAATGAAATAAAAGAGGATACAAACAAATGGAAGAACATTCCATGCTCATGGGTTGGAAGAATCAATATTGTGAAAATGGCCATACTGCTCAAGGTAATTTATAGATTCAATGCCATCGCCATCAAGCTACCAAAGACTTTCTTCACAGAATTGGAAATAACTACTTTAAAGTTCATATGGAACCAAAAAAGAGCCCGCAATGCCAAGTCAATCCTAAGCCAAAAGAACAAAGCTGGAGGCATCACGCTACCTGACTTCAAACTATACTACAAGGCCACAGTAACCAAAACAGGATGGGAGTGGTACCAAAACAGAGATATAGACCAATGGAACATAACAGAGCCCTCAGAAATAATGCCACGTATCTACAACCATCTGATCTTTGACAAACCTGACAAAAACAAGAAATGGGGAAAGGATTCCCTATTTAATAAATGGTGCTGGGAAAACTGGCTAGCCATATGTAGAAAGCTGAAACTGGATCCCTTCCTTACACCTTATACAAAAATTAATTCAAGATGGATTAAAGACTTATATGTTAGACCTAAAACCATTAAAATCCTACAAGAAAACCTAGGCAATACCATTCAGGACATAGGCGTGGGCAAGGACTTCATGTCTAAAACACCAAAAGCAATGGCAACAAAAGCCAAAATCGACAAATGGGATCTCATTAAACTAAAGAGCTTCTGCACAGCAAAAGAAACTACCATCAGAGTGAACAGGCAACCTACAGAATGGGAGAAAATTTTTGCAATCTACTCATCTGACAAAAGGCTAATATCCAGAATCTACGAAGAACTCAAACAAGTTTACAAGAAGAAAACAAATAACCCCATCAAAAAGACACAGACAAAAAACTCATGAAAAAATGCTCATCATCACTGGCCATCAGAGAAATGCAAATCAAAACCACAATGAGGTACCATCTTACAACAGTTAGAATGGCGATCATTAAAAAGTCAGGAAACAACAGGTGCTGGAGAGGAAGTGGAGAAATAGGAACACTTTTACACTGTTGGTGAAACTGTAAACTAGTTCAACCATTGTGGAAGTCAGTGTGGCCATTCCTCAGGGATCTAGAACTAGAAATACCACTTGACCCAGCAATCCCATTACTGGGTATGTACCCAAAGGATTATAAATCGTGTTGCTATAAAGACACATGCACATGTATGTTTATTGTGGCACTATTCACAATAGCAAAGACTTGGAACCAACCCAAATGTCCAACAATGATAGACTGGATTAAGAAAATGTGGCACATATACACCACAGAATACTATGCAGTCATAAAAATTGATGCGTTCATGTCCTTTGTAGGGACATGGATAAAGTTGGAAACCATCATTCTCAGCAAACTATCGCAAGGACAAAAAACCAAACACCGCATGTTCTCACTCATAGGTGGGAATTGAACAGTGAGAACACATGGACACAGGAAGGGAAACATCACACACTGGGGCCTGTTGTGGGGTGGGGGGAGGGGGAAGGGATAGCATTAGGAGATATACCTAATGCTAAATGATGAGTTAATGGGTGCAGCACACCAATATGTCACATGTAAACATATGTAATTAACCTGCACGTTGTGCACATGTACCCTAAAACTGAAAGTATAATAAAAAAATAAAATTAAAAAAAAAGAAAGAAGTTGGGCTAAGTAAACCCCATAGTATCTCTTATCTCTTCCTATTCCAATATTCTATGGCTAGTTTGGCAAAGTAGCCTCAATGAAAGCACTTTTTTTCCTTGAAAAATATCTAATTATAAAAGCTCTTCTGAAAAACATTAAAATCACAAAACCTTCTTTAAAAACTTCCCCAAAGAAATTATGGATCCAAGATACTTCAAAAGAAACTTTATTTATCAATAAAGCATTGTTGAGGGAATATTTTTATCCTTCCAAAATATATGAAATCAAAGGCACTATGCAGCCTACAATGAAAATGTCTGAGATGGGAAGATATAACAAGAAAGAAAAGAAAGCAGATTATAAACCAATGTTAATGAGTTTCAAAGACCTTTATGAACTAGAAAGAAACCTGTAAGGATGATTTAATGATGCTCATACACTTCTAATTTATACCCTCTTTGAATAGGAAACACTTACTAAGCTCAAATACAGGTAAGAGACCATGTAAAATCCTGTAGATATGGGCATATACAGATATGTGCATGTCTTATATATTTGCATGTGCATGTTTGTATATATAATGTATAGCTAACTCTTTTCTGGTGATAGAAATAATATATTACTGCTTCATTTTGCTATTGAAATATATGTAAAGAACATGCACCAAGAAGTGCCCTAGGTTATAGAAAATTAAGGATGACTTCTATATGACTATAATGTTAATCATTTTTACCCTTGTGAAAAAAATCATTTAACTCCCTAGAGCCTATATGGGTAGTATGCATTATTTAAATCAATGGAATTTTCTTCTCAGTTTTCTTTTTGTGCAAAATAAGGGACATTCTTTAGAAAATTCTGTGATACTTCTTATCTAGAAAATAATTTGATAAGTTTAATATTTATGCCTTAAAAACATAACATATGGCATTATACCCTGGTAGTTCGTATTCTTGCCAGTGAAGCTAAGCTGGGAATTAATTACATTTCCCATATGTCTCTTACTTGTATCCCTCCAGATTGAAGTTGGCCAAGAAAGGAAATTACATGCTATTTGGAAGGTGGAAAAAGCAGTGGCCATAACCATTTGAAAATCTTCTCATAGGCAGAATCAGAGACAGACAGAATAAAGGGTACGAGACAGGGGCCAGCTTGTCATCACTCCCTTCTGCTCCACATCTAGCTTTTCTTGACTGCTGGTATTGTTGACCAACAGAGCCTCCGATCCATCCCAGATGCTTGGCTATGGGCCCACAGAGGTCATAGTTATTCAGAGGCAACAGCTTTTCATAGACCTCTCCACAGATTTTCCCTTTGTGGTCCTACTTTGTTGGCTAGACATACTTGGTTTCTCAAGCTGACTGAGTGGTAACTCTGCCTCTGATCCTCAAACTTCTCTTCAAGTCCTCTTCTTCTCCAGCTTTCTCCACAATTCTAAACGAAGTATCTTATCCCATAACACCCATAGTATTTTTGCTCCTTGGACTAAACCTTAATAGACACAAATTCCTAATCAATGGAAGAGAAAACCTATCTAAAATAATGAAGAAAAATATGATGATTTTAATTAATTCAAAAACCCCAAAACATTTATGGATGAAGGTGGTGGAAGGTAGTCCAATCACAGAATCTCTCTCATCCAGTAAAATGAAGAAAGAAAACAGTCATAGATTCACTAGGAGCAACCAAACAAGAAAAGGGTCCAGTCTCATGCAAAAGCTTCTAAGAGTGGTGGCCACCAAACAGAAACAAAACATTCATCCACTTCTGTAAGCAGTTGCCCAGAAAGAAGATGATTTGAAAAAATCTGAGAATTCTGGCTATGAATGAATTCCATTTTGGTAAGAGATGGTTTAAAGTAATGATTCTCAAAATGAGGGCTGCAAGCAGTTTCAGGGGGTCTGTGGTCAAAACCCATCTTACAAACAGTTTCAGGGAGTCTGTATGGCCAAAGCTATTTTAATGACTATACTAAGGTTTTATTTATCATTTTCACCATGTTAACATTTTTACTGAAGGTACTAAAGCAATGGTGGGTAAAACTGCTGGCAGTTTAACAAGAATCAAGGCTGTGGCACCACATTTTCTTGGTAGCCACTGTATATCTAATCACTGCACATACGGAGTAAAAAGTAAATCAACAATTTCACTTAAGAATGTCCTTGATGAAGGTGTGTATTACGATTACCCCCATTTTACAGATGAGGAAATTGAGATGCACAGATGTTAAGTATCTTTTTCAAGGTCAAACAGCCAATAAGTGGTAGAACTGGAATTCCAATCTGGGCAGTATGGCACTAGAAAAAAATAGATAGTACAATTCGATTTATTCATTCACTATATTTTTATTGAGTACTTAATATGAGGCAGATATTACTCCAGGGACTGGAGATACGAAATGATTATCCATCTGTCCATCCAAACATCCATTCATTATTCTCTCTGCATATGTGCATAGAGACCTATGGTAATTTCTGGGTAGTATAATTTTAGGTTAGCTGCCTCTCTATTCTTGGTAGTTTTCTGTACTGCTTGAATTTTACAAATAATGAGCATATGCTATTTTTATTAAAAACAATAAAGTAATTATTCTTAAGACAAAACTGAACAGAATTAATTTCTCTTTTGAAGAAAATACAAAGTAAAATTTCAAGTCTTAAAGGAGTATGAAAAGATTGCTCTGTTCTTTCTTCCACTTTTAAGTATTCTTTCTTCCCACTACTTACATAGCAACAGAATATAGTATATGGAAAATTCTTTTCTAAAACTGATTTAGAAGACAAAGTCTCCAAAATCTTCCCATCCCACACAGCAGATACTAAAGCAATTCTTTTTAAAATACATTATTACAAAGATTCTTTAGAAAAAATTAACTGAAAATTCTAGTGGTATTATTGAATCTCAAATAAAAAGAATGCTAATGATGAAGTTATACATAGAACATCACTCATATGCACACTTTTCAGAAAGTAGACACTTGCCTTCAGAGGAAATGAGTTCTGTGAAACTGAAAATGGCATATTCAACTAGTCTTCTTATTCCTGGGGAGAGAATAGCATACACATTTTAACAACATCAGGAATACATAAAAGTACGTGTCCTAATAAAATCTAGATGTTTCTTTGTAGCCTGATTGATAGTGCTTTTTCAATTGATAGAATTACTAAGATATTTGCATTTAAATTTTTTCTCAGTTTTGGTTTTAATTCACATTCATTATTTATATAGTGGATAGGACAATCATATGCACTAATGTATATTTTAATTTTACAGGGTGAAAATTTGTGATGCTCCAAAGCTTTTGTTTTCACAAATTTGGACCAGTACGGGGTGCTTTTTTTCTTTTCTCTACCAAAACTTGTTAGGGTTTCAGAATAAATTGGCCATCCTAATGTGGAAGTCTAGGAATCTGGGTATCCAGCTTCTTAGAACCAATAATTTCCTTTATTATAAAAGTATTCGAGGAATATTAAATGCACTGATTGAGCCTATTTGTTCTTCCAGGGTCCAGACCTCTAATCTTTATTCTTTAGACATGTTGTTTACAAATTCCAGTCTTAGATTGGTGCTGAACTGACCACATACAAATACAAGCAGAGCTTATTAAAAAGATACATTTATAGTCTCTACTTTGAGAGATTTTAATTTAGTAGTTTGGAATTGGAAGCCAAAATTTATATTTGTGAAGAGTTCTCTAGATGATTTTCATATATAGCCAGATCTGAGAACTACTGACTTAGAATATCCTAAAAAAGGCGGGTGGATCATGAGGTCAGGAGATTGAGACCATCCTGGCTAACACGGTGAAACCTCGTCTCTACTAAAAATACAAAAAATTAGCCAGGCATGGTTGTGGGCACCTGTAGTCCCAGCTACTTGGGAGGCTGAGGCAGGAGAATG
The DNA here is from genome assembly GCF_009828535.3 of Hylobates moloch. Taxonomy (NCBI): domain Eukaryota; kingdom Metazoa; phylum Chordata; class Mammalia; order Primates; family Hylobatidae; genus Hylobates; species Hylobates moloch. The sequence goes on from NW_026652288.1 coordinate 69,738,685, forward strand.
GCGTGAACCCAGGAGGCGGAGCTTGCAGTGAGCCGAGATCATACCACTGCACTCCAGCCTGGGTGACAGAGCAAGACTCTGTCTCAAAAAAAAAAAAAAAAAAAAAAAATGATGGCAGAGCTGTGATGTCATATGGAGCAAACACTTTCTTGGTTAATTTACTGTCACCCCAAAAAAGGACATGGAGAAATATCTTGCTAGATTTCCATATCCTCCTGTTTCCCAAGTTCTAGTCAGAATTACAACTAAAGAAGCCAATAAGCATTTTTGTTAGCTGAAACACTTAAAAACTATTAAAAATATCAAAACTTCAGGGGGAAGAAACATTTATCATGAAGCTAATGAAGCTTAAGTTCCACAACCAATCACACACATGGGCCACTCTGAATGCTGATTATTGTTGAAAGTGGCAGTGCCCTGAGTGAAGAGTGGAAGCCAGGTTGCAATCAAAATGCATTCTTTGTAAGTGTATCTGGGAAACGGCCTAAAGAGATCTCAGACAAAGTGTGTCTGAATCTCCAAGGCACCAATACACTTATTATTTTTTTAATTGTAAATAAATATTCATTTTTGTATCTAATTTTGTATTCATGATTTGCATACTTTTTCTTACAGTTGTCTTTCCCAAACAAACACTATTCAAGTCCTATGTAACCTGGATCCATCCATGTATCAATGGTCAATATTAAGGATTCAATGCAGAAATATCAGGGCTATTTAGAGATATTCCACTGGAAAAAGATTACATGTGAGATCACTTGATAATACACATTAGCAGATAATCTTTGAAGAATCCTCTAAGAAGGATTTGGGTAGAGGGTGCAAAGGTCTTGTAGAAAGAAAGACATGGCATATTCAAAGAAATAAAATTAATAGGTTAGAAACTGAAGCAAATAGTTCAAGGGGAGGTTGAGGAGAGATGAAACCACAGGAACCGATCACTTAAGCCACATTAAGGAGTTTTAACCTTGTCCTTAAGGGGAAAGGAACTACCAAAGTGTTCTAAGCATAAAATTGACAGGAGAAAAATTATATATTTGCAAATTTATTCTGGGCTGTGATGTGTAGATCAGAGGGTTATCTTAGTCCACTTTTGCTGCTATAACAAAATACTGCAAACTGAGTAATTTACAAATTATTCAGTCTTGAATAATTGGCCTCCTGGTTCTGGAGGCTAGGAAGTTCAAGATCAAGGTTCCAGCATTAGTGTCTGGTGAGGGGTGCTCTCTGCTTCCAAGATGCTGTCCCATTGCTGCAGCCTCCAGAAGGACAAACACTGTGTCCTCTCATAGCAAAAATGACAGGCAAGAGGGTGCTCTCTTCAACCTTGAGCCCATTTATAAGGATGCTAATCCTGATAGTGACAGGAGACAGACAAATTCCTTAGGCAGACAGGTACAAGTCCCCAGTGAAATCCAACCTTCAAGCCAAGGACAGTCTAAAATCTGAAAACCAAACTGCCAATTCTGGATAAAGTCCATGACAGGAGTGAGAAATTCCATCCCTGTCTTGCCCAGTTTCTCTTGATTGGTTCCTTCTGAATGATGCCTTTTCAATCCAAAGGTGCTTTTTCCAAGACCACCCATGGACAAATCAGCATGCGTTCCCCTATTTTAAGCCCATAAAAACCCCAGACTCAGCCTCACAGATGACAACCCACTTTTGGGTCCCCCTCCCACTGAGAGCTTGCTTTCTGTGGCTCAATAAAATTCTGCTCTGCCTTACTCACTCTCCAGTGTTCATGTACCTTATTCCTCTTGGTTGCAGGACAAGAACCTGGAACTCACTGAAATGCAGGTGTGGAAGCCGTGCTGAGCTGTGGGCAGCAGGAATAAAAGAGCTGTAACTCTCTCTCCCTCTCATGGAACAATGGGAGAAAAGAAGTGAAGCTGCTGGGCACCACTCCCTCCTACTCACCAAGGTATGGGAGTGAAGAGGTGAAGCCACTGGGTGTCACTCTCTCCTGCTTGCTGAACTATGGGAGTAAAAAAGCTGCAACAATCCCATTCATGAGGGCAGAACCCACAGATCTAATCACCTTTCAAAAGTCATACTTCTTAATACTACTGCATTGGCCATTAAGTTACAACATGAGTTTTGGAGAAGACATCATGATTTAAACCATAGCATTCCACTCTTGGATCCTCAAAATTCATGTTTTTCTCACATACAAAATACATCATTCCATCCCAATAGCTCCCAAAAGTCTTGTTTCAGAATCAACTTTAAAGTCTCAGCCCAAAGTCTTATCTAAATATCATCTAAATCAGATATGAGTGAGACTCAAGGTATAAATCATCTCAGGCAAATTACTCTCTAGCTATGAGCCTGTGAAATCAAACAAATTATCTACTTCCAAAATACAATGGTGAGATAGGCATGACACAGACATTTTCGTCTCAAAAGGGAGAAATAGGCAAGAAGAAAGAAGTAATACATTTCAAGTAAGTACAAAACCTAAAAGGAAAACAATGTTGAATATCAAGGCTTAAGAATAATCTTCTTCAGCTCTATCTCCTGTCTTATAGACATACTGAGACTAAAATTGGGCTCCAAAGGCCCTGGGGGATCCCACCCCCATGGCTTTGCTGGGTGCTGCTCATGCAGCAGTTCTCACCAGTTGGAGTCAGGTGCCTGCAAGCTGGGATTGCACTCTGGCAGTTCTAGAGTTCTGGAGTTTCTGGGCAGCCTTACTCCCACAGCTTCATGAGACATTGACTAAGTAGAGGCTCTGTGGTGGCCCCACCTTCACAGATCTGCTAGGCATTGCCCTGGTGGGGACTTTTTGCTGTGGCCCCACCCCACGACTCTGCTAGGCATTGCTCTACTGGAGACTCTCTGCAGCCACCCTGCTCCTGTGGCATTTCTTTGCCTGACCCCCTGAGACTCTCTGAGTCATCCTTTGAAATCTAGGTGGAGGTAGCAATGCCTCCACAGCTTGTGTACTTTGCGTGCTTGCAATCTTAGCACCACTTCAATGATGAATATTGATACCTTTTAACCCCACAGCTGGGAGCAGTTCACCAGAGTGTGGGGGGAGGAGAGACTTGAGGTGACCCTGGGCAGCAAGTCCCAAGGTTCCACAGGTGCCCCGGGCCCCTCCTTTGAAACTTCTGCCTTCAAGTCTCTGGCATTCTTGGCCTGTGATGGGAGTGGCAGTCTCAAAGATCTCCAAAATGCCTTCAGAGTTATTCTTCCATTGTTTTGATCAATAGCATCTGGCTTCCCTCTATTCATAATAATTTCCTTATCAATGAGTAGCTTGGCCACACCCTCAGTTTTCCCTCCTTAGTCATACTTTTGTTTGTAATATAACCAAGCTGAAAGTTTTCCAAATCTTTACCTTCTGCTCTACTTTTGATTGTAAATTCAATCTTGAGCTATTTTTTCTCTTCTCACACTTTACTATAAGCAGTTAAGAAAAGCCATGCGCCACCCTGAACACTTTGCCTAGAGATTTCTTCCAACAAATGTCTTAGTTCATGGCCCTTAAATTTTGCCTTCCACAAGGGATTAGGACATGAACATAATTCAGCCAGTTCTTTGCCACTTTGTAACAAAGATGACCTTTCCTTCAGTTTCCAATAAGATATGCCTTATTTCCATCTAAGATGTCTTCAAAATGCTCTTTTCTATCCATATTTCTACCCACAGTCTGTTCATGACCACTTAGATAATATCTAACACTGAAGATTTTATACTGCTTTTCTCTTCTGAGCCCTCACCAGAATTGCCCTTAATGCTCCATTCACAGCAATCTAGGCTTTTTCTAGCATGCACTTTAAAACTGGTCAAGCCTCTATCCAATATCTATTTCCAAAGCTGTTTCTATATTTTCAGGTATTTGTTATAACAATACCTTACTTATGGTACCAATCTGTAAGCCAAAAATAAAATCCTAGGACCTCAACCAAATGACTGGACCCTCTTTGGGCCAAACAGACCCCCAGAGAAACCTGAAAAACTAAATTCTCAGCCATGACAAAAAAGGAGTTCAGACACTCCTTGTTGTACTCTCTTCCTATTGGAGTTTAGGCATACAAGATAAGCAATCAGCCTACTAAAATGGAATCAATGCAAAGATGAACATACACATTCTTTACTACCATGGGCCCATACTGGGACAGTGGCTGATGAAACTTACATTGAAAAGCACTTGGAAGGTTTTAAAAGGAATCCAGGAGCTTTCATCACTGATTGCCAAGTACTTTAATTAAATAGCCTGTGTTTTATCTGACAGTTTCAATTTTATAAAATCCTCTCTTGTTATATTTGTTTGTATTTGTCAGAACTAGTCGTCAGATGTTTTTGTTCAAGGAAATATGGTGCTTGTATATTTTAGGAATAGACATGATTAGAACAAGAGATATAACTCATCCTGTCTTCTACCTTCTTGTACTTAAATGGCTTAGACAAGAACATACATGGGTTGCATCTAGAATTCTCTGTCTTCTACTTCTCTCAGGACTCCTTTATTCAGGCATCTATACCTCAAGTCTTCTGCACCAGTATGATGTGTGAGATTTTAGGTAAAGCTAACATACCATGAATAGAGTAAATGATTGTTCATTGCTGTATTCACAACACCTGATACAGGTCTGACATATAGTAGGCACTTAGTAAATGTTCGTTCAATTAATGGATGAAAGAAAAATGGGAAAATCAATTTTAAATTTTGTGTCTAACAAAAAAGGGCAAAAATAAACAAACAAAACAACAAAAACAGTCACAGAAAATATCTTTTGGGTGCTTAGAGTTTGTTTTCCTGACCAGTTTAAAAAATTTATGAGCTGTTCGAGAGCTCAATCATATATCTGAAGTGACCAACAAAAGTCTTTTTTTCCTTCTATTTTCTTTTCTTTTTTTCTTTTTTTTTGAGACAGAGTCTCTTTCTGTTGCCCAGGCTGGAGTGCAGTGGCACAATCTTGGCTCACTGCTACTTCTGCCTCCTGGGTTCAAGCAATTCTTGCGCCTGAGCCTCCTGAGTAGCTGAGATTACAGGTGTGCTCCATGACACCCAGATAATTTTTGTATTTTTGTAAAGATGGGGTTTACCATGTTGGCCAGGTTGGTATCGAACTCCTGGACTCAAGTGATCCGCCCACCTTGGCCTTCTAAAGTGCTGTGAATACAGGCATGAGTGACCACACCAAGCCCCAAAGTCTTAATATTCCCCGAGGGTCCCCAAATGGTAGGTAGTTGGAGGTGAGGCGTCTCTAGTCCCTCACAATGTCCAGAAATAGAGGGATGTTTTAGACTCAAACTAGGGTTAGTCAAAATGCATAAAAATTAATATCCTGATTTTCAAAAAGCAAAGAAGAGGAACATTGGCATGCCAAATTTATTTGGGTTATAATATGGGTCCAAAGAGCATATATATATATATTAGAAGAAATCATGGCAAATCTTATGAACCAAGGGAAGATTGAAAAGCAGTTGACTGCTGGCTTGCCTTGTGCTTTTCTGATACCATCATTAGTGAGGCAGCCTTTGGTCCTCAGAGAAACACTTGAAATGGGCTAAGCAAACCTACCGGCATTTCCAATAACACACCCAACCTTTCTAACAGACTGCTATTACAGTTACTTAGCCTTGTTTCCTCTGGCTAGCCTTCCAAGCTATATAATGTGGTACAGTTTGAGCAAAGATAAATATTTAGAATTAGATATATGGCAGCTTTTGGCAGAGGTTTGTTCCTGAAAATTCACATTTCATATGCTCCTTAAGAAATATTCAATATGAAATTCTAATTAAAGTGTTTACCCAAGGGCCACATTTTAATATCACTTGCTTCCTTTTCTTTCATTTTCTTTTACTTTACTCTCCTTTTCCTACTAGAGGCACACTGTGTCAACGTCGAATTTTATTTGGGTTAAATAGGAAACATTACCTTCAAAAATTTAACAAATGATTTGAGGACACTTTGTATTCAATAGTTCCATGCCAAAACATTACATTTTGTACATGTTGTATTAATTCAAATGACTGTAATCTTTTTAAGAGAGTTTTTTTCGTCTGTTTCCTCTATTGAACTCTATTCAGTACCATCATCATAGCCTATCACAGGGCATTTTTGTTGGTATTAACTCCCTATAAATTCCTGTCCAAAGTACCTGTAAGCTGTTTTGTCAAATTGAAGCTAAAACATTATTTTTACCAGAGGACTATGTGTTACAGAATGTAAACTTTTAACATGCTGAATGAATCCTAATACTGAAATTTATCATGAATAAAATTATGTTTTCTCATAACTCATATTCCCTAGTTGCAGTCAGTCTTATCAAACATTTTAACAGATGAATTATGTTGAATTTAGACAGATGTTCATGTCCCTGATTATAGAAAGTATGACATTTTATATGTCAACTTGACTGGACTAAGGGATCCTCAGATATCTGGTAACACATTATTTTTTGTGGGGTATGGGTGGCCTGTGAGGGTGTTTCTAGAAGAGATGAGCATTTCAATCAGTAGACCCAGCAAACAATATTGCTCTCACCAATGCTGGTGGGCATCATCCAATCCACTGATGGCCTAAATAGAACAAAAAGCCATAGAAGACACAAATTCACTCCCTGTTTCAGCTGGAACATCCATCTTTCCCTGCTCTCTAACATCCGTGCTCCTGCTTTTAGGGCCTTTGGCCTTGGACTGGAACTCACACCATCATCTCCCCTGGTTCTCAGGCCTTCTGACTGGAACTGAATTATACCACTGGCTTTCCAGCTTCTTCATCTTCTAAATAGAAATTTTTGGGACTTCTCAGCCTCCATAATCATGTGAGCCAAATTCTATAATGAATCTATTAATCAGTCTATCATCTATCTATCTATCTATCTATCTATCTATCTATCTATCTATCTATCTATCTACCTATCTATCTATCATCTATCTATCTAGCTAGCTAGCTAGCTAGCTATCATTTATCTATTGTTTCTCTAGGAAACCCTAGTTAATACAAAATGTATACAATGTACTCCTGTTTTTATCCTGTATTTGTTAATTATTTAATTCAATCTTTAGTTGCTGGAAGCAGCATCTCTCACGGTATTCATCTCATTGTTTGTAAAGAAGTCATATGGTCAGGACTTCAAGTTAGTTAAAGAGATTTTAAGTTTCTCTGCTATATATCAATAATCAGTTTCTAAAAAGACATCTATAGTAGCTGTGTGCTTATATAAGTCAATTTTCCCTGTTCAGGTTGTTCTTCCTTAAATGTATGTCAAGGTGAAAAAATATGTATAAAGAGATTAGTTATTGGGATTAATGTCAAAGTTCTACAATGAAGTCAAGTAAATGTGTAAGTGTGTACATGTATATGTATTCATATAGTATGTGAATTTATAATTTTTTCCAGTTACCAACACCAAACAAATACTTTGGAGGAATGGAAAACAAATTCATATAATGTGTTCACATATTTCATGTTTTGTCTTAGAGAAACTGGAGGAAAGGAGCAGTATATTAATAGATTTCACAGGGCATTCCTGTTTTGGAGAGCTTTATCTAAAAATATACATGTCTATTATAATATGGAAGATAAAATGCAAAACACTCCTTCTCTTGCACTGCTCCTGAGAGGCAGTGCAGCTCAGTGGTTAAGAGGTTGGGTAGAGGAATCATATCTTGGCCTTACCACTTTACAGATGGATGCCCTTGAGCAACTTCTCTGTGACTCAGTTGCCTTTTCATAATAAAAAGATAACAATAATGACCACTTCATAGAATTATTTTGGGAATTAAATAAAATAAGGTGAAATAATGAAATAACACAAATGTATAAAGAATTTAGAAGAGTGTATACTTCAAAAATGTTAGCTATTAGTGTTAGCACTGGTAGCCCTGAATTTAAAAAAAAAAAAAAAGAGGATAACAAGCAATAAAATACATGGGGTAGAGGGGAGTAGAAAATCACAGCAGGTATTTATAAAGTAAAAAGACATGAATTGACAGTGGAACATAATTTTAAAGTAAATGGAATAGAAATGTGTTATGACTTAGTGAATATTTGATAGTGTGGCCTTTCAACAAGAATATTAAATAAAAGGGATTTTAGGCAAAGGATGTTTTGTCTTTAAATTTATAAAGCATGTCTTTGTAAGCTAATATTGAACAGTGAACTTTGGGCTAGAAGATCTTGATCTGCTCTGTAATTATTATTGAGTCTCATTCTGTCACCCAGGCTGGAGTGCAGTGGTGTGATCTTGGCTCACTGCAACCTCCACCTCGTGGGTTCAAGCGATTCTCCTGCCTCATCCTCCTGAGTAGCTGAGACTACAGGCGTGCGCCACCATGCCTAGCTAATTTTTGTATTTTTAGTAGAGACAGTGTTTCACCATCTGACCAGGCTGGTCTTGAACTCCTGACCTCACGTGATCCCTTCGTCTCTGCCTCCCAAAGTACTGGGATTACAGGTGTGAGCCACTGTGCCTGGCCCACTCTGCAATTATTTTTACAAAGAACTTCTTTGTAATACAATTTGCATTCCACTAAGCTAACTCATTGTAAAGAGTGCAATTCAATGATATTTAGTAAATTTATAGAGTTGTGAAACCATCACCACAATCCAGTTTTAGAACAGTTCCATTATATCCCACAGAAATTGCTTCATGCCTATTTTTAGTTAATTCCTAGCTCCAGCTTCCCAGCTCTGATAATCACTGACATGCTTTTGGTTATATAGATTTAAATTTTATGGATATTTATATAAAAGAAATCACAAAATATGTAGTCTTTGGGGTCTGGCTTCTCTTACTTTGCATACTGTTTTTGAAGTTTTTCATGTGGTAGGATGTATCAGGAGTTCATTTCTTTATATTGCTGAACAGGATCTCATTATATTGATGTACCACTTTTTTTTTTTTTTTGAGATGGAGTTCCCGCTGCCGCCCAGACTGGAGTGCAATGGCATGATTTTGTCTCACTGCAACCTCTGCTTCCCGGGTTCCAGTGATCCTTGTGCCTCAGCCACTGGAGTAGCTGGGATTACATGTGTGCACCACCACACCTGGCTTATTATTACTGTTTTTTGCATTTTTAGTAGAGACGGGGTTTCACCATGTTGGCCAGGCTGGTATTGAACTCCTGGCCTCAAGTGATCTGCCCACCTTGGGCTCCCAAAGTGCTGGGATTACAGGTGTGAGCCACCATACCCGAACTATATACCACATTTTTAATCCATTCTCTACTTGAGGAACATTTGGATTACTTACAGTCTTTGGCTGTTATGAACAATGCTGCTGTAACCATTCATGTAGCTGCTTTTGTAGGGACATATGTTTTTAATTTTTTTTGTAGAATGCTAGGAGTGGAATTGCTGGGTTGTGTTATAAGTTTATGTTTAATTTGTAAGGAAACAGCTCAACTATTTTCCAATTAGTTTGTACAACTTTGTTTTCCAAACACGCTGTGCAATTGTCTGTACAGAAATTTAGAATTTTACATTCCCACCAGCAATGCATGTTTCATTTTTTAACCTCACCAACACTTATTGCTGTATCTTTTTGATTGCAGCCATTTTTGTTAGTGTGTAGTGGTATCTCATTGTGGTTTTCATTTCTGTTTGTCTAATGATTTTGAGGATCTTTTTATGTGATTATTAGCCATTCTTATATCTTTGATCAAATATCTGTTCAAATCTTTTCTCCATTTTAAAAACTGGCTAAATTAGGTTGTTTTGTTTGTAAGAGTTCTTTACATATCCTGTATATAAAAGTCCTTTATCAGATGTATCACTTGCAAAGGTTTTTTTTTTTTTCTTTTCCAGTTTATGGCTTATCTATTCACTTTCTTAATGATGTCTTTTGGAGCACAAAGTTATTTATTTACTTTCTTTTATAAATTAAATGTTCTTATTTATTTATTTGCTTTGATGTTAAACTTTACCAATTTATTATTTTATGGATTGTGCTTTTGGTGTCACATCTAAGAACACTTTTCTTAATGCAGGGTCACAGTAATGTTTTCCTAAATTTTCTTCTATAAGTTTTGTTAGTTCTTGCAGTTAAATCTTTGACCCATTTTGAGTTAATTTTTGTGTATGGTATGAGGAAAGGACCTAAGTTTTTGTTTTCGTTTTTTGCACATTGATATCCAAGTGTCCTAGCACCATTTGTTGAAAAGTCTAAACTTTGCCTATTCAATTGTTTGGCATCTTTGTGAAAAACCAATTGCCCATAAATGTAAGAACTCTAATGCTGTTTCATTTATAATATCTATATGTCTATCTTTTGTTGTTGTTGTTGTTGTTGTTTGTTTTTTATTTTACTTTAAGTTCCGGGATACATGTGCAGAGCATGCAGGTTTGTTACATATGTATACATGTGCCATAGTGGTTTGCTGCACCTACAATTTTAAAGAATGTATTCTATATGTCTATCTTTATGCCAGTCATGAACTGTCATAATTACTGTGTCTTTACAGCGAGTTTTGAAGTCAGATAGTGTAAGTCCTATGTATTTTTTCTTAAAATATAAGATTTAAACACAGGATAAATTTGGGGATATGTACGTGTATGTGTGTTTTCTGTTCATCTTTTGGTAGAAACAAGCAAGCAAACAAATAAAAATAAAGAACTCCCCCAACAAAACCCAAAATAATCTTCTATTGTCTAGAGAATCAAATAATTAGGCTCATATGATAAGTGAATATATATATATTTTGTTTTGGTACACAGCTTACATTTGCTAGCTCTTATTCATTAACACCTCTGACAAAATATGTGTGTGTGTGTGTGTGTGTGTGTGTGTGTGTGTGTGTGTGTGTGACAGAGAGAGAGAGAGAGAGAGAGAATTTTCCATTGGCTAAACTTGCAAGTATCAATGGTGTACAGTGGACTGGACACTGTGCTTCCAGGAAGTTAACTGCATGCATTATATCGCACTGCAGGAACCCTCAAAATCAAAAAATTATTGTTTGGTGTAAAGGTTTCTCTACTATTTGAATTGATGTCCATCTCTGGTGTAAAGGTTTCTCTACTATTTGAATTGATGTCCATCTCTCCTAATCCCCACTGTTGTCCCAGTCATTTAACAGAAATAAGGAAGATAACAAAATAAAGTTAACAAGAAAGGCACAAACCATATTTTGCAGCAGAACTGCCTCTACACTATTCCTACATTTATATGATTGCACTAAATTATTTATGTGGATCTTTCTGCCTCAGCCTCCCAAAGTGTTGGGATTAGAGGCATGAGTCACTATACCCAGCCCTATAAATTATTTCAAGGTCAAATTTTTGTCTCTAAATCAATTAAATTCAAACTGCCAATATCCAACTCTATAAAAGCATTTAAGGATTAAATTATTCATATAGAGTTTTTTTTAAATGAAAACCCACTAGCTTAACCACTTGCTATTAGACCAGGTGTCCAAATAAGTCCCAAGCAAATTCAAGCTCAGCATCTTCTGAGCTAAGCCAATGTCAGATATGGGGTTTTAAAAGGAGGAACATTAAAGCCAATGACCAGGCTCCAATAGCAGGAAGAGCTGAAAGAAATTGCTATAGCTAGTTTATTTTTTGAATCCAGTAGATATTATGCTCAAAACCAGTGTTTTCCAACTCTAGATTCTCATCAGAATCTCTTGGAGAAAATTTTAAAAATACAAAGATCCGGTCTCCACCCTCAGAATTTTTTAACTTAGTCTATATGAAACTGGACATCATTAGATAATTCTAACGTGTAGTCAGTTTTAGAACACCATTATTATAAATAAAGCCTCCAAAAGGCAGTTAAGCCTGCCATCATGATGGATGCAATTGAAATATTTTTTTCCAGGTTAAAATACTTATACTGAATAAAATATGGATACCCTTGGAGAAGGTCACTGTAGACCATCACGGTGTATTCACTGGACCCCAACACCTGTTGCTATTCACATGATCTCATCCATTCCATTCACATTGTCACAATCTAACAGAAAATAACCCAAAGAACTAATGTGTTCTCGTTGCTCCTTATATACTTGCTTTTCTGATAACTATACCTTATACATGTGGCAGTTCAATAATTTCTACAATACTTTTATCTGAGAAATCAAGCTTTTTAAACTAGCATTTTTCTTGAGTGCCAAGAAAAATAAGGTTTTACTATTTTAATGGCTGTATTTACAAATTAATACAGCTCTGTTAGTCTTCAAGTTTTTAGAGTTTAGTTTTTTTATAACTGATAATTATTTTGAAATGTTTCATACCATACCAGAAATCTCTAATTGGTTTAAGATATTTAATATAAAGTCATTGTATCTGTGGTGAGGATGAGGATCTGCAAGGTAAAAAAGACTTTAGGATGTTTGGTGGAACTACTCTAACAACTTATGTAGGTCTATTTGAAGAAATAAAGGTAATTATTTGAAGTCTGTTTATGAAAGACCAGGAAAGCCTTCTTGATAAGTCATAATATCCAAAATTGAATTTGGTGATGTGCACTATTAAAAAAATGTGATTACTTCCTACCACAAATTGTTTAGGAATATATATTTGTCTTTATAAGGAAGCAAGGAAAAATATTATTCTTAGCTGAGATGCATCAAATAGATGCTAAAAATGATCCACTTTCTTGCCCAACTACTTCTATCATACCCTAGATGATAAGGCTTTTTCTAATACAGATAGTCTGCTAAAAGCCAGAGAAGATTTTTTTCAACATAGTGAGTCAATCCTAATACATATCCCTGAGAGTTTTCAAGTTTTCTTATCCCCTTTGCATGATTATGAGAGACTAGAAGACATTTAAAATCTGGGTTTTGAAAGTAGAAGAGCACAGGCTGTTGGTTCTGTCATAGTTCAAGATTCACCAGTGATGCCGAGCAGGAGATTGGAAGAGGAGTTGGGTCTTAGAGCTATGTGGCACCATTTGGGTAGGGCAAGGTATCTAGCAATGGTGTTTTAGTCACATAAGTAAGACCCAGCTACTTCAGGGAATGGCATTCTCCAGTCAACACCAGGGGCCAGATGTAGCAGAGCTTAACCAAGGTGGATGGTGTGGGAAACACTCAGAAATCCAGGAAGACTGCTGGTAAGTATAGAAGTATGAACACAGCACCCAGATGGCTCGAGATCCCACTGACAAGTCAATTTGCAGAAAGCTAATTCACTAAAGGGTCAAATGTCAAATGACCACTTGATCAAATTTTTCAATTATCAAAATATCATACTGAAAAATAGTCCTTTTGAATATCTTCAATTAATGTATTTTACTCAGCTGTATTTTAAATACTGTTCAAATTTATTAAATGCTGAAAATCACGAGTCATTTAGTTTTCTTATGAGTATGTTCCTGAAGAATAGTTTCATGAAAATATTCATATTTCATATACTCAACAAGAATACATTCTTAATCATATCTAAACAAAGTGTGTCTTCAATATTGTCTCAACAAGAATATATCCAAATTAATTTAATATACTCAAAATAAATGTTTCAACAAAATTATTGGCACATTAGAAAATTTATTACATTCAGTGAATTAGTCATTCAAAAAATTGCTCCTTCAGGGAACTGATTTTTGATGACTTGGTCTGTTTTCAATGTGGACTGAAATTAGTGGGGCAGGATTAGGGATGGGATGAGGGTGGTGAGATCTGGAAACAATACAGAATGGCTCTCATTGAGAATGAAGCGAGGGCAGCCTAGGACATAGTGCCTGTGCCCATCGCTGGGGCCAGCCTACAGGAAAAGGGGTGCTATAATAAGCCTAGATAAATGGAGGCATTGGGCTTGAGGCTACTTATTTATATCCTGCTAAAACCCAAATTGCTCTGAAAATAAATAGTGAGGCTGGATCTGTAGAAGATTAAATGAGTTGACCCAGCTGTGGGAGAACCGGGGCAGGCAGAAGCTGGGGAAACAGGAATGGGGGCGAGACATTCCACCGAGCAGGCCAAATTTATGCCATCTCAGACTTAGCATATCTCTGCTACTTTGAAATCATGGGCAGTTCCATTATAGGAAATGATTCAAGTAAGGTCTGGCTGAGGTTGGGGGCACCTGATTCTACAGATTTCTTTCCTAGGAAGGAAGCAGTATTTCTATTTCTTACTTTGTGTGAGTCCTTCACAGTGAATATGGGGCACACTGCTTGCCATATTGAAGTAGTTAAAAAAAAATGCCTGTTGACTTGATACAGTCATATGTGGACACTTGCAGACTCTTTTCAAGTCATTTATGGACACTTCTGTGACAAAGTTCTGATTTATACTTCACATGGCAAATTTTCCAGTGTTTAGAGTTCATGGGCATATGCTTGGAAAACAGAGGTACTATAGTCATTCCTTGATATTTGAGGAGATGCTATGGTCTGGATGTTTGTGTCCCCCCAAAATTTGTATGTTGATCTTTAATCCCCCAAATTATGGTATTGGGGAACATTTTAAGAGATGATTAGGTCATGAGGGCAGAGCCCTCATGAGTGGGATTAGTGCCAGTGCCCTTGTAAAACAGCCCAAGGGAGCTTGTTTGCCCTTTCTCCACCATGTGAAGACATAGTGAGAAGATGGCTGTCTCTGAACTAAAAAGCAGACCTTTACCAGACACCAACTTTGCCAGTGCCTTGATCTTGGACTTTCCAGCCTCCAGAACTGTGAGAAATAAATTTTTGTTGTTTATAAGCTATTCGGAGGAAATAAGCTATTTATAAGCTTATTTATGGTATTTTGTTATAACAGCCTGAGCCAACTAAGACAAGATGAGAGAAATTTACATACAAGACACTGCATTGAGACAATGTACCTTGCACTCAGAGCGCTGAAAGTTGAAGGAGATTTAGAAAACTGTGAAGATTAAAAAGCCCCGGGCATTTACATAAAGCCTCAGGTGAGATCTTATTTTCAGTAAACTAAACTCACTTTCTCATAGCTTCTATATGTTCAGGCTCTTTAATTACATATAGCAATTAGGAACACCTCAAGCATAAAAAGAATTATTCAAGACCAAGTTCATTTGTCTCATCAAAAACTGCACCAATAATCAAGCTGCATACCTCTACAGCTGTTCTAAACAACATCAGTGACAAATACCAACTGAGACAATTATATAGTAACCATGGAAGCCTAAAAGTTGTGTTGATGTGACTGGGATGGGGAAAACCCTAATACTCTGTGTTAGGCAACAGGGGTACCTTAATGGCGCTGGTTCCAGGTTCTTCTCCCCTCCTTGACCACGCACTGTCTGAACCCGCCAAAGGAGGGCCAATCAGAAAGAAGCATCTCCCACCTTCCCTTGGGCCTGCCCAATGTAGGCCCAAGGGATATAAAACCCAGCACACCAGCAGCTCTCTCTCTTCTCTTCCTTCTCCGCTCGATACCTCCAATAAACATCTCTTGACCACGACTGGTGTAGTCTGATCCTTGCCCGGCCCCTTTCATTGGTGCCGTGACTCAGATAGGGACTCCCCACCTCCCTCGGTGGGACCCCGATCCCTTTCGGGCTCAGTCCAGACCCCGGCCGGTCTTTGCCCATTTTGCTGTTCGCCGACCTCTCCACCCAACACCGGCCTCATCTTGGTAAGTCTCCCCTCCTGGTGTCCAACACCAGCTGACCAACTCCCGTCTCAGCCACCTGCTCTTGGCCGCCGTAAATCTTACTCTAGACTCGGCCTGCAGGGAACGGAGTTTTCTCCCTCTCCTCCTCGCATCTCCGGCCTGGGCCCCTCTCCTTCTCTCGTTAAAATCCTGGTACCAGGTGACCCACGGGCTCCCACCTCTCAGAGGTTCCTCAGTCCTTCCGTTTCGGTGATGATCAATTCGGAGGCTCTGACTCGCTCCGCGGCAAGCGGCTAGCAGGGGACGCCCTGCCTAGCTTGTCGCCGTCTATTCCTTCCTCTCATTATGGGAGGCTCTGCATCCCTGCTGGCCGACTCCCCCCTACAATGTCTTTTAAATAATTTGTCGGCCCTTGGCCTCACCTCAGACATTAAACCAAAACACCTAATTAAATTTTGCACTCAAAATTGGCCCACCTATCCCCTAGACAACCACAACAAATGGCCTCTTTATGGCTCTCTCGATCCTGATCTTCTTCGGGATCTCTACAACTATTGTGTGCAAACAGGAAAATGGGTAGAGATCCCATACCTTCATGGCTTCTTCCTCTTACGGGACAGACCCGACCTTTGCCTCCCTTGCAAGCCCCAACAACTTCTCACCGCCCTTAAACTGCCAACCCCTCCCTCTGCCCCTGACTTTGATCCTGCCGATGAACCTCCACCATACCACCACCCCCCACCCCGCCTTCTGGCCGCTGCCCAACCCCAACACCCAACAGCTTCCCCTCCCCCCATTTCCTCCTCACCCTCCTCACCCGCCCTCTCCTCATCGTTTAGCCCTCGCACTACTCGCTCAAAATCTTCCCACCCTGTTCTTGCCCCCCTCAGAGAAGTGGCCAGGGCAGAGGGCATCGTTCACATCCATGTCCCTTTCTCCATAGCTGACCTATCTCAAATCGAAAAATGTTTAGGTTCTTACACCTCTAACTCTTCTTCATACATCAAAGAATTTCAGTACCTTTGCCAAGCTTATAGCCTCACCTTCCATGACATCTACACAGTCCTTTCTAACACCCTTCTTCCTGAAGAGCATAGGCAAGTTTGGGAACATGCTCATGCTCATGCAGATGAGGTCCACCAAAGAGCCCCAGCCCTGCCACTGGGGGCGCAGGCGGTGCCAGAACAGGAGCCCAACTGGGACTATAACACACAAAACGGCACAGCAGCCCGAGACCATTTCGCCACTTGCCTAATAGCTGGACTGCGTAAAGCAGCTCAGAAGGCAGTCAATTTTGAAAAACCTCATGAGGTAATACAGGACAAACATGAAAACCCCTCTGCTTTCCTTGACCGCCGTATGAAGGCACTTCAACAATATACCACTATAGATCCCGAAACCCCCAACGGTAGACAACTACTCATGTCCCACTTCTTCACCCAAAGCTTCCCTGACATCCGAAACAAATTAAAAAAGCTAGACAGAGGCCCCTTCACTCCCCAATCCAAGATACTAGCAATGGTGTTCAAGGTCTATCATAACCGGGACGAGAAGGCAAGAAAACAAAAATACCAATTATTACCACAGGCCCTCCAGGACCCTTCTCAGCCCATAATAAAATCACACAGCCACAAGGCATCGTCTGGTCATCGGCCCACACACGAGCCCCCTGGGCCCTGCTTTAAATGTGGAAAGGAGGGACATTGGGCCTGGCAGTGCCCAAATCCCAGGCCCCCCAACAAGCCGTGCCCCAAATGCCACCTGTCTGGCCACTGGGCCGTAGACTGCCCCGGCACCCAAAGGGGAGCCGGGCCAGCCTCCAGCTCTACACTTGACCTCCTAGGCCTGGCCATTGAAGATTGACGGGGCCTTGGGACTCCTCTCCCGACACAGATCATCACCGCTCAGGAGCCCCGGGGTCTCGTTAACAGTAGACGGATGCTCTATCACATTTCTCCTTGACACTGGAGCTACCTTCTCAGTTTTAAGGGAATTCTGGGGTGCCACTTCCCCTTTTGGATCTCCTATAGTTGGGGTTGGAGGCCAAACCATATATCCAAGAGCCACCCCTCCCCTCTCCTGCACCTTCTCCGGTCACATGTTCTCTCATTGGTTCCTAGTCATGCCCCAATGCCCTCTCCCCCTATTAGGAAGGGACATCCTCTCAAAATTCAAAACCTCTATCACCTTTAATCCAGCCACCCCCCCCAAAATCCACCTCACTCATTGCCCTAGTTGCTGATTCCATATACCAGGCTCCTGCTCCTCCTCCGCCTTTGCTCCCAACAGGCGTCAATCCTGTAGTTTGGGATACTACTACCCCTTCGTTAGCACTATGCACCCCCATACAAATCTCCCCCAAAAATCCACATCACTTTCCCAGCCAACCCCAATATCCTCTCCCCACCTCTAGTCTGAGGGGATTACAACCAGTTATCTCTGATCTCCTCAGGAAGGGGTTCCTTAGACCAACCCACTCGCCATTCAACACCCCCATTCTTGCAGTAAAAAAATCCAATGGCACATTCCGCCTCGTTCAGGACCTCAGGCTCATTAATGAAGCCGTTAAACCCATTCACCCCCTAGTCGCTAACCCCTCTACTCTCTTGTCCTCAATTCCTCCAAGCGCCACACACTTCTCCGTGGTCGATCTCAAGGATGCTTTCTTCACCATTCCTCTCTCCCACCAATCACAAGATCTCTTTGCTTTCACCTGGACTGACCCAGACACCAAACAGTCATAACAACTGACATGGACCGTTCTTCCCCAAGGGTTCAGAGATAGCCCTCACATTTTTGGCCAAACCCTAGCTTCAGACCTAAAAACACTGAGACTTCCCCAATCCGTCCTCCTGCAATATGTAGATGATCTTTTGTGCAGTCCTTCTCTAACCATCTCCCAGGCCAACACTACTTCCCTTCTCAATTTCCTCCCAGACAAAGGCTACCGAGTATCCCCTCAAAAGGTGCAACTCTCATCAACACAAGTCACCTATCTAGGAGTCCTTCTCTCTCATAACTCAAAGGCCATCACCCTAGACGGAAAGCACTTCATTAGCGGTCTTCCTGTCCCTAAAACAAAACAAGAAGTACTCTCATTCTTAGGACTTGCTGGATATTTTAGAACCTGGATCCCCAATTATTCCCTATTAGCAAAGCCTCTTTATGACCTCTCCCGAGCTCTGTCTGAGCCTTTAGATGCCACAATAAAATGGCCCTTCCTACTACTTCAGCAGGCCCTCATAGAAGCTCCAGCCCTACATCTCCCAGACCTACAAAAACTATTATATATGTACATGAACACAATGGCTTAGCCCTAGGAGTCTTGGGTCAAATGCAAGGTCCCACTTTTGCTACAGTTGCATACTTGTCCAAACAGCTTGACCCCACCGTACGGGGATGGGCCCCTTGCCTTCGGGCCCTGGCAGCAGCTTATTTACTCCTTCTTGAGTCAAAGAAGGTCACATTCGGGGCATCTGTCGTCACCACGTCATTAAGGTACCCCTGTTGCCTAACATTCCTCCCTTTTTTGTTTTTTAAGAAGTGGGGAAATGGGTATTGTAGTTCATCTGGCTAGTTCCTGCTGAACAGGGGCGTTGTCGGGGAGGGGTATGGGAAGACTGTGAGGGTTGTGGACAGGGCACAGTAGGAGTATAAGGCCAAGTAGTAGGGTGCTGTTTATGAACACCAGTCTTCCTGTTTTTCTCAAATGCCTCATTTTTCAGATGAGAAAACACAGGCAAAGGGCCTGCTCACTGTTACACAATTAATCAGTCCCAGAGCCAGCGCTAGAGTCCAAAATCTAGCCAGCAACAAGAAAGCCATCCAAAGTTCTGGGGTTTTTGTGCCCTTTTGTATAATTACTCTGTGCCAGGTTAGAGCTAGTTTAGGGCTTGTCATTGGAATTCTATTATCAGGATGACCACTGTTTTTGGCTATGGCACAACTATAGAATAGTTATCAATATTTCTCCTGGGCAGAAGAGGGCAAAATATGAATCATTGCTGCCTCTTCTTCGTCTTCATTCCTGGCAAATTCTCCTATGGACTTTCTCCAAATGGATATATAAATAAACTAAAGCCTTTGATGAATATCTTTTGTGTGTGGTAGTATGCATGCTTGTGCTTCAGAAATACTATTTCTCAAAGGATATGAGTGTGTTTCCTAAAGGATAGAAGTGTGAGTGCATAGCTGAGCTTATGTGTTGAACTTGGATCTGTTTGTGCCTGGGGACTTGGTGCTTAGATATTTTTAGCTAGAGATGATTAGATTTTCAGCTAATTTGCTGGAAAGAAATTTATGCTATGTCTGCTGTAGGGCAGGATGATGGAATTGGAGATTATTTCACCTGGCTTTCATCCCCAATCCCTGCGAATTCTTTGGAGATGGAAAATTCAGAGCAGGCTTTCATATTTTTTGTAATGGTTGTGAACAATAAGAAGCTTAAAAATCAGAAGAGGCACCCTTACTACAGGAACAACACCCTTGGGTACAAATACTTTGTAAAATTCCAATAAACCAATCATTGTCCTCTGTGAATTACTGCCTTGTCTTCTGGGGAGTGAGTAGGGCAAAAACAGAGTTGAAAGTGAATACTGGAGTCTGACACTCTGGGTAGAATGTTGATTAGGCTTTTTACCAGCTGCGTGATTTTAAGGAAACTCTTTTTGGTTTGTTTGTTTTTATTATATAATCACATCTACACATGAAGTTCACTCTTAGGAGCTGTATAAGGGACAGTCACACATCCAAAGATCTCCAATGCAATAACTTTCACAAATTTCTTTTTCCTTTTTTTTTTTTTTTTTAGAAGGAGCCTTGCTCTGTCGCCCAGGCTGGAGTGCAGTGGTGCCATCTTGGCTCACTGCAAGCTCCACCTCCTGGGTTCACGCCATTCTCCTGCCTCAGCCTCCCGAGTAGTTGGGACTACAGGCAGCTGCCACCACATCCAGCTATTTTTTGTATTTTTAGTAGAGATGGGAGTTTCACCATGTTAGCCAGGATGGTCTCAATCTCCTGACCTCGTGATCCGCTTGCCTTGGCCTCCCAAAGTGCTGGGATTACAGGCATGACACAAATTTCTATAACTCTCTGACTCTTCAGGTACAGGTAAGGGGAATGACTAATGGCTTGTGACAAATATTAGTTGAATGAATACATTATTAAATACATATTTAACGAATAAAAATATCCAATATTTGAAGGATATTTCATACTTTTATCTTGTTTTACCTTAATATCTGGTGAAGTGAGTGTTTTCTTCCTCCGTTTTAGTCAAGGGAATTGAGAGTCAAAAAGAGGTCTAACAATATTTGTGAATCAGGACTAGACAATACCAGTTTTGAAGTACCTGGATCTGACTCCAAAGACCTGCAATCATAACTTACACAACTGCAAAGAGCTACACATCATTTCTAAAGACCCAAGAATGTCTGTCTACCTTTGTTTGCAACAGTACGGGCTCAGCCTGACGAATTCCCACCAGAGATTCATACCTGACATCAAGGGCACACTCTGTTGAGAAACGTGGGTGGCACTGTCTCATAGTGTGACTCTGTTGTCATAGAAAAGGCTGTTTGTACAGACATTTAAAAAGAGAAGATCAGAGTTCCAAGGTTGAGCTTGTATTCATCTCCTTACTGCACAGGAAGCCCTTTGTAGTGCAAACCAATTCCTTCAAGCAACATGTGTCATCCCCTCAGGAGATACCACCTCCCACTCTTTGATTTCACCTGGAATCTGCCTTAGGGAGACTGTGTGTTCTATGGACAAACTATTCCTGTAAAAGACGTTGCCAAAGAAAACAAAAGATTAGGGACAAAAAAGAAGCAAAACCACTGCGATTGAATTCTCATAGAGCTGACGTTAAGATTTGGATAGCTAAAAAATAATGTTATAATGTTTTCTTACAAAACCATTCCCAATAGTAAGGTTAAATATGTCTGAATAGAAGAGCCAATATTTTAAAAATTTTATAATAATGTATGTATTTCCCTCCTATTCAACTGGGATAAATTCAGCTTTTCTTTTTTGGAAGAAGGAGCTAAAGTATATTTTTCTCCTTTTTTATTTTTCCCTATTAAGGGAAATAGCCAAGAGTATCTCAGGATTATGCTACAGCGTATGTTAACATTTAAAACCATTAACTGAATATATATAAAACAATACCTATCATGAAAATTTTTGAATATACATTTTATACTGAGAAGAAATGCAAAAAGTTCCTGGACATTTCATGCTTTTTGGTGTTGAACACATTCTCTTCCTCCCACCTTTTCTGCAGGGTGGACTATTATTCCTTTCAAGGCTCACAGTGAAAGCTGTAATGACTTCACTTCTCCTTTTGGCAAAATTACCTGTGCCTGTAACACTTTTGCACAAACTGTAGAACTCAATTTTCTTGAGGTACTGTCATTATCTGTGCCCTCCTGTTCCTTCTGATCTCTGAGTTACTTGAGAACAAGGGCTTGGTCTTATTTGGCTCTGAATGTTTCAGACCCAGCCTTGGGCTCAATGAATGTTTGTTGAGTGAATAATATAGGCCATGTCAGAAGCATACTCATATTCTTCTCAACGGTGTCTGAGGTTGAAATGCAGTGACCCGACATAAGCTCAAACCTGTCTGGAGCCAAGTATAGGTCAGATCCCATGTCTCCTTCAATTTTGGTAGAGTATGAGTCAGTGAGCCTAAATTATTTCCCCAGTTCAATCATCTACTATCTCTGGGTGTCTTATTAAACTTCAAAAATCTGTGCCTTCTTCCATCTCATAGGAATGGTGAAAAATAAATGAGATCACATCTAAAGAACCAGGGTTTCTTATTAGAGAGTACATTATTATCATTATATCAAGCAAGCTCCAGGCACTCTCCAGAGTGCTAAAAAATCTACCCTCAGGAAAAACAAAACAAATCAAAACTGGAAACATTTTTACTCTACCTGTGCTGTTTCTACTATTAAACAGTACACGTCTTGTGAACCTCTATGGCATGACCTTAAAAAAGCTGAAAAAAAATAATAAGACAAATGGCAAGAAAAACAAGTCTAAGCATAGCTTATTTTTTTTTGTGTGTGGGGACATTGATTTTTATAACTTGCCTCAATGTGAAGAGATATTTAAAATAAAGAAATAATCATTTTTGCCTGTTTTGAATTGCAGGAAAACATATTGATATGTGAACTATATAGTTTCTAATAAAATACTTATAAAAACACTGGTTTTTCAGGTTATTTTGGAAAAGTATGCTTTAGTTAATGAGTTATTTAGAAAAATCCACTGATCTACGTTACCTTACATTTATAGTGCGTTTACATTGACTGTTTTTCATCTATAAAATTAGCTGTGAAAAATACACTATAAATTGATGAGTAAATGGCAGTATTCATATATATATATATATATACACATATATATATATATATATATACACACACATATATATATATATACACACACCCCCTTATGAACTGTAGTTTGTGGGAAAAGTGCCAATTTGGAATACAATTTTCCTTTTGCTTTTCCTAAGTGTGTTAGGAGAATTCAAACAATTTCTCTACATCTTTTTTCCTCTGTCTCTGTCTCTCTTTGTCCCCAGCTTTCCACTGTTCTCTAAGCTACTATTTCTGTATTTTTCTTAGTTTCTATATACCTGAGCCTCCAGTTGTGCTTTTACCTGAGGGCTAATTTAGGAGTAATTTTCTGGTACCTTAGAAACAGCATTCAGAAAGCATAGTCCTTGCCTCCTTCCCAGCAATGCCTGTGGAGCTGACAGGCAGGAACAGAGGCAGGCAGGCTATAATCCATTACTCACCATTCCCTAACTCTATTCCACCTGACTCTGTTGCCCTTAACTTGACCTCAGTCTATCTGTATGTGCTGGAGGTTGACCATCCTAACACTGAACTTTATCATTCATAGCACAGACACTGGAAAGCAGAATTCTTTCTGATAAATTGACTGCTGTCAGAAGAACCAGGGTTATGGTAAACATTTCACACATGTAAACACACACACACACGCACACACAGAAAGAACCACTTCGTCTTGCATAAAAGCACTTCCTCCGGAATGGGAATGGGAGTTAACCCAGGTGAGGAGGACAAACAAATGGATTTCCTCAAAGTTCCATGGAAAGCTAAATCACTTGCAGGAAAATATGGGAGAAAGTGGTTGAACCCCAGAGCATTCATTCATTCATTCATTCATTCATTCTTATGGAGTATTAATTTCACACTAGGCACTATACTAGGCTCTTGGAGATACAATGATTTGAAAATTCAATCAGTAATGTCAGCAAGATGGTAGAATAGAAGCCCTGGATCCTTCTTTCCTCAATGGAAACAATGATTCTATAATAAAATACAAACTAATTTACTTTGTGAGAAATCCTGAAACTAGTCACAAGTCTCCTGCATCCTGGAACAAGTGTAAAACCAACTACATGAAAACCAGCAAAAGAGACAAGGACACCCTCTTGCCAAGAGCCCTACCCCTGGCATGGTCATGGTGCCATGCAATTGAGGGAGATCCTAGCACCCAGCTTCTCTCTGAGGAGGGAAGAAAGGACAAGACCATATATTCAGCATTTGAATTTTTTCTGGAGGCCACCTGAGATACTGGCTTCTGTCTCACTTGCCTTGGAGAGCTGATGGAACCAGGAACACTATGGCCACCTGGGGCTACTGAGAATAATGACTGTGGTTTGTAATGGTAAGCTAACACATGAAGCAGCCCAGCTCAGCACAAGGGAAACAAGCAGAAACAAACAAAAGAGCTCCCAGTGTCTCTATGGGAAGGGTTAGAAAGAATAGGACAATGAATCCAATGCTCTAACATTTTTGGAGGGTTCCCAAGGCACTGAATCCTGTCTTCTCTGCCTTAGAGGACTAATGAAATCTGGCATATTATAGCTACCTGGGAGCTACTGAGACCAGAGACTGTGGTTTGAAATAGTAAGTTAACACATGCCACAGCCCCACTCCCTTGCTCAATGCAAAGTGATTGGGTAGGAAAAAACCTTAGCTCCAGATTTTCTCTTGTGAGGGAAGAAAAGAATTGGACCATACTTCCAGAACTCTGATTGTGCTGAGGGCTGCCAGAGGCATTGACATCTATCTTATCTGTCTCAGAACTCTGATAAGACCCAGCATATTCTAGATGCCTGATGATCAGTGAGAACAAAGGTCGCAGTTTTATGTAGCATGAGGATTTGAGGGGCCCCTAGAATCTCTGGCTGGTCTGACTGATGAGGTCCTCTCTTGTACAAGGTCAATCCATGAAGATTGGGAGTGCGGACATAAACACAAAGAGTCAAGAATAAAGAAACAGGAAAATATGTTCCAAACAAAGCAACATGATAATCTTCCAGAAACCAACCCTAATGAAACAGAGATATGATTTACCTGATAGAAAATTCAAATAAATGCTCGTACAGGTGCTCAGTGAGTTCAGGAGAACAATGCATATAAACAAAAGGAGAATTTCAACAAAGAGATAGAAAATATAAGAAAATGCCAAACAGATCATAGAGATGAAGAGTAAATAACTGAAATGAAAAATTAACTAGAGAAGTTCAACAGCAGACTAGATCAAACAGAAGACAGGATCAGTGAAATTCAAGACAGGTCACTGGAAATTATTCAGTTAGAAAAGCAAAGAGAAAAAAGAATGAAGAAAGCTTAAGGGACTTATAGGATGCCATTGAGTGGACTAATATACACATTATGGGAGTGTAAGAAGAAGGAGAAATAGAGATAAAGAGAGAGAAAGCTTATTCAAAGAAATAATGAATGAAAACTTCCCAAATCTAGGGACGGAAATGAACACTCAGATCAAGGATGTTCCACAAATTCAAATCCAGTAAACCCAATGAAATTCACAGTGAGACACATAATTGAATTGACAAAATTTGAAGACAAACAGAGAATTTGAAAGCAGCAAGAGAAAAGTGACTCATTCCATACAGAAAATCTCCATGGGGTTATCAACAGATTTATCAGCAGAAACACTGCAGGCCAGAGAAGGTAGATGAGAATAAATTCAAAGTGCTGAAAGAAAAGGCCCCTGCTAAGAATACTATACCTGATAAAAATGATCCTTCAAAAATAAAGGAGAGATAAAGACTTTCCTTCACAAATAAAATCTGAGGGAGTTCATCATTATCAGACCTGCCTAACAAGAAATGCTAAAGGAAGTTCTTCAAGTTGAAACAAAAGGAAGCTAAACAGCAATAATAAAACATATGAAAGTATAAAACTTGCTGGTAAGGGTAAATATAAAGTAAAATACTATAATACTATAATGGTAGTGGGTAAATTTTAATCATAATATAAAAAAGTCAAAAGTACTGAAATAATTATAATGATGAAACGTTAATTGATACACAATATAAAAAGATGTAAATTATGACATCAATAACATAACATGTGTGGGGGGGGTTGTGGGGGGAGAAGTAAAAGTGTAGCTTTTGTATGTGACTGAAGTTAAGTTGTTAAAAGCTTAGAATAAACTGTTATGACTATGAGTTGTTTTATACAAGCTTCTTGGTAACCACAAAGAAAATACATACAGAAGAGCCATAACAAAAGAGAAGGAAATCAAAGTATAGCAATAAATACAAAACAAAACAAAATACAAAAGAATACAGCAAGGAAAAAAGGATTAACAGAAGAACTACAAGGTAATAAAAAAACATGGCTATAGTAAGCACTCGCCCATCAAAAGGAGTACATTAATTACTTTAAATATAAAGGGATTAAACTCCTCAATCAAAAGACATTATGTAGCTGAATGGATGAAAAAAAAAACAAGATCCCACTTATGTTGGATCAATTTATGTAAACTTCTTAAGTTTGACAACTTATTAAGTTTACATAACATTTACTTTAGATTTAAGGACACATATATGCCGAAAGTGAAGGGATGGAACAAATCATGCTGCAAATTTTAACCAAAAGAAAGACTGGCTATGCTTATATTGGACATAATAGACTTTAAGTCAAAAACTGTCATGAGACAAAGAAGGATATTATACAAAGATAAAATGGTCAACTACGAAAAAGATATAACAACTATAAATGTTTACACATCCAACATCAGAGCACTTAAATATACAATGCAAAATGTAACATAACTGATAAAAGAAATAAATAATATGATAATTGTGAGAGACTTCAATATCTCACTTTTAATAATATAGCATTTGAAAAAAATCAATAAGGAAGCAGGATCTGAACAACACTATAGACCAAATTAATCTAACAAATCTATACAAAACATTTCACCAAAGAGCAGCAGAATATACATTCTCCTCTTTTCCAATCACAATAGAATAAAACTAGAAATCAGTAGCTGAAGAAAAACTGGAAAATTTGCAAAATGTGGCAATTAAACACACTCTTGAACAACTAATGGGTCAAAGAAGAAATCAAAAGGAAAATTAGAAAGTCTCTTAAGACAAATGAAAACAAACAAACAAACAAACACAAAAACCCAACCAAAAACCTCCAACATACCTGAACTTAGGGGATGCAGCAAAAGAGGTACTAAGAGAGAAGTTTATAGCAATCAATGCCTATATTTAAAAAGCAGGAAACTCTCAAATAATCAACCTAACTTTACGTCTCAAGAAACTGAAAAAGAAGAACAATCTAAGGCCAAAGTTAGCAGAAGGAAGGCAATAATAAAGATTAGAACAAAAATAAATGAAATAGAGAATAAAAATGTGACAGAAAAATGGACGAAAGTAAGAGTTTATTTTTTGAAAGAATAAGCAAAATAGACAAACCACTAGTAGATTAAAAAAAAAGAGGGAAGGCCCAAATAAATAAAATTAGAAATAAAACAGGAGACATTACAACTGATGGAACGACACTATTAATAAAAAGATTGTAAGAAACTACTATGAGCAACTACACATCAATAATTGGATTACCTGGAAAAGATAGATAAATTCTCAGAAACATACACCTACCAAGATTAAGTCATGAAGAAACAGAAAATCTGAACAGACCTATATCCAGTGGAGGGATTGAAATAGTCATCAAAAACTTCCTACCAAAGAAAAGCCTAGAACCAAATGGCTTCAATAGTGAATTCGAACAAACATTCAAAAAAGAATTAATGCCAATTCTTTTCTATCTCCTCTAAAGAACTGAGGAAGATGGAACACTTTCAGTCTGATTTTATGAGGCCAGTGTTGCCCGATACCAAAGCCAGACAAAAATATCAGAAGAAAAGAAAACTACAGGCCAATATCCTTGATGACCATAGATGCGAAAATCCTCAAGAAAATACTGACAAACCAAATTCAACAACTTACTGAAAGGATCAGACACCCATGACCAGTTGCACTTTATCCCTGGAAGGCAAGTATGGTTCAACATATGAAAATCAATTAAGGTAATACACCACATTGACAGAATAAAAGATAAGAATCACATGATCTTAATAGATGCAAAAAAGCATTTGGTAAAATTCAACATCCTTTCACGTTAAAAACTCTCAACAGACTAGAATAGAGGGAAATTACCTTAACATGAAAAGGCCATACATGAGATTATCATAGCTAACATTACACTCAATAGTGAAGAGCTTTTAAAAGTGTTTTATTTAAGACCAGGAACAAGGCAAGGATGTCCACTCTCGCTACTTTTATTCAGCATAGTAGAGAAATCCTGGCCAGAGTAATTAGGCAAGAAAAAAAGGCATGTAGGTGAGAAAGAAAAAATTAAAGTTATCCATGCCTGCAGATGGTATGATCTTATATATAGAAAACCCTAAACACTCTACCAAAGAACTATTATAATTAATAAATGACTCAGTAATACGGCAGGGTACAAAATCAACATACAAACATTAGCTGTGTTTCTATATACTAACAATGAGCTATTTGAAAGGAAATTAGGAAAACAATCCTGTTTACAATAGCATCAAAAATAATAAAATACTTAGGAATAGACTTAACTAAGGAGATGAAAGACTAATATCCTGAACCCTATAAACCACTGACAAAAAAATTAAAGAATACAAACAAATGAGAAGATATCCCATGCTTATGTGTTGGAACTTAATATTGTTAAAATGTCTATATTACTCAAAGCAATGTAGAGATTCAATGTAATCCCTACCAAAAAACCCAATCACATCTTTTACAGAAAGAGAAGAAATAGCTCTAAGATTCATATGGAATCACAAAAAACACCAAATAGCCAAAACAATTTTAAGAAGGAAGAGCAAAACTGGAGTCATCACATTTCCTGATTTTCAAAATATATTACAAGTCTATAGTAATTTAAACGGTATAGTACTGGCATAAAGACAGACATATAGACCAATGGAATAGAATAGAGAGCCTAGAAGTAAACCCACATTTATATAATCAACTCATCTTTAAGAAGGACATCAAGAATAAACAATGGGGAAAGTATCATTTTCTCAATAATTGGTGCTGGGAAAATTGCACATCCATATGCAAAAGAATAAAAGTGGACCCTTGCTCAAAATGGTTTAAGTGCTTAAACATAAGTCCTGAAACTATAAAACTATTAGAAGAAAATATAGGGAGAAAACTTTATGATGTTAGTATTGGCAACAATTTCATGAATGTAATGCCAAAAGCATAGGCAACAAAACGAAAAACAGCCAAGTGGAAATACATGAAACTAAAAAGCTTTTGCCCAGCAAAGGAAACAATCAATAGCATGAAAAGGCAACCTACGGAATAGAAGAAAATATTTGTAAACCATATATCAGATAAGAAGTTAATATCAGATAAGAGGTTAATTTTCAGAATATATAAGGAACTCATACAACTCAATGCATAGAAAAAGCAACAATTAATAACCAACTTTTAAAAATATGCTCTGGGGTTGAATAGATATTAGTCCAAAGAAGATATACAAATGGCCAACAGATATGTGATGAGATGCTCAACATCACTAGTCATCAGAAAAGTGCACATAAAATCACAGTGAGATATCACTTCACATGTGTTAGGATGGCTGTTGTAATGATCTTCTAATAGCATTCCAATTCTTAGTGGCTTCCATCTACTATCTATCATTCTAGTTAACTCCTCCCTTCTTTATTTATAAAACAAATAATTGCCTTCTTACAGATTACTAGGCGGAAATATATTGTCTTAAATCAGCAAGTCTATAGTTCATGTAGGTAAAAAACTATAATGAGGAAGGATTTTTAAATATCGGAATATTTTAGAAAGAACGGTGAGTGCTGGGATACTAACTTGCTAAAAAACCAGAACAGATATGAAGATTGAGATACTGACCAAAAAAAGCAATAAATAATACTTCTGAGAAGAACTGACTTATTCTTAGAGTGTGAGCAGCAAGTTAAGAAGGCAGATTTTGGGAAATATCTTTAAAATCAAGTTTTATCGTCATTTCTAGAGCAAGACTAAAACCATGAATACCTTAAAAAACACATACATTCTACCAGTTAAAGGTAATGTTTTCTAAACCTTTATATATATATATATAAATGTAAACAAAATATGATTCTTAAAACACAATATATATAAAATTTTATATATATATGAAATTTTAAAAATAGTAGGAAAGCAGGAAATCATTTATAAGATACTGTTTGGGCTTTAGCCCATGCCTGTAACCCTAGCACTTTGGGAGGTCAGGGCAGGAGGATTGCTTGAGCCTAGGAGTTGGAACCCAGCTTGGGCAACATAGTAAGACTGTGTTTCTACAAAAATAAAATAAACTAAACTTTAGCCAGGCATGGTGGTGTGTGCCTGTAGTCCCAGCTGCTCAGGAGGCTGAGGTAGGAGGATCCTTGAGCCCAAAAGTTGGAGGCTTCAGTGAGCTATGACTGTGCCACTGTACTCCTGTACTCCAGCCTGGGTGACAGAGGGAGACCCTGTCTCAAACAAACAAACAAACAAACGAAAAAACAAACAAACCAAATGTGATTTCTTTATAGAAAAAGACAGCCAGGGGCTTCAAAATATTTAATATTTGAAAGTGTATAATTTCTTGACTATTCAATATTTTTCCTGATTCCTTAGGCTCAGATAGAGGAAACAGCAATCAAGAATTATAAATATGCTAATATGTGTCTAGTTTTGAACCTAAGTCTAAAAAGCACTGAGGGGGACTGAATTCTGAGATTCTCACTGGAACGTTTTCTTCCAAACAGATTTTTTTAATGTTGCCTAGCTGAATTCTGACTTATAAATCCTATAAAATTATGTAAATTTTTCATTCGGATCAAGTCCCATTTTTAAATTAGGAAATGTTTGTTTAGTGTGGGATCAACATAACTATTCTCATTTTACAAGACAGGTAACAGACACTTAAGAAACAAATTCAAGCAGCTAATTAATTGTTGAGGAATAGTAGAGTTCACATGTTTTTATTTCCATTATTAAGAAATTTTCATTTTTGTTTAAGGCATTACTAAAGCAACAGTATTCTTGATTATAAATATATCTGCTTAAAATATATTTTCTTTTGATTTATGACTTTTAACTTGTAGCAATGGGAGGCTTAAAATGTTTCTGTCTGCAGTTAGATGACTTTGTTACTTTTCTTTTGCTTCAAAGTCTCCACAAATGTAGATTTGTTGTGACTCAGTATGAGGGCATTGGTAGGGTGTCATTTTTAGAGAGTTTAAATTAATCATTATATAATTTGGTAGGGTATCATTTTAGGGAGTTTAAATTTAAATTATAATATGTCTAAATGTAAACAAAATATGATTCTAAAAAACACAATTACAAATAAAGCTTGATATCAACAAAATATTTTTAGGAGTATAAATATCAAGATCAGACTTTATTATGTATGTAAGAACTTTGTAGGTGCGAGTTCCTATTTCTCTTCCGTTTGTCTTTTTAACACTTTAGCTCTTCATGAATCATTTCTATCAGACTATCAGACTGGAGTAGTGAGGGAGATAGAGGTTAAAAAAAAGTAGATGGTCTTTTCTGTTATCTCCTTGTTTTAAAGAAAGGGTTTTTATTTTTATTTTATTTTATTTATTTTTTATCTTTTTTCTCATTGTAGTTGTTGTTTTTTTTAAGAGCACTGAACATTGAGTCAGAAGGTATGACCTTGAGTTTAAAACGTATAATACTGCCAGCCTTGTAACTTGGGTGTTTGAGTCTTTCCCACTGATTATTGTGTCTTTTGGATATGGTGAGAGGAAGGAGAGAAGTAAGTGTTGCTGAATTAGAGCTTGAATTTGAAATGGAAGCAAATCCAACTCCTATTAATTGGGGAAAGTTGAGAGTCAAACTGGGAAGACCAGACACCTGAACCAACTCTCAGGTGAGGTGTCTGGTAAAGGACAGGCTCATAAATGAAAAAACAGAGCAAGAATCCAATTTTAAGAAGGGTCAGAAAAGGTCAGTCTGAGAGAGGGCAGAGAGAGTAAGAGCAGTTCAGGACAGCCAGCTTGGAGGGACTATGGCTTATATGATCAGACTTTGGCTGTTTTTGAATGCATTTTATGCTGTATTTTCTGAAAGAATGGATTGTCAGGAGTGTGCTAGAGTTGGCTCAAACTGGCTCATGCAATTTTTAGAAATCTTGCAAGCTGATTATTAAAAATAAATTATATAAACTTAAACTGAATTATATTAAAAACAAAGGCAATAAATACTCAAAACTCATCACTCCCAATTATTCTAATATATTTTATTATTACTCATGTTCTTGAGATTATTTCCATCTATTGTATCTGTATGTTGGAAATACTATATAACATTGTGTTGCTGCACATCACAAGTCCTAATTTGTCACATTTTCTGACTTGCATGCTATAAATACTCCCACCATGGCTGATTTACAGCTAGCACTGTGACATCATTGAATGCAGACTTGGGAAGAGATAGATGCACAGGAAATTGTATATTTGAAAACTATTGTGTAATTCAATAAAGAATTACTCATTGACAAGTGAGTTTAGCATATACCTTAGTTATTTAATTTTTATCTTACTCATTAGTATATATAAATGTTAACCAACATTTATATTGTCAGTTGTAACTACAGGTTGGTAATGGTTATAAGATTTTTATAAAAATCAACCAAAGCATTCTGTGAGAATCAGGTAGCTATATGGAAATTACAATACAAAGTATTATCTATGTTAATATCTGTAAATATTATTTGTAAATTATGTGCTACACATTCTTTATATCAGTAAAGGTCGTATAAGCTTATATATATACACACTTATATACATACACATTTTCCCCACAATGCCAGTTGCAGTTGTTAAACATTTATCAACACACCATTGGGATATTAATCTCAGTTCAACTATCTGTCAAAGAGGAAGAAAACATCTTCCCTGACTATCTAGAAAGAGGATGAAATTAGGCAATGCATGTGAAAGTTTGTTACACACTGCTAAGTACTACACAAGTAACATTTCAGGTAATGATTAGGGAAACCACCTTTCCTCTTCTGGTCCAGGCTTTCTTCAAGGTTTTAAAATGACAATATCTTGACTTTCTGAAACAAAAGAAGTTTCACTGGAGAAGCAAGTTGCTTTTAGTAAATTGTGTCAATTTTCTCTATCTCTGATATTTTTCTTGCTTATTTTAATGGTCTTTTATCCCAAACTATAAAACAGATCATTCAGAATGGTTATTTCTATTTGCATCTGAATTGAAACCATTGTGGTTTTTCAATTTACACAGCTGAGAACAGGAAGCTTTGAGTACAATTTGAAAAGAAAGAAAGAAACAACAACAACAACCCTATAATATCATGGGGAAATGAGGTAAGCAGAATAATTACTAAAATTGAAATTTGGCTGAAATGATGGGTTCAAAAACCCAACTATTTCCATATGTGCTCTTGGATCTTAAATAATTAAAAACGGCCATGACTCATTTCATCGATGTAGGAACTGACTCAGAGAAACCAATACCACTTGTTCATGGATGCTTATGATTATTACCACTTGATGACTTGGCAAACAGCAGGAAGATTGGATCAAGTCAGCTCTGCTTAATTTTCACCATTTGCTCAAATTAACGTACAAAATGATGTCTCATCCTATTCATAGAGCTGAATGTGACTCCAATAAACATAAGAGGACTCTAATTAAAATTGGAACACTTTTTCCCTCATTATGTTATAACTTTGATTTATAAAATGCAAACTAGTGTTATTCAATCTAAGATGTTCATTGGAATCATTAATTTAAGAAACACTAAATGCTAGTCCCAACCTGCTGGGATCCTCATTTGGTTATTCAAAAGTTGGGCTTTGGTATTAGTATTTTGCTTAAGTTTTAACTTCTGGAGGAGGTTGAGAACCACTGACTGGATTTATAATATTTTCCTATAGTAAGTACTTCTCCAGAGGTCAGGCTCATTAAAGACAAGTCAGAGCTTACACCTGTCATGTGAATATCTTGTCAAAGATTCATGTTACAATAATTTTTTCTTCATACTTTTGTAAAAAATATTGCAACTCTCATATAAAAGTTAAACTTTATGTAACATTAGAAAACGAATAAATGCTATTATAAATTAATATTTTTCACATAAACATGGCCAGTTATAACCTTTCTTTCCCAAAAAATGTTCAAAAATTGTCAGTCATCACTTAGTGTAGTAAATATCACCTTTATCCTTAGTCTCAGCTTGTAATCCTTCTTTCTAATCACTCTGTATTCTACTTTGAACCTAGAGTTCCAGATAGAACTTTAAGTTCAATGTGGAACTTAACTTAAGTCTTCACATTGGAATCAAAATTCCCTCAGTGTTTTCAGGGCTGTTAGCAACTTTCCTCTGCTCTAGAGATTGATGGTCCATTTGGTCATTTAAAACCGTTAGAAGTATTTGAAGGCATGGCCTCAGGTATCTTTGGTGCACTATTTTTAGGAAGTCTTTGATATCCTTTGAGTTTCTTTACCAAAGAGCAAGGAAACAACTCTATTACAAACACCTAAATCACCTCCACACTCCAGCTTGAGAAACACAATTGCTTTCACTGAAATTTATTCATTCAGTTCACAACATATTATAGAGCCCCTACTCTATGAAATACATGCATATCTGGAGGTTCTCTCAATAGTACTTCTGTACTATTATCATATACGTGTGTCAATAATTGTATTTGAAATTATTATTATTATTATTTTGAGACAGAGTCTCACTCTGTCGCCCAGGCTGGAGTGCAGTGGTGTGATCTCGGCTCACTGCAAGCTCTGCCTCCCGGGTTCACGCCATTCTCCTGCCTCAGTCTCCCAAGTAGCTGGGACTGTAGGCACCCACCATTGCGCCCGGCTAATTTTCTGTATTTTTAGAAGAGACAGGGTTTCACAGTGTTAGCCAGGATGGTCTCAATCTCCTGACCTCGTGATCTGCCCTCCTCGGCCTCCCAAAGTGCTGGGATTACAGGGGTGAGCCACCGCGCCCGGCCCATATTTGAAATTATTTACAAATTATCATAATATTGAATCCTCATAGTAGTTTTATAAGCTTACTAAGGATCAGAGATTATATTATTTGCCTTAAGTAATATTTCATATACTATGTAGTGGTTGTGTCAATGGATAACCTCGAAGAGGGTCTTAGTATACTTTTCAATATTCTTCACTGTGTTCTCAAAGCCACTTCAATAAACATGCTCTCTAATGAAAACCAAGGAGCTTTATATGCAAAGCACTTTAAGATAATTTCTCTAGACACTCCTTCCACAAGATTGTCATTCTGATGCTCTCTCTATCTAGAAATCCCAGAGCCTCCCCTGATATCACTGTACTATGTTCTGTTGAATTACATGACATCATCTCTGAGTAATTTCTGCTTCATTTTTATTGCAATGAATCAAAAGTTGTAAAGCCACCCTCCTAAGGTTACAGAATTAAGTTATATGCAGTTAATAAGAGTTATAATCTTGAAATATTTGAAGGAGATTTAAAGCTCAGGCCTGCCTGTTTCCAAAGCCCGTGATCTACCTGCACCATTTCATAAGAGACTAGCCACTACTAAAGTGAAAACACATGATAATTAGTGATTAAAACAAAGGACATTAAATATCATTTTATCTAGAGTAATATTTGTTCCAAAATGAATGGACACACGCTAGACTTTTAAACTAAAATATTATAGAATTTTTTGTTGTATCACAGGATGACGAATGTGTTTGAGTCCTGGTTTTACCACTTAGAATTGTATGATTCATGAGAGAAGAAAGCTGGTTCAAATTTTATCTTTATCTCAAAGGATGAAATGCAAAAAACTATGAGCTATTTTCTGAAAATTTTCTCTTTTAATTCCTATAACTGCTTAAAATTGGTGACTCTTACACATTGCTAATAATTGTTAGTAAGTGGTATTAATTTTCTTTTTGTGTCGACACTTTTCTGGCCTTGCAGATAGTGCCACTGAACTAAATAAAGATTTCTAAATCACAGCTTAAGGTACAGAAAAGGTGGCTCTTGAATAGAGATTATTGTCGAAGGTGGAGAGAATCTGTGTTTGCCCAGTAGCAAGGCAATGTTTTCAAATGATTCTGCTGGGGTCTATTAAACTATAAAGCAAATCAGATGGCATATTTTTGCCTTGCCTTGCTGACAGTTTCATCTCACAGAGAGTACAGGAAGCAAGAAGGAACAGTTTCTTAGAATATAATTCTCATCAATAAGAGAGAAATAATTAGTGAAAGTAGAAGAGTTGGACACCTAAGGAGAAAAACAACTATTAATTCCTAGAGTATGTGATATCCAGAAGAAAAATGCTGAACTTAGTAGGCTAGATACATTTAAACTCTCAGAAGGCAAATTGTGGGGGGGGAGGGGAACAGGAAAAAAAACCTACATATGAGTGTCGAGACTGCAATTTTGGCTGTATCATCATAAGTGATGCAGTTAAGGGATAAAGGAAAATTTCATCTTTAAAATTAGTGCAGATCAGGTCCGGCCTGAAGGACACCTACACAACAAATTACTCATTGCAAAAGATGGGAAGGTTGATGTTAGGAAGTCTAAATAAATATAATAATCTGTGGCTTGCAAAAATACTAAAGCAACAAAGTAGGTCTTTGGAAACCTATGTTTAAATCAAAAGGTCAAAAAAAGGAATAGGCCCACTTCTTGCAGCTAATGCCATCAAGTCAAGGGATGGCAAAGAAGAAGCTGATATCCTCAGCTCCAAATTTGTTTCTGTATCCTTTGTAAATGAATCTTAAAACACTAAGAAAGTATTTGTGAATATTAAGAAAGACAAATTTAAAATAAAAATAATGAGAGATCCTTGCTACTGTAGAAGTACAAATTTCTCTCTGAAAATCATTATACTCAAAGTTACCGTGAAAAGTTGCTATATGAATATGGTTGTTGCTGATGTCCTTAAAGCAAACGGGAACATTAAAACTGTGCAAATATTTTCAGTTTTTCAAATGGGAAGCAGGCCAGGCACCATGGCTCACACCTGTAATCTCAATACTTAGGAGGCTAAGGCAGGGGATCTTTTGAGTCCAGGAGTTGGAGGCTATGGTGAGCTATGGTCATACCACTGCACTCCAGCCTAGATGGCAGAGTGAGACCCTGTCTCAAATAAATAAATAATAAATAAATAGTGAATTCAACAAAGTAGACAAGTGATATTTACATCAATTCCTAGAAAGTTTCAAAGATCCATGAAAGTTTCAAAGATCCATGAAAGTTTCTAAGATCCATCTTTCTAAGATGAAAGGACAGAGTTTGAAAGCCAAGAAAAAATAAGCTGTAAGACCCAAAACATGGTATGAGTTCTCTACAACTAAGTCTTTGTGGATCAATTCCTTTCTTCCTCAATGTTGCTAGACTTACCACTCCACCTTCTGTGGTCTGTAAGTGCATTGTCTATATCCTGTACACTTTTTTTCTCACTGAAGTACAGCTAATTGTTTGAAAATCTTCTTCACATACATGCCTGTGTGGAACTTGAAAGCAGGAGGCTTATATCTTTATATCCACAGTGCTTCTATGAAAAATATTTACTGAATAAACTAATGGCAGATGAAAGAAATGCATCTGAAAATTTTATGTTAGTATTCCATTAAAGCATTTTGTAATTTCCTAATGGTATCTTTGTGAACAAGAGGGAGGAAAACATATTGATTGCAAGGGCAACTAAGTAAATTAATAACTATTGGAACCCACAATATTAACAGTGTTTTTAAATAAATCAAAATGAATGAGAGGACTTGTTTCTAGTAGTGTATAGCAGGGCTTCTGTCTTTGGCCCTGTCTTGATCCACAATCAATGGTTTGGATAGAAACATGAAGGATAACTTATTAAGTTCATAGGTGACACAAATTTTGGAATCACAGTATAGAAGCCAGATCTTAGGATCAGCATCTGAAAGCATTTTTTACAGCATTAGAAAAGGCTATTGAAATTAAGGAAGAGTAAACTAAAGGAAGCAGAAAGAAATTTAACAGAGATGAGATATAACTGGGTCCGAACAACAGATGACAAATGTACAACATGGGACGCTTTATGCTAGGCAGTAGCATGGGCAAAAAGGGCTTGAGGATGTCAGCGCTGTTTATGCCACATTTCTGTCATGTTTGCAAAACTCATTCATGTTTTGTTAGCTTTAGTTTTGTTTTGTTCTTTTTTAGTTAGAGGTAGAACCAGATTTCAAGGGGCTTGAAAGCCTATATAACTTTGTTCTTTAAAAAAGTATAGAAATCTTCTTTTTGTTAACTTTATGAAAACATACTTTCCCATGAACACATTGATAGGGATCCTCCCAGCCTTGGAAGAGATCAGCACAAGCGAGTTGCCCAAAGTTTTAGCTTCACTGGCTTCATGAAAAATACAATTCTGCATGTGGTGTTCTATTGTAAAAATAATTCAACAATATATTCCAATGTTGATGGACTCTTGGTCCATTCCTAAATGCTAACTCTATGAAAAAAAAAAAGAGCTGCCAGCATGTAAATATGATTTAGGTGGCACTATCCAATAGAACTGCAAGATGGTCATGTTCCATATGGGTGGTGTTCAGTACAGTAGTCACCAGCCACATCTGGTTACTGAGTACTTGAGCTGTGGTTAGTGCACCTGAGGAACTAAGTTTTAAATTTAAAAAATGTTTATTTAGATGTAAACAACCACATGTGACTAGTGGTTAATGTATTGGACAGTGCAATTCTAGGATGTGTAACCAAGAGTGTCATTGCTGAAGCATAAAGCATAGATATATTTAACTTTTGGAAATATTTCTAACCTGTTTTACAAAGTGTTTTTAACAATTTATCCTACCAACAGTTTATATACATTTAAGTTTTTCCATATTCTCATTAACTCTTGAAATTTTCAGATTATTTAATTGGAGCTATTTGTGTGGGTGTGCGGTGGTCACTCACTGTTATTTTAATTGAGATATCTTGATTATTAATGATGTGGCATACCTTTACACATGGCCATGATTATTTGGATTTCCTTTTACATGAAGTATCAGTTTAAATCTTTTGTTCACATACTATTGGGTTGTCTATTGTTTTCTTGTTGCACTATTGGTGTTCTTTATAAGTTACATACTCTAAATATAAGTTCTTTGTTATATATTTTTCAAATATCTACACACAGAGTTTTAGAGAATAATACCCAAATCTCACTCCAGACCAATTAAATCATAACTTCTATGGGTGAGATTGTGACATATTTAAAGATCCCCTGGGTGATATTAATCTGCCTCTGTG
The DNA here is from genome assembly GCF_009828535.3 of Hylobates moloch. NCBI lineage: Eukaryota > Metazoa > Chordata > Mammalia > Primates > Hylobatidae > Hylobates > Hylobates moloch. The sequence goes on from NW_026652288.1 coordinate 69,777,856, forward strand.
AGGGGAATATATTTAAACTCAGTGTAGGAAAGGATTGCTAATTATCAAAATTATCTCTCTGAAACAGTGTATGGTAGTGAACATATGGACTGTCTCTGGAATCAGATAACCTAAGTTTGTTCACAGGCTCTGATAGACCTTAGGCTTAACTTCTCTGTGCTTCACTTTTTTCATCTGTAAGATTGAGTAACAGTACCAACCACATAGAGTTTTTGTGACTACTAAGTGAGCAATTTTATGTAAAGTACTTAGAACCTCATGTGAAACATAGCAAGTATTCAATAAATACTAGCTATCATCATCAGCAGCAGCAGAAATTTAAATTATCTGCCTCACAAAGTAGTGAGAGCTGTCATCTTTCTTAATAGGAAAACATCAGAAACCTTTCCACTAAGATCAGGAAAAAGGCAAGAATGCTTACCACCTCCTCCACTATTCAACGATGTTTTAGGAGTGTTAGCCAATATAACCAGACAAGAGAAATTAAACAGAGGCATAAGAATTAATAAAGAAGTAGTAAGGCAATTTCTATTTGCAGATGATATGATATTATACTTAGAAATTTTTGATAATGATAAAATAAATTTGAACAATAAAAGAATTCAGTAATGTGGCAGATATAAAATTTACGGGCATAAATCAATACCTTTAATACACACAAACAATAGCCAGTGAGAGGGTATAATGATAGAGAAAACCTCATTTATACTGAAGACAAAAATGATTGAATATGGCCAGGTGCGGTGGCTCGCGCAGGTAATCCCAGCACTTTGGGAGGCCAAGGTGGGTGGATCATGAGGTCAGGAGAGCGAGACTATTCTGGCCAACACGGTGAAACCCTGTCTGTACTAAAAATACAAAAAATTGTCTGGGCATGGTGGCTTGTGCCTGTAGTCCCAGCTACTCAGGAGGCTGAAGCAGGAAAATCACTTGAACCTGGGAAGCGGAGGCTGCAGTGAGCCGAGTCTGCACCATTGCACTCCAGCTTGGGTGACAGAGCAAGACTCCGCCAAAAAAAAAAAAAAGTAGAAAGCCTAGAAATAGATCCAGGTAGATATAGAAATGTATAAGATAAAGATGATAACTCACTGTGGGTAATGATTGACCTTTAAATAAATAATACTTTTTAATAATAATAAGCAACCATTTGGAAAAAATATACAATTATACCCATATCTTACATCTACCACGAAAATAAAATCCAAATGGACCTGGGATCAAAATAGAAATAATTAAGCCATACAAGTACTTAGAAAAAAGCATGGATGAATTCCATTTTAAACTGGATTTCTAACTATTATTAAAAAGATTCAAATGCAATTAATAAAAAGATTGATAATTTTTATTATAAACAAAAAATTGTGCATGGTAAAAAATACTATAAACAAAAATCAAAAGGTATCTGATAAATGATGAAAAATATTTGTAACATAGTCTATAATGGATGAAGAATTAATATTTCTAATATGTAAAGAACTCTTAAAAATTAGATGAAGAAAAAGAAATCTCTATAAAAATCAGAAAAAATAATAACAATTTATAATAGAGAAAAAGATAGAGGTTCCTTAAATATATAAAAACTATTCAAGCTTACTTACAATTAGATAAGTATAATTTAAAACAACCCTGAGATATCATTTCTCTCCTATCACACTGGAAAAAGTTTAAAAGTGTGATAATATACACTGTTACTGAAGTGGTGGGAAAAAAGATCTTCTTTCATACATTGTGGGTGGCAGTGGAAACTGGTATAATCCCTCTAGAGGGGTATTTGGCAATTCCTAGCAAAACTACATTTATCATTTGACCAAGAAACTCTAATTCTAAGAATTTATCCTGAAGCTACACCTCCAACAATGTGGAAATACACACATACAACGCTAGTTACTCATTGCAGTACCGATTTTATTGCAAAATATTGGAAACAAGCTACAGAGTAGTTAAATTGACTATGGTATATTCACACTGGGTTATTACACAGCCATGAGGAAGATGTCTATGAACTAATATCTAGAGATGTCCAGTATTTATTGTCAAGGAAAAGAGTAAAGCATGAAGCATATCTACGTGTAAGAAAAGAGGGGATATCAGAAGATAAACATGTATCTACCCAGTTGTGCAAAAGGAAATACAGGAACGTTAAACTATAAACTATATGATTGGTTACTTACAGAGGGTATGTAGGAACAAGGTGGAAAGAATGAGAAAAATAAAATCAGGGAAGAAAAATGAATAAAGCGCATATGGCTTTTGTATTAGCCCATTCTCACGTTGCTCATAAAGACATACCTGAAACTGGGTAATTTATAAAGAAAGAAAAGTTTTATGGATTCACAGTTCCACATGGCTGGGAAGGCCTCACAATCATGACAGACAGGGAAAGGGATGTTTTAGATGGTGGCAGGCAAGAGAGAATGAAAACTAAGTGAAAGGAGTTTCCCCTTATAAAACCATCAGATCTTGTGAGACTTATTCACTACCACAAGAAGAGTATGGGGGAAACCACCTCCCATGATTCAGTGATCTCCCACTGGGTCCCTCCCATAACACATGGGAATTATGGGAGCTACAATTCAAAATGAGATTCGGGTGGAGACACAGCCAAACCACATCATGTTTTATATAGTTCTGATGCTTGAAAACCTGATCATGCTTCACATAGTCAAATATAAATAATGAAAAATGTAATATAAAATGAAGGGAATGGGAAAATGGAAAAGCAAAGAACTGACCTAAGTAACTTTGGAAGATAATGTTTTAACTGTAACCTGTAAGCTAAAGGTAATAACCATATGCAATTACTATACTCTTAATATTCTTTTCCTACAGGGGTGTGGGTTAGCAATTCTAAAATTTTTTATGTGTATATCAGAACTGGGCAAAAAAGTAAATGTATTTGTGGATAAAAGCCTGTTTTTTCACTGACGGGAAAGGAAGTAAATAAGAAAAGAGAAAGGCTTGAAGGAACTCTGTAGTAGTTGATTGGAATTGGAGGTATAAGTATAAACTTGTTTTAAAACTATTACTATGGAGTGATTAATATAGAAATATAGATAAACACATAAGCATATGTGTATATATATGTTCATGTGTGTATATTTCATGTGTATACACACACACACACACATATATATATATATTTCCTAGCTCTGTAGGATAGGGCCTAGAAGCAAGACACCTCAGTAGCAATGAGCATATCTAGCACCCAGATTTTGGCTTCTAAATACTATTTTCCAGTTAAAGGAACCAGGGCTCCTTGGAAAAACTCTTGATTCTGGGGCCAGGTTAAGGAAAATACACAATGATGCTGGGATATCTCGTGCTGTCAGAAAGTCAGAAAATGCTAAAAAATGATTATGGCATGTTGGATAGATAGAGATACCAACATTAAAGAGCTCCCAATGGCCAAATATAGGATAGTTGGGTTAACAAAATAAATGATAGTATAGTTTATGATCTATAAGTTAAAATAAATATCTATGAGTCCACACTGATATAAATAAATAAATAGGTAAATGAAGGAGAAGAGATAGCTTTTCCTGACAATAGAATTCCCATACTAAATATAGAAAGAATGGTAGAAATAAGACCTTGTGAAGATGGCAGATAGGAGGTAGGACTAGCTTGCAGCTCACACTCAGATGGACAGAGCAGCATGTGGAGACTCACATCATGAACTTTTGCTCCAAGAACTACTGCAGAAACATACCAAGAAAGCCAAAAGAATCCACAGACCCTTTGATGGAATTGGATCACCGCTGCAGGCTCCCTGAGACCCCAGAAACCTGTGAGTCAGCTTGGATTCTCAGCAGAGAGGCCCATGGTCTGAGGCAAGTTCTCAGCCTGGTCACTGGCTGCCTGGAAATAGACGCGAGGCTTAGTGGGGCACGGTGGGAGTGAGTCAGGCCTCTAGGACTGTGGGCTGCATTTGGGAGAGGGGTGAGGCCTGTGACTGTTGACTTTCCCCCACTTCCCTGGTGACCTGTGTGACTCAGCATAGGTAGCCATAATCCTCTCCTTGGGAATATAACTCCATCGGACAGGGAACCACGCCCCCATCCCCCACAGCAGCTACAGCAAGCCCTGCCCAAGGAGAGCTTGAGCTCAGACATGCCTATCCCTGCTGCCACCTGGTGGTCTTCCTCTACCTGCCTTGGTAGTCGAAGGCAAAAGCACTGATCTCTTGGGAGCTCTATGGTCCTGCTCACCACCTGAGAAACCTGAATACTTAACCAGGTGTCCCTAGGGCAAGTTTACATCCTCCCTATAGGGCTGCAGCTGATGCACTCTTGAAAATGTCACTTCCTGGCTGAAGGCCAACCAACACAAAACCAGCACACTAAACAAAAACACGACCAAAGGCCCTCACAGAGTCCACTTCACACCCCTGCTACTTCCACCGGAGCAGTTGCTGGTATCCGTGTCTGCAAGATCTGAAGATGATCACATCACAGGACTCTTTGCAGACACTCCCCAGTACCAGACTGGAGTCCAGTTGCTCTGCTGGGTGGCTAGACCCAGAAGAGCAAAAACAATCACTACAGTTTGGCTCTCTGGAAGCCCCATTCCCAGGGGAAGAAGGAGAACACCATATCAAGGGATCACCCCATGGGACAAAAGAACCTGAACAGCAGCCCTTGAATTCTAGATCTTCCCTCTGACATAGTCTGCCCGAATGAGAAGGAACCAGAAAAACAATTCTGGTAATATGACAGAACAAGTTTCTTTAACACCCTGAAAAGATCATACCAGCTCACCAGCAGTAGATCCAAACCAAGACAAAATTTTGGAATTTCCAGAAAAACAATTGAGGTCAATTATTAAGCTAATCAAGGAGGCACCAGAGAAAAGTGAAGTCCAACTTCAAGAAATCAAAAACATGATATAGGATATGAAAGGAAAATTCTTCAGTGAAATAGAAAGCATAAATAAAAAACAATCACAACTTCTGGAAATCCAGGACACACTCAGAGAAATGCAAAATGCACTGGAAGGTCTCAGCAATAGAATTGAACAAGCAGAAGAAAATACTTCAGAGCTCAAAGACAGGCTTTTGAATTAACCAAATCCATCAAAGATAAAGAAAAAAGAATTTTAAAAAATGTACAAAGCCTACAAGAAGTTTGGGACTATGTTAAACATCCAAACCTAAGAACAAATTGGGTTCCTGAGGAAAAAGAGAAATCTGAAAACTTGAAAAACATATTTGAGGGAATAATCCAGGAAAACCTCCCTGGTCTTGCTAGACATCTAGACATCCAAATACAAGAAAGTCAAAGAGCACCTGGGAAATTCACTGCAAAAAGATCATCTCCTAGGAACATAGTCATCAGGTTACCGAAAGTCAAGACAAAGGAAATACTCTTAAAAGCTGTGAGGCAAAAGCAACAGGTAACATATAAAGGAAAACTTATCAGAGTAACAGCAGATTTCTCAGCAGAAATCTACAACCTAGAAGAGATTGGGGTCCTACTTTTAGCCTCCTTAAACAAAACAATCATCATCCAAGAATTTTGTATCCAGTGAAATTAAGCCTCATAAATGAAGGAAAGACACAGTCTTTCTTCAGACAAACAAATGCTGAGAGAATTTTCCACTACCAAGCCAGAACTACAAGAACTGCTAACAGGAGCTCTAACTATTGAAACCAATCCTCAAAATACACCAAAACAGAACCCCCTAAAAGCATAAATCTCCTAGGACCTATATAACAATAACACAATGAAAAAAACCAAGGTATTCAGGCAACAAATATCATGATTAATAGAATAGTACCTCACATCTCAATACTAACATTGAATGTAAATTGTCCAAATGTTCCACTAAAAAGATACAGAATGGCAGAGTGGATAAGAGTTCACTGACCAAGTTTCTGCCATCTTCAGGAGACTCGCCTAACACATAAGGATTCACATGGACACCAAAAGTGAGCAAGAGTAGCTATTCTTACATCAGACAAAGCAAACTGTAAAGTAACATCAGTTTAAAAAGACAAAGAGGAACATTATACAACGATAAAGAACTAGTCCAACAGGAAAATATCATAATTCTAAATATACATGCACCTAACACTGGAGCTCCCAAATTTATAAAACTATTACTGCTAGACCTAAGAAATGAGATAGATGGCAGCACAATAATAGTGGGGGACTTTAATACTCCACAGACAGCGCTAGACAGGTCATCAAGATGGGAAGTCAACAAAGAAACAATGAACTTAAACTATATCCTAGAACAAATGGACTTAACAGATATTTACAAAACATTCTACCTAATAAGTGCAGAATATACATTCTATTCATCGGTACATGGAACATTCTCCAAGATAGACCATATGATAGGCCACAAAACAAGTCTCAGTAAATTTAGGAAAATTAACATTATATTAAGTACTCTCTCAGACCACAGTGGAATAAAATTGGAAATCAACTCCAAAAGGAAGCCTAAAAACCATGCAAATACATGGAAATTAAATAACCTGCTCCTGAATTACTATTGGGTCAAAAATGAAATCAAGATGGAAATTTAAAAATTCTTTGAACTGAATGAGAATAGTGACAAAACCTAACAAAACCTCTGGGATACAGCAAAAGTGGTGCTGAGAGAAAAGTTCATAGTATTAAATACCTACATCAAAAATTCTGAAAGAACACAAATAGACAATATGAGGTCACACCTCATGGAACTGGTGAAACAAGAACAATTCAAACCCAACCCCAGCAGAAGGAAAGAAATAACAAATATCAGAGCAGAACTAAATGAAATTGAAACAAACAAACAAAATTAATACAAAAGATAAATTAAACAAATAGGTGGTTCTTTGAAAAGATAAATAAAATCTGTAGACCATTAGTGAGATTTATCAAGAAGAGAGAAGATCCAAATAAGCTCAATTACAAATGAAATGGGAAATATTACAGCTGATACCACAGAAATACAGAAGATTATTCAAGGCTACTATGAATGCCTTTATGCACATAAACTAGATAACCTAGAGGAGATGAATAAATTCCCTGAACTATACAGCCCTTCTAGATTAAACCAGAAAGATATAGAATCTTTAAACAGACCAAACAAGCAGCAAGATTAAAATAGTAATTAAAAATTTGCCAACCAAAAAAAGTCCAGGACCAGATGAATTCCAACTGAAGTCTATCAGATCTCCAAAGAAAAATTGGTACCAATCCTATTGACACTATTCCAAAAGATAGAGGAAGAGAGAATTCTTCCTAAATCATTCTACGAAGCCAGTATCATTCTAATACCAACACCAGGGAAGGACATTATAAATAAAGAAAACTATGGACTAGTATCCCTGATGAACATAGATGCAAAAATCCTCAACAAAATACTAGCTAACTGAATTCAACAGCATATCAAAAAGAGAATCCACCATGATCAAGTGGGTTTCATACCAGGAATGCAGGAATGGTTTAACATACATAAGTCCGTAAATGTAATACACCACATAAACAGAATTAAAAACAAAAATCACATAATCATCTCAATAGATGCAGAAAAAGCATTTGACAAAATCCAGCATCTCTTTATGATTAAAACCCTCAGCAAAATCAGCATATTAGGGACATATCCTAACGTAATAAAAGCCATCTATGACAAATCCACAGCCAACATTATACTGAACAGGGAAAAGTAGAAAGCATACCCCCGAGACATGGAACAAGACAAGGATGCCCACTTTCATCACTTCTATTTAACATAGAAGTCCTAGCCAAGCAATCAGACAAGAGAAAGGAAAAAAGAGCAAATTGGCACAGAGGAAGTCAAGCTGTTGCTGTTTGCAATGATCCTGGAAAACCCTAACGACTCATCTAAAAAGCTCCTAGAACTGGTAAATAAATCCTGCAAAGTTTCAGGATACAAATTAATGTACACAAATCAGTAGCTCTGCTATACACCAACAGCAACCAAGCTGAGAATCAAACCTAGAACTCAACTCCTTTCACAACAGCTGCAAAAACAATAAAATACTGAGAGGTGAAAGAAAAGAAAAGCTACCAAAAACTGCTGAAAGAGATCATAGATGACACAAGCAAATGGAAACACATCCCATGCTCATGTATGGGTAGAATCAATTTTGTGAAAATGACCATATGGCCAAAGGAAATCTACAAATTCAACGCAATTCCCATCAAAACACCACCATCATTCCTTCACAGAACTAGAAAAACAGTCCTAAAATTCTTGTGGAACCAAAAAAGAGCCCACATAGCCAAAGCAAGACTAAGCAAAGAGAACAAATCTGGAGGCATTACACTTCCAAAATTCAAACTATATTACAAGGGCATAGTCACCAAAATAGCATGGTACTGGTATAAAAATAGACACATAGACCAATGGAACAAAATAGGGAACCCAGAAATAAAACCAAATACTTATAGTCAACTCATCTTCGACAAAGAAAACAAAAACATAAAGTGGGGAAAAGATACCCCATTCAACAAATGGTGCTGGGATAATTGGCAAGCCACATGTAGAAGAAAGAAACTGGATCCGCATCTTTCACCTTATACAAAAATCAACTTAAGATGGATCAAGACTTAAATTTAAGACCTGAAGCCATAAATATTCTATAGGATAAAATTGGCAAAACCCTTCTAGACATTGGGTTAGGCAAAGTCTTAATGACCAAGAACCCAAAAGCAAATGCAACAAAAATAAAGATAAATAGATGGGACTTAAGTAAGCTAAAAAGCTTCTGCACAGTGAAAGAAACAATCAGCAGAGTTAACAGACAAGCCACAGCATGGGAAAAAATCTTCACAATCTATACATCAGACAAAAGAGTGATATCTAGAATCTACAAAGAACTCAAATAGGTCATCAAGGAAAAAACAAACAATCTCACCAAAAAGCGGGCTAAGGATATGAATAGACAATTCTCAAAAGAGGATATACAAATGGCCAGAAGCACATAGAAAAATGCTCAACATCACCAATGATCAGGGAAATGCAAATCAAAATCACAATGTGATACCACCTCACATTTGCAAGAATGGCCATAATTTAAAAAAATAGATGTTGACAGGAATGTGGTAAACAAACACTTTTACACTGTTAGTGGTAATGTAAACTAGTACAACCACTATAGAAAACGGTGTGGAGATTCCTTGAAGAACTAAAAGTGATATACCATTTGATCCAGCAATCTCACTAGAAGGTATCTACCCAGAGGAAAATAAGTCATTATACGAAAAAGATACTTGCACATGCATGTTTATCACAGCAGAATTTGTAATCTCAAAAATATGGAACCAGCCCCAAAGCCCATCAATCAATGAGCTGATAAAGAAATTGTAGTATATATATATATACATGGAATACTACTCAGCCATAAAAAGGAACAAAATGATGGCATTCACAGCAACCTGCATGGAATTAGAGACTATTGTTCTATGTGAAGCAACTCAGGAATGAAAAATCAAACATCATATGTTCTCATTCATATGTGTGAGTTAAGCCATGAGGATGCAAAGGTGTAAGAATGATACATTGGACTTCGGACGCTCAGTGGAAAGGGTCGGGGCTAGCTAGGGATAAAAGACTACACATTGGGTACAGTGTACACTACTCGGGTGATGGGTGCACCAAAATCTCAGAAATCACCACTAAAGAACTTATTCATGTAGCCAAATACCACCTGTTCCCTAAAAACCTATTGAAATAAAAAAAATATAAATAAAATGTGTTTATGTGCATCAGGAATCATGTATAAAAACGTTTATCACCACATTATTCATAATATACAAAGAATGAAACAAAAAGAAGAATGGTAGAAATAGAAAATTACCATCACATAATAATTGTTGCAGGTAAGATTCATCAGTGCATGCTAAAGTTAGTGGGCAAGTTGTGATATGAAGCATAATATCTTCATAACCTCAAAATGTCTCTCCACAATACACTTAAAAATTACAAGGGGTGAAAATAGGAACTTTACATAGAGAAATCTGGCAGACACCAATTTTATGAAGGGATCAAAATTCACATCACCATCATAAGATGTATCAACATTATGTCCCTTTTGATACCATCATAAGATGTATCAACATCATGTACCTTTTGCTATGATGCACTAGAAAAGACAAACATCACTTTTGTGACATTCTTGTCTTTAATTATATCAATTGAAAAATAAGACAATTACTAATTGAGGGGTATTCCAAAAACAAAAAACAAAATTGGCCAGTAGTCTTCAAAAGAGTAAATGTCATGTGAAACAAAGAAAGACTGAGAAGCTGTTACAAATTGGAGGTAAGGAGACATAAAAACAAATATGATCTATCATCAGGGATTAGATCCAGAACCAGAAAGAGGACAATTGGTAAAACTGAAATAAAATTTAGAGATTAGTTATTAATTTCTTGATAATTGCATTATACAGTGTAACGTTTACATTAGTGGAAACTGAATTAAGATATATTGAAACTCTGTACTATTTTTTTGCAGCTGTTTTGTAGGTCATGTATTAGTTCACAATAAAAAGTTTAAAAAATGTAGTGAGTTCCTAGTCACTTGAGTTCAAGTAGAGAGTAACCAAGAAGAGATTTAAGCCACAGCTGGGTCATTTCAGTACACAATCTTTTAGGTTTCTTAAGCCAGGAGACTTTTATGAGAAGATTAACAGAATTCTTAGCTAACAGATAAATTATATGATTCCACACAAGCTTTGATCCGATGCTAATTCCCTTGAATTTGTAGAACGTGAGCAGTTAGAGCTATTTTCCTCATTGCAGCAAATGATGCATGCTGTGAAGATCACAAAATGTACTATGAAATATCTGAAGTAGTTTAGAATAAAATTCCCTTAGGTTCAAATTCCAAGATCTTATATACTTGAGAACAAATTTATATTCATGGATGAATTTTCAGCCACACTTCAAAGAGCCACTCTAAACTATACCAGATAATGACACAAAGAGCTGAAACAATTAAATTGAGGTTAAAGTTATGCTGTTAAGTGGAGAAAAGCAGAGCCCATGCACTACATGCAGCAGGCCTTTTTTTGGTTTGTTTGTTTTTGTCAAAAGTAAAAATATATGCATAGAAAACAGCCTGATATTTTATACAACGAAATGTAAACAGTGGTTAACTCTGGGTAGGTGGAAGTGAGTTTTTTCTTTGCTTAACAGCAATTTCTAGATTTTCTACAATAATTGTATGTTAGTTTAATAATTACAAAAACAATAAAGTTTATACTTTTAAAAAACTAGGCAGTGTAGCAAATTTTCAAGTTTCTGAACAGCAGGTTATAAACTAAGCACTTCAAACAAATGGATGTAGTCAAAAGTAAAGTATATTCCAGATGATCATTTTTGTTAAGATGACCGGGTGGAGGCTATAAATAGGTTTTAAGTGGATTTTTTTCTAGTATGGTCATTTCAGTTAAAATGTCAGAAATTACTCACAGACAAGTTTAGGCATCTTCATTTTAAGCTAATAATATCACAGAAAACAGCAATACACTGTTCTTGTTTTTTAAATAGTTTATTTTTTAAAGTGAAAAGAAAAGATGCACAGTTTTTAGGAAGAGGAAAGAGATATGTGTATTGAGTATTTTCTTCCAGGTTTATACTTTATGGGTCATATATTAAATAGAAAGGATTAATTTTGCCCTGCACTTCAAACTCATGCGCATTCTCTAGCCATTAGAATCTAAAGCAGCACTTTAAAATTTTTAATGTGCACATTAGCCCACTGGGGGATTTTGATTCTGTAGGTCTGAGGTGGGACCTTGGTTTGCACAGAAATCATCTGGAAGCTTATTAGGAATGGAGAATCTTGGATCCCATCTCATATCTAATCAATCAAAATCTGCATTTTAATAAGATACCCATTTGACTTGTATGTACATTAAAACTTGAGAAGCTCTGATCTAAAGAACTCAAAATAGCCTAGCTGGCTTTTGGATTCTGTAGTTTCCTATGAAAATTACTTAAATAAATAATAATATTTAAAAAATACTATGGAAACCAATGCTGCTACTAAACTCTGTTAACAACTGACACAACATAACTTTAGAAAACTATTTTTAGGCAGCTAAAACATTTTCCTTAAAATGAAAATAAAATTTCCTTGATTCTCAGGCGACTGTAAAATTAGTTCTTGTTGGCTTTATTTATCCCTTAAGCTAAGTGGTTATGTAGTAAATTTAAACACAATTACCTCCCCCTGCTGTCTCTCATTTGAGAGGGAATATTTCAGAATCTGTTTTTAAAACATCCAACTTGCACCTTACAGATCCTATAATGATAGGATTGTAAATAGATTAAAAGTTTCAGGATATCTATGTTTTTGATTCACAAAAATAAATGAGTGAGTTTCTGGAACTCTAAAACAAAACATTAAAAGGAAAGAAAATGGAATCCAGGGTAATTTTATGAACTTAGTATTAAAAGAGAAAATAGAGTGATCACCCACAAGCCAGTCAATTATTTTATAAGTCCAATTTTCTTTATTCATAGATGACAAAATTTGGGGTTCTAGAAAATTATCATTTCATATCAGAAAGAGTCATACCGGTGGCTATAACGTTAAGACTTTCTCACTAAAAAACTCTGACATTTCTGACTGTTCCTTCTGAACTTTCAAAATGGTAAACTGCTTAGATTTCTACATATTAGGGGTTCAGAAAGAAGTAATTGTGTGGCCAGGTTAAAATTGAATTTTAGTCTTATGAATACCTTCAATTCTTGTAAATTTTATGGGATCACATTTAAATCTACTGAAGCCATTCTAATCCCATAATTTCTACACCTTAACCTTGAAGTGATGATATTCTCACTCCTACCAGGACTTCCAAGAAAATATTCTGAGAACTGTTAAAATAAACTTCTAAAAAAAGAGCATATTGTGGAAATAAAGGAGAACTCACTAAATATGTTTAAAATCAAATCTGCTTTTTAAAAAATCCTGAGAACACATACTATTAAATGTAGTACCATTAGATACAAACTGGTAAATGTTTGAAAGTACAACCATAAAATAATCTAAAGAAGTAGTGTTTTTATAGAGTAACTGCAGTGTCTACAACACACTTTAATGCATCACTATATAAGATACGTATGTTAACATTGCTTTGAGAGCAAAAAACAGCACTGGGAAGAAAAATATAAAAATGAAAGTCCTTTCTAAGTCATCATTCACTTCCATGTAATATTTGCTGCTGAAGAAAAGGGTAAGAATTAAAAGCTGTTTTGGTCTTAGGAAAAGTTCTCATAAGGTTTTCAGTCCTAAATGTGCTTTTGCTAGCATTTTAAATTACAATGTGAACATTTTAAAATTTGTGATTTAAAATGTTTTGTAGAATTTTGTAAAACTTTTTTAATTTAAAAATTTGTATTTGTATTTAAGGCTAACCTTAAAAACCACAGGTACTTTTACTAAGGGAAGGTTATACAAAAAATGTCAGTCTGTGGTTTAGGATTTCTTCCTGTTGTTTTAAAATTTACGATAGTATTTTATTTAATTTTTATTAGTCCCTGGAAATAAAAGGTTTTACCTTTCCAGAATATTGTATTATCCATCTTTTACCACTAATCATTATTTTTCATAGCGACCATTTCAGAGAAGTTTCCTGAAAGACTTGATCATCACAGTTGTTTAAATTCTATATTTAACAAGTCAATATTTATAGCTGAAAGATATCTGGATTGATCAAAGTTTTATACTTTACATAAATCATTTTAATTTTTGATTTAAAGAAGATTGTGGGTAAGTTGTTCTTCATCATTCTCCCAGGACAATGTACTTATGTGCAAGCAGTGTCTGATTCTTTAACATTTCTAGTTATAGTTATTTGACTCTACTTTCCAAACTATAACCAATGCTTTTAAATGACGGCGTTAAGTTGTGGTATTTTACATAATAATTCCCACGGTTTTGATGAAATAAATAAGAAAATTAAGCTACTTAGTAACGTTAAATGAACAAAAGTAGGCCCCAGAAGACTATATATAGCACGATACCATCTTTAGAAGGCTCAAAATTAGCAAAGCTAAACAATATAGTATGTTAGAAATACATGCATTTGTGATAGAAGAATACAACAAAAAATATGAGTAAGATTCAAGATAGCTGTAATCCGTAAGGGGTAATCACGAGGATGATATAGGTGACTAGCACAGAAGGTAGTTACGAGTTATTGGGATGCACACACACACACACGCACACACACAAGCGTGCTTCATTATGAATATAACTTAACAATTTCTAAGTGCAAGACTAAGAGGTTTAGATTATTCAGGAGCAAATTGGCGATGAAAATGTTGGAATTCCCCCTTAGCTAGGTAAACACATTTTTTCTAAACATATGGAGCGTTGTGGTCTTTGGCCTCTAACTTTTACTGTATTATTTAATTTATAACAAACATTTAGTGATATTTTCCTTTGATTTCTAATCTCTAAACAATATGCACAATTGTCTCTTCTTATAATATATTTTATACACCTTATTTTACTATTAAACTCACTTTTAAAACAATGGTGTCAGGAGACTAGTAGTTTTATTTAATCAGTGAGAAAAAATAAAATCTCAAATTTATTCTGCTTATATTTATAGTTGGTGTTATATGATCATACTTTTGATCAATGAATACATTATTTGTAGCAGTGTATTTCTAAAATAATGCTTTCGATTCCAGAGATTAGGTGCATGTAGATTCTGATTTCCATTAACTCATGTAGAAAAAAGACTCCTTTTTCCTAGGAAATCAATAGGTGGAAAGCAAGGGCAACTTAATTATCACATATGAGAGCTTGGGGAAAGAAAAAATCTCATATAAGTACCACATTGCCATTTCAATAAATAAGAAGGATCCCTCACCATTTTAGGAAGGCTGAAATCTAGGAAAGGATGAGAAATTCAAGTGAAAATTCTTTTAGTTTTATAAAATATTATAAAACCATTCTTCCATATTTAAGGAGATGGAACATTCATAAGGGCTTGCAAATGCTCACGAGAATGTATTCTGGAATAATTTTTTTCTGCTGGGTACTGGAGGGATTAGTTCTAGTAAGACTGATAGGCAAGCTGCTTAATATAGTTTCAACAGAACAACACTTCTCACCGCTAGTTGTGTAAATATTTGCCTTTACATGAAAAAATAAAACTTACCTTGGAGACTTAAGAGATACCTTTGGAATGGAGGAGGGAAAAATGAAATCTACAAATTAAATTAATTTGAACCATGAGTTCTGAGAATCTAATCTGAATTTATGCAGGTTACTTGAGGTTAAAAAAGAATGCCCTACCCTTCTTAAAGAGCCTGTTTAACTCTTCCTATTATAAAATGTATAGATTTTAAACTGATTAAAAGAATTAAAAAGTCCTTCAAAATAAACTTTGAAATAAAATTAAATATCATGGAAATTAATTGAGGCAAGTGAAGTTAATGTTGGACTTGATTGAATAAAATAAACACCTGATAATATTTTTCATGACTATCATATTTAGTATCACTTTTAATTTAACAGCAAGAACGACTTTTACTGTACCTGACGAGGGGTTCTTTCTGATTTACTCCTACACCACTCCCAGTCTGAAAGATCTGGCTTCTGACTCTCTTCATGAGACAGTCTTCTTTCTGGCCCTTCAAAAAAGGTAGTTTCTTCATAGTTAATATCACCTCCTGTTTTGTCAGAAAACGCACCCTTTTTGTTGTTGGAATCCTGTTTAGCTTCTGTAATATCAGTATTTGTGCATTTGTTGATGCCGCTTTGTGTGGAGCTGTCCAGAGAGGGTGTGGTGCTGATTTCTACTTTTATAACGTTGAAGATGTTACGGTTGTCTCTCTGAGGGTCTTTTGTAGTTTCACACTCAGAGTTCATCAGGTTGTGATAGAATATGGAATTTTCATCATCATCACAGTAATCTTCATGTGCTATTTTATAAATCCCATAAATTTTTTGGAATGATAGATTGAATTCAAAGCCTTTTCTCTTGACTGAGTAAAAATAAAAACAACAGTTTATGGCTAGTAAGTAGATAAAAACAACATTGGATATATATCGCAATTAAAAATAGAAAGTGCATTCAACTGATTATTATAAATTTTAAAACTATCTTCATTTACTTTTTGTCAATTATGCAAAGAAATTGTGCCTCACAAAATTATCTTATCACCCTGTGCCTAATTTTTCTCATTTTACACAATGAGGGTCTTGAAATATATACAATCTTAAAAACTCTTTCAGTCTCTAAAGAAGCCTTACATAACAAAAACTTAGCTATACATTAGGAAATTCTCCAATACATTGTTTTAGCTTTTCTTAGTCTAGCAATTATTTCGCACATTTCCTTGTATTTTGGGATAAGATATATTATTTATTAATTTTATTTTGCTAGAAATTATTAAGTAGCCTTAATATTATGTTAGTTATTCAGCTAAGAATACCACCAATAAATATAACTTCTTTAAATATTTTGGTATATAATTTTTTGTCATTTATATGTCTATAAATGCATACATTAAAAATCAGACCATGCTGCTAAACAGCTTTTAAATTTTAAAAAATAACACGTACATTTCTGATACAAATAAATGTGAAACAAACTGTAAAAAATTAGATGGATTAATTTTTTTGTAAATTGAAGCACTTTACAATGTCTATAAAGCTGATTATTACAAGAAGAGTTTAGCAGGAATGCATAAAACTTTTTATGATTTAAATCAGGTGAAATATGGTGATATAATAATTATAGTACTATTGGTGGAGTGATGCAAGGTCTTAGAATAAAAAGCAAGAAAGTGACAGAAAGTGATACAATTTTTATGTTGAATGTGACTAAATGCTAGATAAGTTTTATAGATTAAGAATGAAATTATATCAAGGTGGTAGACAAGATATAATTTAATGTTTTTGCTTTTATCTGTCAAAACATGGTTTGTTTCAAACAAATTTTCTACTTTGATAGCTCTGTGTTTTATACTGAGACATTTAGCTGTCTTTGGCAGAAAAAACATATGAAAAGCTATAATCTTTCTATGGAAAAAATAAGTAAAATTTGATTCATTTTGCAATATACCCTAGTGTCATTCATACACTGATTCTATTACTGAAATGTTTCTCAGAATCTAAGATTTATAAACCAATTCTGTTGACTGAAAAATAGAATTTATTAGTATCATTCATTGTTGTTTGAGCTAGAACACAAACAAGAACAAGTTTGATCCAAAGAAGAAATAAAAGTAGAAACAGATGTTCATATTTTATATACTGTCTCATTTATATTTTTACTGACCTTTTCTAGTAACATAGTCAAGTAAAATTAAGTTATGCTGTTTAACTGCTTTAAGAATGTGAAAGGCGAAGGAACTAAAAGGATGTTTAAATTATTGATGGGTTTCTATTTTTCTCCAAGAAAGATATAAAGTGACAAATTGTCATTTCAAGGCCATTAAGAAAACAAATGCTATCATAAAATCCCAATTTTGTGATATAACATGATAAAATTGATGTCTATGACTATAATTTTATTAGTTGCACATTGTAATCTCAAATATATAAAGCAAAAATGAGTAATGTTTTTGAAGGAGTGTGCAGAATGTGTTAAAGGAGACTCCACCTCCATGTCACAAGGGAAAAGGGGCAGTGTAAGGTAGGCTGTGAAGAGAAGGGAGGATTATCAAGAGACCATGATGTGATAGAACATTCTGAGGCCATTTTGCATTTGTCGGTTATCTCATTTAACACACCAACAACCCTACATAGTAAAAAACTTATTGATTCTATTTTACACTGGAGAAAACAGGGGGTGACAGACAAAAGCTACTGAAGATTACTTACAGGTAAAATGATAGGAATTTAAAGCTAGCTGTTTTCAGAATTGGAGTTATTTGCCTTTATTTGAAATTGCTTTCTTGCTGATCAGACCCATGAAAGAATTATGTTAGTGGAAGAAGAGTTACACAATGTGCTGTTTTTAAGTCAGAGGAAATACAATAATTATGAAGTATAATCAATGGTAACATTTCCTGTTAGTGACTTATCACTTAAATGGCAAATTCTGCCTGAAGTAACTAATGTACCTGAGATACTTAACTTGAGATAATAGGTTATAACAATATCATAAAGTTGACAATGTAAGATGAGAGGCTGGTTGTAAGGGGGTGAATCCCTATAAAAATACATTGAAACAACATAGTTAATAATCAAAATTATGTTGAAGAAAATACGAGAATCAGAGTCAAAACTAATCACTTTTAAGTTCTTTGAGGGTAAAGACTAGGTCTTTTTTTTTAATGAACCAAAAATATAAAATAAAAAGTATCTATGGGGCCAGTTAGGTAACATTAATTATTAACAAAGGCAAATGGGAAAGTTCTTCCTTCATCTAAAGGAGGATTCTTGGCTCCAGCCAGTTGTGGGGAGATTAGGGGTTGTGTTGTCAATAATTCTAATTTTTCAGACAAACCAGGTTCATAGATTTGATATAAAATATCTTGATCTTAAAATTTCAGTCCGTAATTAAAATTAGTTATAAGTAACTATAAAAATTGGTTAAAAACCAGATCTTTGAACCAAATTCAGCTCATGGGTCATGGGTTGGGAATTTCTGTTCCTTATTGAACATGCAGCACAGTGCTAGACACATAGTGACCTTTTCCTTAATAAATATTTATTTATTGAGTGAGCGAATGAATGAATGAATGAATGAAGCAACCTGTAAGAACCATGCTTGGTGTGATAGGAATGGATTGTTAGGTTAGCCTTGACTCAGTGATGCTAGCTGAATAAAATATGATTTCAAAAAAATGGTATCTTTATAATATTGATTTATTTATAGAAGGAAGGCCTTGACAGTGCTACAGTTCCTGACTCCTACTTTTATATCACTAAAAAAATTACATAGTTGAGATTTTTTAAAAACTTTTTTCGTATTTCGTGTGTGTGTCTGTGAAAGTCAGAGATCTTTCATTGATTAATACTTTGCACGAAACTTAAAAGCCATCAGAATATTGTCCAGTATCTTTTGAAATTTATACTAAACATCTTAAAAATAAATATAATTTTTTGTTCTTAAAAGCAAAATCCTTATTCTTCCAAAATCCTTGATAAAACATGAATTAGCTCTAGTCTTCTGCTTTTAATCACATCTTGCCAGTTATAATTTTAGATGTGAGTAATTACATCAACTTATAAAAACAAATCATTCTTCAGAGTAATGTCACTTACCAGATACTATCATTTTGTCAAAAAAAAAATACCAAAAATCTGTTTTTTATACAATGTGTTTGACGTTTAGCTGTTTAATTAAAAAAAAATCATGTCAGGCAAACAAAATGAGTCTGAAAGCCATATCCAACCAGTATGTCTACCGCCTGAGACCTCTATGTTAAAATCATTTGAGGAAAAAACAAAAACAAAAACAAAACAACAACAACAACAAAAACACCTTTGAGACACTAGTAGTACAGATTCTTGTTGGAAACAGGAGAGGATTATTATTTCTGCAAATTATTTTCCACTGCTCACATTCATTTTCTGGTTGCACATCTTTCAGTTCCAATTTAGTGAAGTTGAGATGTATAATTATATTTACATCTTCAACATTAACCTATGATAAATATGTTAGGAAAAAAAATCTTCTCTCCCTTGCTTCTGAAGTTCACTGACTGATAAAGGATGTAAAGAGAGGGAATCTTAGTTTGTTATGGACAAAAAGTTTAAACATAAAACTCGAACCATCGAAGAATTAAGATACTCTAGCTGATCAAACACCTGGCCCACCTAAGCATGTGCTACCTTTGGGGTTTTAAAATTTTGTTGTGTTACACTATCAATAGGAAAATTGATGGTGGCTTCTCAGACAGTAGAAACACATCATTGTTATTGTCAGAATTTTCTGATATCACAGCCTGAATCATAAGAGGGAAATGGAGCCATTTGAACATTAAGCATCTTAAACTAAAGTTTCTCACAATGTTTTATTTGTGAAGCCATGCTTCTTTTTCATAAGCCTTCATATTTCAATTCCTTCTTTGGGATTTTAAAATAAACACAAATAAAAGCAATGCTAATTTTAGAAAAAAATGTTATTTTGATCTTGAAAGACATATTTTTAATTTCAAACCTGTGATATGAGTGTGACTGTTGATTCTGCTAGCCTGCCGTAAGACTCTTCTGTCTGTGCAGTACAGAAAGCAGAATATTTCATAGGTCATTTACAAGAATAAGTCTGTTATTTGCTTTGTTTTCAGCTCTGAGATGGGTGGTCCCCACTTTTAAAAATGACTGCCTTCAACCAATTCATTAAGACTTTTCATTTTCACTGGCACTAGACTCATCCCTCTCATAATTTTAGATCTTGTAAGACTGGGCTGGTTCACTAGTTTAGTGGCAAAGTGATAAGATTTATTAGAATGTTAGAGTTTTGAGGTTTGTGAATTGTTTCCTTTATGTTATATGTTTTTATAAGTGGCCCATAAGGGTTTATTATTAATTTTCTCTGTCACTGTTGCTCTGGATATTAATCTTTAGAGACACATCATTATTATAAGTTCTAAGGTTATTTTGAAGACAAATGCATCTGCCATCTACTATTAATAAAACTTAATGGCATTCTTAACAATAAAAAATTTTCTTGTCATTTGAAAAATATCTAGACATTCTAAATTTTAAATGCCATCACTATGACAAAGGAAAAGTGGCCAGTTCATGGCTAATTATATAAAATAACTTTGTTGTTGAACTGATTGCAGAGTATACTTTGATATCCTCTAGATTTTGCAACCCTAAATAAAATAGCCTGAGATAGACAGTTTTTATTTAATCTTCATCTCTGTTAAAGAATAATATACTTGCATACTCTGAGCAAAGGACAATTAATAGGACAGTTAATGCAGCATACACTAATGCATTCTCAGATTTATTAAGTGATAGAATATCCTATATTCTGTCTGGAATAATACAATAATAATACAATAATACAATAATCTCCTTTTTCTTCCTGGCAGAGTCAAAATATACAGCTCATTCCTCAACACTTTTCCTGTCTTAGCATATGGGAACAATTACACTGTAGGGAGTTCTGGAAGGGACCCTGCTTTCTACTCTCATTCTAGGGGTACTCTTCAGAACACAGAATCTTCTTTAAGTAAATAACTTGGCTAGATTCATACATGAATACGTAATAACAAACCGTCACTTGTGTCTCTTTTTTGAAACTGAGAGTTTTGTTTGTTTTTATGTTTGGACCAGGGCATGTGT
Organism: Hylobates moloch; assembly: GCF_009828535.3. NCBI lineage: Eukaryota > Metazoa > Chordata > Mammalia > Primates > Hylobatidae > Hylobates > Hylobates moloch. The sequence continues at coordinate 69,799,087 of NW_026652288.1, forward strand.
GTGTCTGTGTGTGTGGGTGTGAGAGAGAGAGGCCTACACTTACAATTTGTTTTGGAACTGTTTTCAAGCACTCTAATTCCTTACTCTGAAAACTTTCCAAAACCCTGGAAGAATACCAGCAGTAAAACAACAAAAATGCATTTCTTTACTGTTCCATTGCATAATAATGTTATAATGTAATGAGTTTTCAACTCCTTTCAGAGGGTTAATAATCCTTTTTCAAATGCAAGCTTCTTATAGCATTGCTGCATCTCATTCTAGACTTGGGAGGGGAATATATTTTCTATTCTGGACTAAGAACTGTGGTGAATGTATCATCTAAGTGCCTTTGTTGACATGGTGTGCTGAATGAATTCTAGTCTTTCCTTTTTTTTTCTACCTAAAATAATTATTCAGTGCCACAAGCACTTCATGGGGTTTTTCAAAACCAGCTGCATTTAAAATCTACCCCCAAACTGTTGTAGTGATTGTTTCATATTATAATTTCTTCTCACTATTTACCACTTACATTTATCCTTGGACTCTCCATCCCCTATTGAGGCAACTTTGTTAATAGACCACTTTTCTAAAAGTCACTGAATGCATATTTCTGCCAATCACTGCAGTGTTGAGGACTTACTTTTTTTCCCATCGGATGCCACTGCATATGCGTTCTGCCTGCAGTTGATGATGCAGCCACAGGGCAAGTGGGTCCAGCGTTTGGACAAGACAAACACTGGGGTTACAGTGGTGGCCAGCAGGGTAAGTAGAAAGCTGAATGTCTCCAAGGGAAGGCTCTGAAACCCCACGACGTTCTGGACCATCATGTGCATCTGCAAGGGCAAGAGAACTTCAGACCTAACCTAAAATTATACTTTATACTTCTCAAGCCTTCTCCCACACACGCTGCCTCAGTTCCCTTTCCAGTTCCTTCTCCTGATGGACAGCGGGGACCTCTGCTGCGGAGCTGGCTCCCTGTCCTTGGTGATGGGCTCCTGGGAAAGGCGGGGCGCACCCCCAGGGTTGGGAGGGGTTTCAGCTTTTGAGTGCCGGGTCTGCGCCCGCTGTCTATTCAAGACTCCACCAGAAAGGCACACAGTCTACAACGTGGAGGACGCTAGCTGGGAAACAGGCGTCCGTGAAACTCGCATCTGATTCTCCGAATGGCCTTTGTCGCCTCCCTGGACCCTCACCTCCGCCCATGCGCACTCGTCACAGCGGGGCGCCACTCTGCCACCTCTTAATCGGCTTCCTCCTGGAAGGAGGAACAAAAGCCTGTTTTGTCCCCTGTCTTCTCCCTCCACAACTGATCTCTCCTCCCCTCTATCCTGCCCTGCTGGAGATGGGCGTCGTCCTCACTAGGCGGAAATGGAACGGCGAGAAAGGGATGACAGAAGGTTGAGGGGGAAAAAACCTTTTAATTCCCTCTCTCCTTTTCTGAATACTCTCAGATTTTGCTGTGTGAGACAATATCCTTGGCCACCACCGATATGGAAAACTAAGTCGCTCGCTACGGAAAGCGATCCCCACGCCCCTGACTTTTGAAAGGAAAAGCATGTAGTAGTAAAGGTTTCGCAGCCAACTAGCCCTCTCCGGAACTGCCTTCTAAGTGCATCTCTAAAACCCAGCGAGATACACTTGGAAGCGGACTTCACTGTGTCTCTTGGTGACTCCCCAAACCGGCGACGCCGGTCCCAACATTCATTTACACTGTCTGGCACACACACTCGCGCTTTGTGAGCAACTGCACTTTTACCATCATGGGCAGCCAAAGGACGACTTTTGTAAGCGCTAGGATCAAAGCGAAGCGCTTCTGCGCTACGCTCACGGTGAAGCTCCTGGTGCCATAGAGAGTACCCCGGTTCTCACGCCTGCAGGCTTCAGCCCCAGCGGCAGCGGGCGCACCCGGTCCGAACACGGTGTCCGAGCTCGGGGAGCATCCCCCAGAGCGCCGCAGACTCGGGCCCGGAGCATCCTCTGGGGACAGGGAAACCACTCTCCCCGCAGTGGGAGGGGTCCCAGGAATTGAAGCTCCGCGGGTAATTTCCTGGTAGTTGGCGTGGAGTCTCGGCGGCTCCTCCGAACACAGCAATCGGTGAGTGAGAGGGACTGAGAGGCCCAAGAGGAGTCCGAAGGCCAAAGCGTACACGGTAGAGAGGAGCAGCACGTAGGAGCTGGAGCAGTCCACCAGGCAGCCCCAGGGCGTGCGCACGAAGGCGCCCCAGCCGCACAGCGGGAGCGCCGAGAGCAGCAGACTGGCTGTCCACACGGTCAGCGCCACGCCGAGCACCTGGCCCGATCTTCTGGAGGCTGTCTGGCTCCCCACACCTCTGTGCATCGTATAAAAGTTGTAAGAGACTAGGAGAGTCGCCTTCAAGTTGCTAGAGAGGCCCTGGCATAAATACAATAAGGCAGAGGTGGTGCACAGAAATTGGAAGTAACTGGGGACCTCGTTTGGCCACTGCAAAAACATGAAGATGGTCACCGACAGGACGCTCATGAGATCATCCACAGACCAGGAAGCCACAAGCATGGACACAACAGTTCTGTTCTGCATTGTCAGCAGGGAAATTAGTGAATAAATGCTGCCCACCAAGGCTGCAAAAGTCATGAGACATGTCAAGCAAAAAAGATAGATATTCAGAGTTCCTGGCGGATTTAAAAGGTCCGTAGAATTATGATTCTCTTTCCACAGGCTAGAGTCATTTGTTGATAAGTTACTGAGAAATAAAGACATTGTCCTTGGTCAATATTTAATTTCCCTTATCAATGAGTCTGATAATTTTCTCAAAAGAAAGACCGGTTGCTGCAAATCAGATTTCATTCCTCCTACCAAGCTCCCCTCTAGATGTTCTCCTGGTCAGTCCTGCAGGAAATGGTCAGGCATGTCTCCTTTAGATCTGACTCAAGCTATATTTAAAAATTAGGTTCCATTTGAAGCATAAAAAAATAAAACCCCGAACAAACAACTTTTCAACATTCCAATTAAAAACAAAGCAAAAACTCCTTCCCACCATCAAGTTTCAGAAAAAAAAAAAAAAAAAAAAAAAAAACCAAACCAAAACAAAACAAAAAAACAAAAACAAACAAACTCTTCAGGTACATTGAAAACCAATGATGTCTGGATCCTTTGGGGTCCTTCTTATGAAGCAAAGCAGCTTGTAGCTTGAGATAATCAAACTCTGTTCACTTTTAAGAGCAGTAAAATGATGCATCTGGTTCCAGAGCTGGATTCAAAGGCAGGAGATTGTCAGGTAGGTTTCAGCTTTGAAGGCAGAGAGAGAGAGAGAGAGAGAGAGGGCACGCGCGAGCCAGTCAGAGGGAGCTTGTGCACAGAATCCCATTTGAACCGTTGTGTTCTTCAATCAGCCTGTGATCCTCGGAGCTGCAGGAAGGAGGAGTCAGCTCCAAGCAGGAGAGAAGCAGGAAAGAAAGGGAGGGGTGTTCAGTGTATGAACAAAATGATATACGTATATCTTAGACTGCCTCTTTCAAAGCAAGAAACGGTGTCCTTGCTAAGCTTCCCCTTTGGTTTCAACATGTAAAACTAGTCCAAATACTTGCTCATGCTTGATGTGAACTACAAATATCACCTGTGAGAGGTCTAAGCTACTCCAGTAACTAAAGGACTGCTTTTATTCTTACCTAGACTTCCCGCTTCATAATCCATTGGAAAAATAATATCATCAATCCCATGTATAAGAGTAAGATGTATCAGATTTCTTTTTAAAAAAATAGTGTACTTAAGATTGTCATTATAGTCCTCATTACTCTAAATGGGATTATGCAGAATCTTTGGATAGAGTCACACTAGCTTTAGACATTTATTTATAACTATTTATTTTCTGTCAATGGCATCAAGTAAGCAGGCTGTCATTCGAATAAATGATATGTCTAAGTATCCATAAAGTCCGAAGATATTACATAGGGCCTAAAAGGAAGATCACCCTACATTTTTAACCAGAGTATTTGGGACATACAATAGTTGTATCCCTGAATGGTCAGTTTTGCAAGATGCATGATTTAGCAAAGACGTAACGAACAGAAATACTTCTGGTCCAGCATTTCCCAGGGTGCTTTAGGGCAGCATTCTTCTCAGCTCAGCCTAATGACCAGATGGCTGCATTCTCCCACATAGTGCTAGAGGTCTAAATGGAAACAGGGGAAGGGAAAGGAAACAGTTGATATGATGATTTAATAACTGGAAGTAGTAATAGGACTGCAATCATTCTTTTCATTTTAGAAATAGCCGAAGTATCATTTTGAACCTGAATCTGTTCAAGTAGAAAATGGTTGCAGTAGTCATTACCAGCCACACCCTTCAATAAACACAGCAGGTATTTCACTTATCTTGATATGTTGATTGTTTGATTTTCCCCCTCACTCAGCAAATGGAAACAAAAAAACACATGTAACAGCTAGCTCAGCACTCTAGCTCTCCCTACTGGTAGTATAGACTGTGTAGGGCTGTGTGAGTAGGAAAGGTTGGGGGTACATTCATTTTAAAATAATGTTGATTCAGAAAGCATGATGAAAAACAAATCTTATTTTTGAAGACTTCAAAGTTCCGTGACATGCCATTCTGCCTCTTCTCACAAACCTTATTCTTCCTTGCCATTGCAAAAATATTATTCTTCCATATGGTATTGAATCCTGCATTTTCAGTTAGGTTGGACAATAAGTCTCAGATTGTTAATATACAATGAATAGAAATTAATAATAGCTACTGTAGTACCATTTCAGGTCTGAGAACATTTCCCCTATTATTATTATCATTTCTGGGTTTTCCATTAAATATAAATTTGGAAAAGGGATACTTAATCACGATGTTGTACTGCTCTTTGGGCTATTACAGAAGAAACAAGAATGTTTAGCACATTTCCAAAGATTGGTAGTAGAACTGCAGCCAGGAGAGAGCTAGTAGAGATATCTGAATTTAACTTTAGACTCTGCTATTGCAGGATAGGTAACCTACGACAAAAATTCTTGTACTTTCTCTGGGTGTCTGTTTCTGTGTCTGTAAAATAAAGAGGGGTCTTAGTCCATTTTGTATTGCCAAAACAGAATAGCACAGACTGTGAAATTTATAAAGAAAAAAATATTTCTCATAGTTCTCGAGGCTTGGAAATCCAATATCAAGGTGCCAGCATCTTGCAAGGACCTTCTTGCTGCATCATCCCATGGTAGAAGGTAGAAGGGCAAGAGAGCATGAGGGAAAGAGGGAGAGAGAGAGAAAGAGGGGGCTGAACTCACTTTTTTTTTTTTTTTTTTAAAGAGCCAGGGTCTTGCTCTGTCACCCAGGTTGGAGTGCAGTGGCACCATCATAGCTCACTAAAGCCTCCAACTCCTGGGCTCAAGTGATTCTCCTGCCTCAGCCTTCCAAGTAGTTGGAACTACAGGTTTGAGCAACCATGCCCAGTTATGTTTTTTTTGTACTTTTTAGAGGCAAGGTCTCACTATGTTGCCCAGGCTGGTCTCAAACTCCTGGCCTCAAGTGATCCACACACCTCGGCCTCCTAAGGTGTTGGGATTATAGGTGTGAGCCTCTGAACATGGTCTCACTTTTATGACAAGCCCACCTTCTGCAACTAACCCACTTCTGAGGTAATGGGTACACTCGTGAGAGCAGAACCCTCGTGATTGAATCATCTCTTTTTAGGCCCCACTTTCCAAGACTCTTGCATTTGTATTAAGTTGTCAACACATGAGCTTTGGGGGACACATTCAAAGCATAGTGAGGGATTTGACTGGATTATTTTTAGAGACCTTTCTAGTTCTAAAATTAAATGATATAATTTTTAAAAGTTCAGGTTAACCTTATCTCTATTTTATTTCCTGCCTACTTTGCAATAATCAGCATTGTCATCTAATAAGAGGTGGAAGCCAGCAAGAACTAATGCTTGGGTCTGCATGATTTCTCCTTCTCTGTGATAGCATAGAGGCTCCTGTTTATATGAAGGTAGTATAAGATTCAAACAGCCTGAAATCTTGAGCCAACTGAGAGATTAAGGCTTGCTCTGGAGATCTGTATGAACCTAAAGCAAGTTTTGTATGAATGAGAGGTAAAATTTGTTGTGTAAATCATTGAATTTGTGGAGCTGACTGATAATGGATAATATCCTAGCTCATCTCAATATTGTTAGATATATTATTGCTCCCCTTTCATAGGTGAGAAAACAGAGGCATGAGAGATTAATTGATTTGCCCAAAGTCACACATTTATTAAGTTAGATTTTAAAATTGCAGTTTAGTTCTGCATTCTTAATCACAACAGATACATATTTGCTAGTAACTCCTTTTTAGTTCTCCATCCTTGGGAACACTTTCAATGGATATTGATAATCATAAAGTTTTATTTCTGCTTTTCTTTCAAAGTATGTTTGAAATGTCTCATTTTATAAAATTTTAATTTACAATATTTTACCAGCCTTTATATTTTATAATATATTATATATGTATCTACAACATACATAAATATATGTTTCATAATACATTATATGTATTATAAATGTATATATGTATTTATAATGCATTATATGTATTATAAAACATAAAGGTTGGTAAAAGGTTGTTTGTAAATTGAGTTCATGAACATTATTATATATGAGTGATGAGTTTCTTGAAAATTGTCAACTCTCTCCTTAGCCATAATTTCATTTTCTTTAAAATATCCTCCTGAGGGAAAAAAATCATTCTCGATGCATTTTCTTTTTTTTATAAAAATTATACTTTATGTTTTAGGCTACATGTGCACAATGTGCAGGTTTGTTACATATGTATACACGTGCCATGTTGGTGTGCTGCACCCGTTAACTCGTCATTTAACATTAGGTATATCTCTTAATGCTATCCCTCCCCCCTCCCCCCACCCCACAACAGGCCCCGGTGTGTGATGTTCCCCTTCCTGGGTCCAAGTGTTCTCATTGTTCCATTCCCACCTATAAGTGAGAACATGTGGTGTTTGGTTTTTTTGTCCTTGCAATAGTTTGCTGAGAATGATGGTTTCCAGCTTCATCCATGTACCTACAAAGGACATGAACTCATCATTTTTTATGGCTGCATAGTATTCCATGGTGTATATGTGCCACATTTTCTTAATACAGTCTATCACTGATGGACATTTGGGTTGGTTCCAAGTCTTTGCTATTGTGAGTAGTGCCGCAATAAACATACATGTGCATGTGTCTTTATAGCAGCATGATTTATAATCCTTTGGGTATATACCCAGTAATGGGATGGCTGGGTCAAATGGTATTTCTAGTTCTAGATCCCTGAGGAACCGCCACACTGACTTCCACAATGGTTGAACTAGCTTACAGTCCCACCAACAGTGTAAAAGTGTTCCTATTTCTCCACATCCTCTCCAGCACCTGTTGTTTCCTGACTTTTTAATGATGGCCATTCTAACTGGTGTGAGATGGTATCTCATTGTGGTTTTGATTTGCATTTCTCTGATGGCCAGTGATGATGAGCATTTTTTCATGTGTTTCTTGGCTGCATAAATGTCTTCTTTTGAGAAGTGTCTGTTCATATCTTTCACCCACTTGTTGATGGGGTTTTTTTTTCTTGTAAATTTGTTTGAGTTCTTTGTAGATTCTGGATATTAGCCCTTTGTCAGATGAGTAGATTGCAAAAATTTTCTCCCATTCTGTAGGTTGCCTCTTCACTCTGATGGTAGTTTCTTTTGCTATGCAGAAGCTCTTTAGTTTAATTAGATCCCATTTGTCAATTTTGTCTTCTGTTGCCATGGCTTTTGGTGTTTTAGACATAAAGACCTTGCCCATGTGTATGTCCTGAATGGTATTGCCCAGGTTTTCTTCTAGGGTTTTTATGGTTTTAGGTCTGACATTTAAGTCTTTAAACCATCTTGAATTAATTTTTGTATAAGGTGTAAGGAAGGGATCCAGTTTCAGCTTTCTACATATGGCTAGCCAGTTTTCCCAGCACCATTTATTAAATAGGGAATTGTTTCCCCATTTCTTGTTTTTGTCAGGTTTGTCAAAGACCAGATAGTTGTAGATGTGTGGCTTTATTTCTGAGGGCTCTGTTCTGTTCCATTGGTCTATATCTCTGTTTTGGTACCAGTACCATGCTGTTTTGGTTACTGTAGCCTTGTAGTATACTTTGAAGTCAGGTAGCGTGATGCCTCCAGCTTTGTTCTTTTGGTTTAGGATTGGCTTGGCATTGCGGGCTCTTTTTTGGTTCCATATGAACTTTAAAGTAGATTTTTCCAATTCTGTGAAGAAAGTCATTGGTAGCTTGATGGGGATGGCATTGAATCTATAAATTATCTTGGGCAGTATGGCCATTTTCATGATATTCATTCTTCCTATCCATGAGCATGGAATGTTCTTCCATTTGTTTGTATCCTCTTTTATTTCATTGAGCAGTGGTTTGTAGTTCTCCTTGAAGAGGTCCTTCACATCCCCTGTAAGTTAGATTCCTAGGTATTTTAGTCTCTTTGAAGCAGTTGTGAATGGGAGTTCACTCATGATTTGGCTCTCTGTTTGTCTGCTATTGGTGTATAGGAATGCTTGTGATTTTTGCACACTGATTTTGTATCCTGAGACTTTGCTGAAGTTGCTTATCAGCTTAAGGAGATTTTGGGCTGAGATAATGGGTTTTTGTAGATATACAATCATGTCATCTGCAAACAGGGACAATTTGACTTCCTTTTTTCCTAATTGAATACTCTTTATTTCATTCTCCTGCCTGGTTGCCCTGGCCAGAACTTTCAACACTATGTTGAATAGGAGTGGTTAGAGAGGGCATCCCTGTCTTGTGCCAGTTTTCAAAGGGAATGCTTCCAGTTTTTGCCCATTCAGTATGATATTGGCTGTTGGTTTGTCATAGATAGCTCTTATCATTTTGAGATATGTCCCATCAATACCTAATTTATTAAGAGTTTTTAGCATGAAGGATTGTTGAATTTTGTCAAGGGCCTTTTCTGCATCTATTGAGATAATCATGTGGTTTTTGTCTTTGGTTCTGTTTATATGCTTGATTATGTTTATTGATTTGCGTATGTTGAACCAGCCTTGCAACCCAGGGATGAAGCCCACTTGATCATGGTGGATAAGCTTTTTGATGTGCTGCTGGATTCGATTTGCCAGTATTTTATTGAGGATTTTTGCACCGATGTTCATCAGGGATATTGGTCTAAAACTCTCTTTTTTTGTTGTGTCTCTGCCAGGCTTTGGTATCAGGATGATGCTGGCCTCATAAAATGAGTTAGGGAGGATTCCCTCTTTTTCTGTTGATTGGAATAGTTTCAGAAGGAATGGTACAAGCTCCTCCTTGTACCTCTGGTAGAATTCGGCTGTGAATCCATCTGGTCCTGGACTTTTTTTGGTTGGTAAGCTATTAATTATTGCCTCAATTTCAGAGCCTGTTATTGGTCTATTCAGAGATTCAACTTCTTCCTGGTTTGGTCTTGGGAGGGTGTATGTGTCCAGGAATTTATCCACTTCTTCTAGATTTTCTAGTTTATTTGCGTAGAGGTGTTTGCAGTATTCTCTGATGGTAGATTGTATTTCTGTGGGATCAGTGGTGATATCCCCTTTATCACTTTTTATTGCATCTATTTGATTCTTCTTTCTTTTCTTCTTTATTAGTCTTTCTTGTGGTCTATGTATTTTGTTGATCTTTTCAGAAAACCAGCTTCTGGATTCATTGATTTTTTTTAAGGGTTTTTTGTGTCTCTATCTCCTTCGATTCTGCTCTGATCTTAGTTATTTCGTGCTTTCTGCTAGCTTTTGAATGTGTTTGCTCTTGCTTCTCTAGTTCTTTTAATTGTGATGTTAGGGTGTCAATTTTAGATCTTTCCTGCTTTCTCTTGTGGGCATTTAGTGCTATAAATTTCCCTCTACACACTGCTTTGGTTTTTTCCCAGAGATTCTAGTATGTTGTGTCTTTGTTCTCGCTGCCTTCAAAGAACATCTTTATTTCTGCCTTCATTTTGTTATGTACCCAGTAGTCATTCAGAAGCAGGTTATTCAGTTTCCATGTAGTTGAGTGGTTTTGAGTGAATTCCTTAATCCTGAGTTCTAGTTTGATTGCACTGGGTCTGAGAGAGAGTTTGTTATAATTTCTGTTCTTTTACATGTGCTGAGGAGTGCTTTACTTCCAACTATGTGGCCAATTTTGGAATAGGTGTGGTGTGGTGCTGAAAAGAATGTATATTCTGTTGATGTGGGGTAGAGAGTTCTGTAGATGTCTATTAGGTCTGCTTGGTGCAGAGCTGAGTTCAGTTCCTGGATATCCTTTTTAACTTTCTGTCTCATTGATCTGTCTAATGTTGCCAGTGGGGTGTTAAAGTCTCCCATTATTATTGTGTGGGAGTCTAAGTCTCTTTGTAGGTCTCTAAGGACTTACTTTATGAATCTGGGTGCTCCTGTATTAGGTGCATATATATTTAGGATAGTTAGCTCTTCTTGTTGAATTGATCCCTTTACCATTATGTAACGGCCTTCTTTGTCTCTTTTGATCTTTGTTGGTTTAAAGTCTGTTTTAATAGAGACTGGGATTGCAACCCCAGCCTTTTTTTGTTTTCCATTTGCTTGGTAGATCTTCCTCCATCCCTTTATTCTGAGCCTATGTGTGTCTCTGCACGTGAGATGGGTTTCCTTAATACAGCACACTGATGGATTTTGACTCTTTATCCAATTTGCCAGTCTGTGTCTTTTAATTGGAGCATTTAGCCCATTTACATTTAAGGTTAATACTGTTATGTGTGAATTTGATACTGTCATTATGACGTTAGCTGGTTATTTTGCTCATTAGTTGATGCAGTTTCTTCCTAGCCTTGATGGTCTTTACAGTTTGGCATATTTTTGCAGTGGCTGGTACCGGTTGTTCCTTTCCATGTTTAGTGCTTCCTTAAGGAGCTCTTTTAGGGCAGGCCTAGTGGTGACAAAATCTCTCAGCATTTGCTTGTCTGTAAAGGATTTTATTTCTCCTTCTGTTATGAAGCTTAGTTTGGTTGGATATGAAATTCTTGGTTGAAAATTCTTTTCTTTAAGAATGTTGAATATTGGCCCCCACTCTCTTCTGGCTTGTAGAGTTTCTGCCAAGAGATCAGCTGTTAGTCTGATGGGCTTCCTTTGTGGGTAACCCGACCCTTCTCTCTGGCTGCCCTTAACATTTTTTCCTTGATTTCGACTTTGGTGAATCTTACAATTACGTGTCTTGGAGTTGCTGTTCTCGAGAAGTATCTTTGTGGCGTTCTCTGTATTTCCTGAATTTGAATGTTGGCCTGCCTTGCTAGATTGGGGAAGTTCTCCTGGATAATATCCTGCAGAGTGTTTTCCAACTTGGTTCCATTCTCCCCGTCACTTTCAGGTACACCAATCAGATGTAGATTTGGTCTTTTCACATAGTCTCTTATTTCTTGGAGGCTTTATTCATTTCTTTTTACTCTTTTTTCTCTAAACTTCTCTTTTTGCTTCATTTCATTCATTTGATCTTCCATCACTGATACCCTTTCTTCCAGTTGATCAAATCAGCTACTGAGGCTCGTGCATTTGTCACGTAGTTCTCATGCCGTGGTTTTCAGCTCCGTCAGGTCCTTTAAGGACTTCTCTGCATTGGTTATTCTATTTAGCCATTTGTCTAATCTTTTTCAAGGTTTTTAACTTATTTTCCATGGGTACAAACTTCCTCCTTTAGCTCGGAGTAGTTTGATCATCTGAAGCCTTCTTCTCTCAACTCGTCAAAGTCATTCGCCATCCAACTTTGTTCCATTGCTGGTGAGAAGCTGCATTCCTTTGAAGGAGGAGAGGCGCTCTGATTTTTAGAATTTTCAGTTTTTCTGTTCTGTTTTTTCCCCATCTTTATGGTTTTATCTACCATTGGTCTTTGATGATGGTAATGTACAGATGGGGTTTTGGTGTGGATGTCCTTTCTGTTTGTTAGTTTTCCTTCTAACAGTCAGGACCCTCAGCTGCAGGTCTGTTGGAGTTTGCTGGATGTCCACTCCAGACCCTGTTTGCATGGGTATCAGCAGTGGAGGCTGCAGAACAGTGGATATTGGTGAACAGCAAATGTTGCTGCCTGATTGTTCCTCTGGAGGTTTTGTCTCAGAGGAGTACCTGGCCGGGTGAGGTGTCAGTCTGCTTGTACTGGGGGGTGCCTCCCAGTTCGGCTACTCGAGGGTCAGGGACCCACTTGAGGAGGCAGTCTGTCTGTTCTCAGATCTCCAGCTGCATGCTGGGAGAACCACTACTCTCTTCAATGCTGTCAGACAGGGACATTTAAGTCTGCAGAGATTTCTGCTGCCTTTTGTTTGGCTATGCCATGCCCCCAGAGGCAGCGTCTACAGAGATAGGCAGGCCTCCTTGAGCTGTGGTGGGCTCCACCCAGTTCGAACTTCCTGGCCACTTTGTTTACCTACTCAAGCCTTGGCAATGGCAGGCACCCCTCCCCCAGCCTCACTGCTGCCTTGCAGTTTGATCTCAGTCTGCTGTGCTAGCAATGAGCAAGGCTCCATGGGCTTACGACCCTCTGAGCCAGGCGCGGGATACAATCTCCTGGTGTGCCATTTGCTAAGACCAGTGGAAAAGCGCAGTATTAGGGTGGGAGTGACATGATTTTCCAGGTGCCGTCTGTCACCCCTTTTCTTGGCTAGGAAAGCGAATTCCCTGACCTCTTGCACTTCCCAGGTGAGGCAATGCCTTGCCCTGCTTCGGCTCATGCTCAGTGTGCTGTACCCACTGTCCTGCACCCACTGTCCAACAATCCCCAGTGAGATGAACCCGGTATCTCAGTTGGAAATGCAGAAATCATTCATCTTCTGCGTTGCTCATGCTGGGAGCTGTAGACCCTGGAGCTGTTCCTATTTGGCCATCTTGGCTCCACCCCAGTGCATTTTCAATAACCAGAATAACTTTTAGGAGACCATGAAGAAAGATTTCTAAGAAGCTTCTTTGTGCCTTAAAAAATTTTACTCAGTTCCTGTGAGTGAGCTTTGTTCATCTATCTCACTTATAATAGAACTTTGTATCTTTAATGATTGTAAATTCTGTCTTTAATTTGTTAATGCAAATTCACATTAATTTAAATAAAAGTTATGGTTCTGCCAGAATAGCTTAGGTGAAGACATTTATTTTTATCTCACTGCTTCTTTGGCTACTTTAAAACATGAACTATATGTAATATAGTATTACAAACTGTTAACCTACAGAGTGCTAAATTACAGAAATTTTACAGGAATAAATTGCAGACAATTTAAACAACCTACAGAAAATTACATGGCAATAATTCCATTAGACTTGTAGTTTATTAAGCCCTGATGTAATTATATCTTTGCAAAGCACTACAGGTAATTTATTTCTCTAAAAGTCCACACTATATCTAAAAATTCTCAAAGCATGATATCTGAAAATCCTCAAAGACTAGGAAATAGTGTAAAAAGTTATAGTTGAATATTATAAAATAACATTCTTAGCAATGTGGGGCTTTGACAATAAAAAAGTTACCACAGGACCAAATGAAATACTTTAGTTTTGTTTTATAAAAATAAATAAAGCATCATAGATAAAGTTAATCATGAAGGTAGTTTTTTTTTCTGTTTTTTATAAATAGAGTGCTATGCACCCAAAACATTTTAGAGTACTGGCTTAGCATAAGACGCTTACAAACTTATCAACAAATCTCAAGTGAAAGATCCATAAATTATTCAATTTCACACATAAAACATATAAATAAAATTCATATTTTATAAATACAAATAGATGAGTATATAAATTTATAATTTATATAATTGTATATATATCTACATTATATAAAATACATGCATACTCTGCTTCAGCTGATAGTTTTCCAAGAAAGTGACTAGCAATTTGGCATCATAGGAGAACTCAAATGCTGTGATTTATTTTCTTCTTTTTGAATGTATCATTAGAAACTTACAACATCTTAGTACTATCTAATAACTATGAGTTAAGGACACAATTTCACATGGCCCAAAGTCAGAGAGACTTTTTTTGTGAATATAAGCTTTAGAAACCTGATTAATATGCTGTCAGTTCAAAGACAGTACTTGATATTTGTGGGGATTGTTTTAAAGGTCTCTCAGATGGGAAATTACTTTTTTTTTTTTTTTAACGATTCTGTGGATAAGACACAAAAATGTTAAAGATATGTGTGTTTATGTGTAAAAGTAGAACAGCTAGAGAGGAAATGGTTTCTCATTAGTGGGTGTTGTTTATTCAGTTTTAATAATACTCATTCTGGACATGGATCTTAACCATAGTAGTTGTGTAACATCGTTTAGCCATATAATAAAACTATCTGGAGGACAGCTTTTATATAGAGCTGTGTGAAGCTGTTAAATGGATTGGGAATAACTCAACCTATCCCATAGAATAAAAATATAAATAATATAATGCCATCCTAACATCATAATATACTATAAACATTCATTCATTTATTCAACAACTATTAGAGTGTCTAGCAATCACACAATGTACATTAGTGGTATACAGAACATTGTAGTTCCTGTTCTTGTGAATCTTACAGTCTAATCACTTTTCATATTATCACCTTCCTTAAATTCTTCTTTGAAAATAACCTCTCATCCCAAGGGACTCAATATAATAAATAATTAATGCTTGGGATGAGAATGTTCTAATGCAAAAAAATAAAGTTGACTAAGCCTTAAGTTAGTAATGAGGTAATGCAGGGGGAACCCTTGTGCCTTATTATGAGGTCCACTTGAGTTACAAGACTTCAAAGAAATTCTTTCAAACATCTCAGTATTTCAAGAATAGAATATTACCCTGAGCTAATTACTATCACTATAAATAATATGCAAGGGAGTTCTGCTATTAATTTTTAGTTTCTTTTTTATTAGAGAGCTGGTGAAAACTGTTATGTAGTTATGAGAATGGTTTTCGGTTCTGATATAGTCCCTTTCTCTTCATCTTGCATGGTTCATGTTATGCTAATCCTTGATGATTATGTACCCCACCCCCCTGCACCCTCATTATTTCTGTCCCATACCAGGATGTATTGGGATATTGCTCCTTTTAAAATAATGCCTTTCTTAGCATTTTCAGAAATATCTCATTCTCTACATCTACAATTGCTCAAAGTTTACTTTAAGTACCAAAAGTTAATCAACCATGTTCTCAAAGATGGTTGCTCTTCCCAATCCTTTGCAAAATGAATGACATACATTGCCATGGAAGTAATTTATCTCTTTGCTAAGTACTATAGCTTTGCTTTTTCACCTGAGCACTCTGTGTACTCTTTAAGCATCATTATCTTGTCTTGAGGTGATATCTGGAGCATGTAATGGGAAATATGTTTTATCTTATGTCTTTCAGCAGAAAAGTAACTGTGTTATTGTGGTCTAAGCTTTCCTCACTAGGTTAAAACAAGGACTTTGAAACATTTCTTGGTTTATTTTAGGGGTTGGCAAACTATGACCTGTTTTTATACATAAAGTTTTATCAGAACACAGTCACACTCATTCATTTACTTTTTCTTAAATGGCAGCATTCAAGCTACAACAACAGAGCTGAACTCTGAGTAGCTCTGAAAGGAGCTATGTGAACAAGAAAGACAAAAATATTTACTATCTGGCCCTTTTCAAAAAACATTTTGTTGATTCTTGGTTTATATGAAGGAGGAACATTTCAATGTAAAATTATCTCTGATTGGTAGAATGTTTGGGTCATTTGTGAGATTTAGACATATCCATATACCCTGTCTATTCTAAAATACATAATAATATGCTATATTATGCAATAAAATATATATACATAAATTATGTACAATTATTAATAATATTAATGGCAACAATATCAATGGCTAATATTTTAGTTCTTATAATGTGCTAGACATTCTTCTAAGTTATTTACATGTATTAACTAATTTAATCTCACAATCTTATGATATGGGTATTAGGTTTAGCCCCATTTTCCAGACAGAGGAACTGAAGCAGAGGTTAAATAACCGAACTATAGCCACACTGCTGGTAATCCAAGGGGTTAGGACTAAACCTCATTATTCAGAGACAGAACTCTGGCTTATAGGGACAGGATGGTGGGTGCTTTATTTTTCTGCCCTATTCTCTCAATTTCTTGCTTTTCCAAACATACTGTGAGCCTCAATAAATCAGAGTGATTGCTAGGGAAGAGAACTTCTTGAGGCAATACATATTTTACAGTTCCTAAATCGCACATGGCCTCCTGTTCTTTCTTTTCATTTAGTATCATTGAGCTCCAAGGTCTTACAAAAATTACCTCAGTAACTTTTAGTTTCCTAAGAAAAAGCTAGGTTTTGTCCAGACTCTACACTTGAGATGTTAAAGCACGCAAACAAAATCATTTGTTCACCACAATTCAGTGACAATTAGAAATTAAATAGATCTCCCTCGTTTTCCTCATGCCTCGTCTACTCACAAAGGTGGAAGTGACTTTAAGATATGTAGTGAGAAATACCCCTAGTTTGGGTGTATTTGGGAGTGCAGTGGGGCGGTCCTGGCTCATTGCAGCATCGACCTCCCAAGCGCAACCATCCTCCCACCTCGTTTTTTGATTTTTGTGTAGAAACAAGGTCTCACTCTGTTTCCCAGGCTGGTCTTGAACTCCTGTCTGCCTTGGTCTCCAAAGTTCTGGGATTACAGGCATAAGCCACCATGCCCAAACTTTAGGTGCATTTGAAGTGAAGAATTTATGAAGGATTTTTTAAAATTTTGAATGAAAGAAAAACATGGTGAGGGCTTAAAAATAAGAGTCCTGCAAAGGTGAAAAGTGATATCAATTCTCTAGTTACTGTAGTGGAGAAGTTGGAATCTGATAACCCAAATGTCTCATTGTGGATTTCTTTTTCTTTTCTTTTTCTTTTTTTTTTTTTTGAGATGGAATATCGTTCTGTTGCCCAGGCTGGAGTGCAGTGGTGCGATCGATCTCGGCTCACTGCAAGCTCCGCCTCCCAGGTTCATGCCATTCTCCTGCCTCAGCCTCCCAGAGTAGCTGGGACTACAGGGGCCCACTACCACGCCCGGCTAATTTTTTTTGTATTTTTAGTAGAGACGGGGTTTCACCGTGTTGGCCAGGATGGTCTCGATCTCCTGACCTCGTGATCCACCCGTCTCGGCCTCCCAAAGTGCTGGGATTACAGGCGTGAGCCACCGCGCCCGGCCCTCATTGTGGATTTCTTTGAATCCTTCAACAAGTCACTTAATCTATGGCTGAATTCCACTATCTTCATAAACATAATAATATCTATCTTGAAGAACTTTTAAAGCTCAGATGAAAAGCAGATCAGAATAACAGAAGTCACTGTATACAAAATTAAATTCTCCATTTGGTGCTCAGATTAATATGCTTTGCAATGAAAAGAGAGGAGAGAAAGGGAAGAGGAAGCAATATATATATATAGAGAGAGAGAGAGAGAGAGAGATTGAGAGAGGAGAGAAGAGAGAAAAGGGAAGGGAGAAAGAGAATACATAGTGGACTTGGATTTGAGGTGTCCAAGCAGATGTATTCTGGTGCTTGTGTCAAGGCATTGGAATTTAAAGAAATATGGTCAGCCCAGAAAGGTTAGGGATATAGACAAGTTAATAGACAAAGATTACATATTTTAAAGTTTATTTGTTTCAAAAAGGATTTGAGATGAATGCCATTAAGTCAGACTTGAAAATGGGCTAAATATAAGTAAAGGTATGGCAAACAACAACAGTCACAAAAGTACAAAAGAAAACTATCTTCTCCTTGTGCAGAAGTTATGACTACTGGCAGTTTCACGTGTACACACAAATGAAATCTACACTTACATATGTTTCAATATATTGTTCTTTCATGAATCAAATTTCACTGGAGATTGCATCATATCATCACTTAATTATTTTTATGTTACTATTTTGTATTTTATTTTATGGATAAACTATAATTTATTTATTTTCTAATTGAAGTGCATATTAGTTTTTTTCGTATTATTTTGCTTTACAAAACAATCCCAAATGCTGTCTACAAGAGACTCACTTTAGAACCAAAGACACAGTAGGTAAAAGTGAAAGGATAGAAAAAGATACTTCATGCAAATAGTAAGAAAAAAGAGAGCAGATTATTGTAATAGCAGACAATAGAGACCAAACAAAAAAAATGCTTACAAGAGACAAAAAAAGGACATTGTATGTTAATAAAAGTGTCAATACAACAAGAATACATAACATAAGAAACATTTATGCATCTAATATCAGACCATCAAAATATACAAAACTAGGCCGGGCACGGTGGCTCACGCCTGTAATCCCAGCACTTTGGGAGGCCCAGGTGGGGGGATCACCTGAGGTCAGGAGTTCAAAACCAGCCTGGACATCATGGCGAAACCCCATCTCTACTGAAAATACAAAAAGTAGCTGGGCGTGGTGGCACCTGACTGTAATCCCAGCTACTAAGGAGGCTGAGGCAGGAGAATTGCTTGAACTTGGGAGGCTGAGGTTGCAGTGAGCTGAGATCACGCCACTGCACTCCAGCCTGGCAACAGAGCAAGACTCAGCCTCATCAAAATAAAAAAAAGAAAATATACAGGGCTGAATAATGTCCCATCATATGTATGCATCACGTTTTGTTTATCAGTTTATCTGCTGATGGACATTTGGGTTGCTTCCACCTCTTGGTCATTGTAAATAGTGATGCTATAAAAATTCATGTGCAGATATCTCTTTGAGATTCTGCTTTAAATTCTTTGGATATATACCCAGAAGTGAAATTGTTGGGTCACGTATTAGTTCTATTTTTTATTTTTAAAGGAATCATCATATTGTTATTCATAGTGTTTGCACCATCTTATAGTCCTACGAACAATACATAAGAGTTTAAATTTCTCTGCATCCTTGCCAACACTTGCTATTGTCATTTTTTGATAGTGGTCTTTGCTATCACTTTTTCATTTAAATTTTTACTTGTTGAATTTATTTTGGCATAAGAACTTAGAAAAAAACATTATTTTATTTTTATTTCCCAAGAAGCTATTCAGTTTAACCAACATAATTTTATGTATGTATTCTATCTTTTCCCAATTGATTTGATATGACACCTTCAATATACAGGTATAATAATTTCCTGTATGAATTAGGTCTATTTGAGACTTTCTTTTCTGTTGTACAGATTCTTTTCTGTTGATTCATCAAAAGAAATAATATTTTTCAATGAATTCAATTGAAGTATAGCATGAATACAGAAAAGTGTGCAAATGATAAGTGTGCAAATCAAAAGTTTTCACAGTCAACTAACCTTGAAGAAAAACACATTAGCAGAGTGTAAGAAGCCACATTGTTCTCCTTCTAGTTACTACTTTTCCTCATGCAACCACTATGCTGATTTTAATCTGTAATTATTGATTAGGTTTCCTTGGAATGAATAATGTACTTTTGTGTGTCTAGCTTCATTTGTTCAATGTAATGTTTGTAAAATTTATTCATGTTTTGGAATACAGTGGTTTGTTCTTTCTCTTTGATGTATAGTATTTAAGTTTATGCACTTTCCACAATTTATTTATTAATTCCACCACAGATGAACATGTATGTTGTTGACAGTTGGGGGATATTGCAAAGAAATGCTGGTACATTTTATCTTTGCCAAGCTAACTTGCAAAGCTAATAAATGAGCTTGCTACAGTTTCTTGGCAAAAGCATAGAATTCCTGGTCCAGAAATAAAAGACTGCAACAGCAATGGTCAAAATATTATCATTTTCTTTTGCCAGTTTCCCAACCCCAAATTCCTAAAGGAACAGGTGAAGAGGATGAGGTAACATCCATACATACAGTAAGGGTTATGTTAGAGAAGAGGAACTCTGAGTTTAGAGAATGCAAATACAGTCATGCACCGCATAATGACATTTTGGTCATAATGAAGTTTCAGTTAACGACAGACTGTATATAGAAAGGTGGCCCCATATGAGCTGAACAATTTCTGTTGCCTAGTGACACTGTAGCTGTCATAACATCGTAGCACAATGAATTACTCATATGTTTGTGGTGATGCTAGAGTTTTTGTTTCTATTTTTAATTCTATTTTTGGAAGGAAGGATGGCTGATTTTGTAGAGAAGAGTTGGGTAAAATTATGTTTTCACCATCTTTGATTGGAAGTCCCTTTAATAAATAGCTAGTGTAAACAAACCTATTGTGCTTCCAGTCCTATACAAGTCTAGCTCATACAATTATGTGCAGGACATAATACTTGATAATAATGATAAATGACTATGTTACTAGTTTACATATATACTGTACTATGCTTTTAATTGTTATTTTAGATTTTACATCTTGTACTTACAAAAAAGAAGTTAACTGTAAAATAGCCTCAGGCAGGTCCTTCAGGAGGTAATCCAGAAGAAGGCATTGTCATCATAAGAGATCACAATTCCATGCATGTTATTGCCCCTGAAGAGCTTCCAGTGGGTCAAGATGTGGACATGGAAGGCCATGATGTTGATGATCCTGACCCTGTGTAGGCCTAGGCTAATGTGTAGGGTCGTAGTTTAAAAAAAAATTTAAGAAGTAAAAAAAATGTAAAATTAAAAATATAAAAGTTTATAGAATAACTATATAAACAGAAAATATTTTTAACTGCACAATGTGTTTGCATTTTAAGCTAAGTGTTATTACAAAAAGTCAAAAAGTGAAAACCATTTTGTTTATAAACTTACAGTAAGCTAAGATTAATTTATTATTAAATAAATAACTTTTAAAAATAAATCTAGTATAGCCTAAGTGTACAGTGTATATAAAGTCTACAATGGTGTACAGTAAAGTTCTAGGCCTTCACATTCACTCATCATTTATTCATTAACTCGTCCAGAGCAACTTTTAGTCCTGCAAGCTTCATTCATGATAAATGCCCTGTAGAAGTATACCACTTTATCTTTTATACCACCATTTTATCTTTTATACCACCTTTTTACTGTATCTTTTTCATGTTTAGATATGTTTAGATACACAAATATTTAGGCAAATATTGTGTTAACAATTGCCTACAGTATTCAGTACAGTAACATGTACAGTCACATGCTGTACAGGTTGGCAGCCTAGGAGCAATAGGCTGGACCATCTAGCCTAGGTGTGCAGTAGGCTATACTATCTAGGTTTGTGTAAACACCCTCTATGATATTAGCATAATCCACTGACAAAATTGCCTGAGGAAACATTTCTTAGAACATATCCCTATTGTTAAGTGACACCTGATTGCAGCTGATAATGAGAATACCTGCCTCTTACCCTGGAGACACTATCTCTTTCTTCCAAGGCTGTGAGCAAATTTGCCCTTTATTTTGGAAGGAGATAGTTTCTTTTTCTTCCCAGGCTGTTTGATACATACAAACCGCACTGAAAAGAGAATCCAGAAAAAAGGCAGTTGGTGTCTTTTCTTGCAAAACATACAGAAACACGAGAGACCCATGGAGAATTGCTTCCCCACAGGAATAAGACAAGGTTATCCACTATTGGCATTACTGTTTAATATATTATTAATAATATTACCCAGTGCTATGAGAAAAAATACAAACAGAGTTTGAAAAGGATAGATGTAAATAAAAAAATTATCATAATGTGCAGATGAAATTATCATAAACATAAAAGTACCCAAAGAATTTATAGATAAATTATAACAGCTACAAAGAGAATTCAATTGTTGGGTATAAGATCAACTTTAAAAAATCAGTAGCAGGAACAAACAACTTAAAAAATCTAATAAAATACTTATTTTCATAATTTAATTCCTTGAAGCACTAAAAGTTATGAAGTATTTGAGGAATTAATTTAACCAGTAACACTCAAGCTCTACTTAGAGAAAACTTGAAAGCTTTAATAAAAAAGGCATAGAAGATGATCTAAATAGAGAGATTCTATGATTCTGGATAAAATGACTTAGTATTAAAATGATAGAAATTATTTCTAAAAATAGCTATATACTAAATATAATTCACATAAAAATTCGAGTTGAATTTCTTGAGAAATTCAATGAACTTAAATTACTTGGAAAAAATAGAGGTCCATGAAAAGCTAAGTCAGTATTATAAAAAAGCAACAATACATGCAATAAAGCTATTGTTGTAAAGGCAGTATGTTATTAGTACAAGAACATATGAACTACCAATACAACAGATGACAGTTCAGAGACAGGACTGAATGTATATGACGCAGCCCATTGGCTGCTTCCTCCTGCTAAGCCCATTGGCTGCTTCCTCCTGTAATTTTGAAACCTGAGGAAATGAGGAAGAAAATGGTTGAAGCCAACTGATCTAAATGGCAGTGCCAAGGGTTGGTTAATCAGTGGTGCAACATGCCTTCAAAGAACTAGGGTTTACCTTGTTTTATTGGACATCTAATTTCTGCAGTGTGTAGACTTCTCTAAGAGCCAGGTTTACCTCATGGTCTCAAGATGGCTGCCATGCATCCAGATATCAAAAGACAATGTCTAAATGTAGAAAAGTTAATTTTCCTTTGTAATATCAGAGAACACTATTTACTAAATCTTACCACTAGGTTTTCTGTCATATATTATTGGCCAAAATTGCCTTGTAGGTCCATTTCTAAACCAATCATGACAAGGCAAGTGGGATTACTGTGATTGACTCTGTCTGATGTCACATGATTCTAAGGTAGCCTCAATACTTTTTGTTGTTGTTGGGAAAATATCCGAATTCAGCATACTGTGAAATAATTTCTTACTTTCATTTAGCTATATTCTAGTTTCTTCAGTTATAGTCATATAGGAGAGACAATCTAACCCAAGGTTAGGAACACAAGCTCTTTCTTCATATTTCTACTCTGTATTTGTTAGCAGTACCTCAGTTTTTCTAACTCTGTAGTAACTCCAAAGGGTTATTGTGAGGATTAAGTGAGTTAATGTATGCAAAGTATTAGAACAGTACCTGGTACGTAGTAAGCTCTCAATACATGTCAACAAATTTTATTAGCTAAGGTAGAGGCAAGGGGTGGAGAGAGAAGCTTCTGGCATAACTTCAATTTACCACATTTCTAGGAAGATTCCAATTTGTATTTTCAGATATACTCATTTTGGACTACATTAGTCAAACAGATGATAATAATAACCACTATTTATTGGACATCTGTGATGTGTAAGGAAATGGCTAGGAATTTTTTTTGTGTTTATTGTTTGTAACCTCATGTCTATTCTGTGAGGCAATGGTCATAGAAATATTCTTTCCTTGTAATAAATTCTAACATGTTTTGAATTGTGATTCTAACCATAAAAAATCAATCCAAATAAATGGCAACAAGGTCAAGGTCAAGGATTTTTAATAAAACAGTTTCTATTATGAAAAATTACATACATTTAAAAGTAGAAAGAAGAGGATAACGAACCACCATTACCCAACTTCAACAGTGCTTAACTCATGGTCAGACTTGTTTCATCTGTGCTCCACCACTTCTTTCTAGATTATTTTAAAGCAAATTCCAGATACCATGGCTTTTCATCTGGAAATATTTTAGAATGTACTGTATTTTTCAAAGATAAACATTGCTTTTTAAAATCATACCATGACACATAAAAATACTAACAAGTTCTTATAAAAACAATTACCTAGACTGGATTTGCATTTCTTTAATTGCCTCCTCTCTCTTTGGTGTGATAAGAAGTAATATTCTAGGCCCATTTTACATGTTTGCTGCACCCAAACTGGCAGTGAATTATTTTCTAGTCAAGGTAAGTTTCAGGGTCAGCTTAATGTGACTGATAAAGTCACATAATAGATAATCCTGCAACACAAATGGCCAAAGAATATTTGGGGAAGAAATATGTTACTGGTGACTCTATTTTATACCAGCATTTGGGAAGTGAGCTATTGAATGTTGATGACCTCTACTGATTGTAGTCTTTGGACTGCATTATGTTGAGTGGCTCCATTCATCTCCACAGATAATGTCACAGGTGGTCCCTGGCTCTGTTTACTGGAGGCTTTTCAGACTTATCTGTCCTCCTAACATGTTTAGTTCTATGTATAGATATAGTGCGTTGGAACAACTTCTCATCTTTCTTCCTGACCCCTTTGAGCTTGATTCTGTCTGTGAGTAGTTTATTTGGCATTGAGCTACCCTCCTCCATGAATGTTATCCTTCCCCTCTGCCTAGGCTTCTTGCTGCACAGGGTGGGCTGACCCCACCTCACTCCTTGCCCAGAAGAGTCTCCCAGCACCTCAGCCAAGGCAGAACTTTGTCCTTTCTTATTCTTAAAGGGGAGCTTGAAATTTTCTCAATAGTGTAATTCACAATTAGTAATACATCTGAAAAGATGATATCATGATGATTTCCTCTAAGTTTTTGTGAGAGGAGAAAGATACCACCTTTGGACTAATAACATATAATTGGATTTTCTTTTTTTGAGACAGAGTGACACTCTGTCACCCAGGCTAGAGTGCAGTGGCATGATCACAGCTCACTGCAGCCTCCATCTCCTGGGCTCCACCTCAGCCTCCCTAGTTAGTTGGGACTACAGGTGCATGCCACCATACCTGGTTATTTTTTTTTTTTGAAGTTTTGTAGAGACAAGGTCTGACTATGTTGCCTAGGCTGGTCTTGAACTCCTGGGGTCAAGTGATCCTCCTGCCTCGGCCTCCCAGACTGTTGGGAATACGGGTGTGAGCCACTGTGCCTGGTCCCAGATATTTCTGAAGAATAACTCTTAACACATAAAAAGGATATCTTTTAAATTAAAATCTTCCAACTTAGTTACCAGTTTTAAGGGATAGATGCTCAATCTGTCTAATTCTACTGTGGCTTTTATCGTACTCCAGTGTTTTGTTACATTCCTGTCTATATCCAAGGAGGGACAGAAAATTTTATCATTGTCTTATATCAGGTAAAAGTAAAACATGGGTCAAATATTTTTCTTTATAGGCTAAAAATCGTGAATTTGACTCACTGGGAAAATACTAGTTGAGGATTACCACATAATACTTCTTAATTTGGATCATCAACATATTTTCCAGTAGTCAAACTAAAGTTAGTTTTATCTGATGCTAGAATATCTTAATGTTGTTGAATACAATGATTTTTTTTTTTCCTGGAAAAATCTTGATTAGATCTGCTAAAAAAAGACACAGTTGATTACTTTTGTAAGATACTGAAATATTAGAAGAAAACATTCTGCTTTTTCAAAAGCATTTGTTATAAGTTGTAATCAAAAGTTTTAATTGAAAGCCATGTTTTGATGGTTTATCATGAGATTTTGCTACTTCAGTGATAGACATTAAGTTCAAATGAAACAAGTGCCTTTGATTCTCTAAAATATATGCATAGTAATAGTCCTTTAGTGATAATCAAGAAATTTTTCTGTAACAGTCTTTTATCTGATTAATCGAATTCCTTTTTCTTAGAAGTGTTTCTTTATCTAAAATACGAGTGCCGGTTGTTGGCTAGGGGGAGCTTTATCCTCCGTATTCATTTCCTAGGGCCACCATAACAAATTACCACAAACTTGGTGGTTTAAAATAACAGAAATGTATTCTCACAGTTCTGGATGCTTGAAGTATGAAAGAAGGTGTAGGACTGGCTGTATTCTCTCCGAAGTCTCCAGGGGAGAATTCTTCCTCGCCTCTTATAGCTTCTGATGGTTCCAAAGAATGACTTGTGGCTGTATCACTCCAATCTCTACCTCTCCCTTCATACGACCTTCTCCCTTTCTCCCTGTGTCTGCCGCCTGTGTGTTGCCTATAATGACAGCGGCCACTGGATTTAAGTCTCACTTGAATAATCCAGCACAATCTCATCTTCAGTTTCTTAATCACATTTGCAAAGAACTTTTCTTTAAGTAAGGTCATATCCACAGGTTCTAAGAGTTAGAAAATAGAAATGTCTTCAATCCACTGCACAAACTCAATGTTCAAGAACGGGCTTTGGGGTCTGAAAGCTGCAGAATAAAATGCTTGCTCAACCACCCATTAGCTGCGTAACATTTGGCAAGTATATTGTATATATTTGGAAACTATACTGACCACGAGTTGCTGGACATAGGAATTTTGGTATTAATTGATAATTGACCCTCTTGCCTACTAAAACGAGTTTCTTTTGACCATCCATATTCTACATGGTCACTGAGTTGGTATCTCTGTGTAATTTGGTACTAATGACCACTCTCTTCTTCTTGAGCATCTTTATTGCTTTAGCTTCTTTCTTAAAAAATATAATGATTATTGTTATTATTTTTATTTTAGAGATGGGGTCTTGCTATTTTTCCCAGCCTGGCCTCAAACTCCTGGGCTCAAGTGATCCTCTTGCCTCAGCCATCTGAGCAGGTGGGACTATTGGCATGTGTTAGTGTACCTGTTTTTAACTGTCTTAGCTTCTAAAATAGTGCACTTTCCTAATTATTTTACTGCTACTTTGACTGTTCTTTGCCCTTCTTGTGCTCTTTTCCTGCCCCTTAAATATTAGTTTCCAAGGTTTCTAACATAGGCCTCTTTTTCAATTATCCTATATACTTTCTCCAGATGACTTAACCTATTTTCAGAATGTCAATTGACAACTGATTGCTGATGATTGAGAAATCTATATCTCCTAATCAAATATTTCCCTTCAGCTAGAAACCTGTATGCAACTGCCTCCTAGGCTTTCATACTTAGATGTCCCACTTCTAAGTCTTCATATTCAAATTCAAAGCTAAACCATAACTTTTTTTTACATCTAGAAATCTATACCTTCTTTGTAGACTACTGTTATTCTCTAGCCATCCTGATTGACCAGTTGTTCCCTAAATATGTCATGTTCTTTTTCCCCTGCTTTATCCTTATCCACACTTTTCTTTCAGTTTGTAATTCTCCTTCTCATCTTATGAACACTTGTTTATTTTTTAAGACTTAGCTCAAACATCACTTTACCCCCTTTTTTTTTTGCTGAGGTGGAGTTTCGCTCTTTTTGCCCAGGCTGGAGTGCAATGGCGCGATCTCGGCTCACAGCAACCTCCACCTCCCTGGTTCAAGCCATTCTCCTGACTCAGCCCCCAGAGTAGCTGGGATTACAGGCATGCACAACCACACCCGGCTAATTCTGTATATTTTTAGTAGAGACGGGGTTTCTCCATGTTGGTCAGGCTGGTCTCGAACTCCAGACCTCAGCTGATCTGCCCGCCTCGGCCTCCCAAAGTGCTGGGATGACAGGGGTGAGCCACCATGCCTGGCCCACTTTATCCTTAAGATGACCATTTGCTCTTTGCTTTATATCCCTATTGAATCTCATACCTGTTTCCATTACACCAAAAGGCATTTTCGAGGGCTTTTCTTCCCCATTCAACTATGAGCTCCATGAAAGGTAGGTAACCATGCTCCATTTATCTTTGTAACCTTCCTTTTCAGAATAGCATCTGACACACTGCCCTCAATAAACATTGGTTAAAATGGTTTTTTTTTGTTTTTTTTTTGTTTTTTTGAGATGCAGTCTCGCTCTGTCGCCCAGGCTGGAGTGCAGTGGCGCGATCTCGGCTCACTGCAAGCTCCGCTCCCCATGGTTCACGTCATTCTCCTGCCTCAGCCTCCCGAGTAGCTGGGACTACAGGGGCCCACCACCGCGCCCGGCTAATTTTTTGTATTTTTTAGTAGAGACAGGGTTTCGCCGTGTTAGCCAGGATGGTCTCGATCTCCTGACCTCGTGATCTGCCCGCCTCGGCCTCCCAAAGTGCTGGGATTACAGGCGTGAGCCACTGTGCCCGGCGGTTAAAATGGTTTCTTATGCCTACTAAAAGGACATCTTGCTATTATTATTATTTGTGATTAGCTTATTCTTAAAGGCATTTAATGATAGTAATAATGGTTAACATTTATTGATAACATACTTATCATCAAAATTCTGAAGTTGTCTATGTTTCTCTTGCATTTAGAGTTTATGGAAACACCAAAACAGGCTGTAAAAGATGGATTATAAAATTAAAGGGAGTTTGATTTGAAAGGAATTAGACAATGAGCCATTTTAAAGTATTTTTTAAAAAAATTCTGACAACTAGATGTGTAAATAAAAATAGATATAAATAAATAAGTATAAATAGAAATAGAGAATTTTGTAGTTCCCACATTTCTGGAGGATAAATTAAATACATAGTAAAGACACATATGCTCATGGCAACAAAAGCCAAAATTGACAAATGGGATCTAATTAAACTAAAGAGCTTCTGCACAGCAAAAGAAACCACCATCAGAGTGAACAGGCAACCTACAGAATGGGAGAAAATTTTTGCAATCTACTCATCTGACAAAGGGCTAATATCCAGAATCTACAATGAACTCAAACAAATTTACAAGAAAAAAACAAACAACCCCATCAAAAAGTGGGCGAAGGACATGAACAGACACTTCTCAAAAGAAGACATTCATGCAGCCAAAAAACACATGAAGATCATCATCACTGGCCATCAGAGAAATGCAAATCAAAACCACAGTGAGATACCATCTCACACCAGTTAGAATGGACATCATTAAAAAGTCAGGAAACAACAGGTGCTGGAGAGGATGTGGAGAAATAGGAACACTTACACTGTTAGTGGGACTATAAACTAGTTCAACCATTGTGGAAGTCAGTGTGGCAGTTCCTCAGGGATCTAGAACTAGAAATACCATTTGACCCAGCCATCCCATTACTGGGTATATACCCAAAGGATTATAAATCATACTGCTATAAAGACACATGCACATGTATGTTTATTGCGGCACTATTCACAATAGCAAAGACTTGGAACCAACCCAAATGTCCAGCAATGATAGACTGGATTAAGAAAATGTGGCACATAGCCGGGCGCGGTGGCTCACGCTTGTAATCCCAGCACTTTGGGAGGCCGAGGCGGGCGGATCACGAGGTCAGGAGATCGAGACCACGGTGAAACCCCGTCTCTACTAAAAATACAAAAAATTAGCTGGGCGTGGTGGCGGGCGCCTGTAGTCCCAGCTACTCGGAGAGCCTGAGGCAGGAGAATGGCGTGAACCCGGGAGGCGGAGCTTGCAGTGAGCCGAGATTGCGCCACTGCACTCCAGCCTGGGCGACAGAGCGAGACTCCGTCTCAAAAAAAAAAAAAAAAAAAAAAGAAAATGTGGCACATATACACCATAGAATACTATGCAGCCATAAAAAATGATGAGTTCGTGTCCTTTGTAGGGACATGGATGAAGTTGGAAAGCATCATTCTCAGCAAACTATCGCAAGGACAAAAAAACCAAACACCACATGTTCTCACTTATAGGTGGGAATTGAACAATGAGAACACATGGACACAGGAAGGGGAACATCACACACCAGGGATTGTTGTGGAGTGGGGGGAGGGGGAAGGGATAGCATTAGGAGATATACCTAATGCTAAATGACGAGTTAATGGGTGCAGCACACCAACATGGCACATGTATACATATGTAACAAACCTGCATGTTGTGCACATGTACCCTAAAACTTAAAGTATAATAAAAAAAAGACACATATGCTCTTAAAAATTGTCATGACTCATATGTTTTAGTGAACTGTTTTTTCTGTAGATTTCTTAAAGCAGGCATAAAAGTTTTCATTCTGAAGAGGTTCTTTAGTTATCATTTACCATGTTTAAGTCAAATTAATTGCTGTATTTCAGAACATTCATCTTTATTTTTCATGGAGGTTTTGTCATACTCCAGTCTGAAACAGTCACATAGAAACTGCATGGGCTAAAATGCTGAAATGTGTGTAAATCATTGTATGCTAATTAAATTCAGTATTATTGGAATCTTTTAGTTTCCTTTTTACAGGAAGCTATCTAAAGATAATTGATGGACAAATTACATTTGGGGACACACTTAGGGCTATGTGCACTATAAAAATAGAAAAACTTGGAGTCCTAAGGCTGAATTTGTAAGAAAAAATGCTGTCATTGATATTTGAAAAGTTTGTACATTTAAAGTATTTTATCTTAGTAAAATTGTTCATAAAATGAGAGTGCCTCAAACATTTTTGTACTGATAATGATGGTCTTTTATGTTAGGCAAGTGATCACTTGCGAAGATAGGAGTGTATAGGCTGCTAAGCACACAGCATGGTGCGGTGCCATCTTGTGTGGTGGTTAAAAACAGAGGGTCAGATTGGCACCTCAGCTTTCTCATCTATAAAATGGGGAATGCACTGATGCTTATCTTAAAAGGGTTTTGTAAGGAAACAATGAAATCATCTGTATGGAGTCCCCAGGCCCTCTTATAAGCGCTCAAAGTTAACTTTTATTCTATTACTATAATTCATGGTATCATTTTCATAGGCGGTTTCTGGAATGCTAACCCATTGCTTTTCTAATGCCTCCTTAATGGCATTTCTTTCAAGAAAACCTGATAATATTTAGGCATTAAATTGAACTATGGCTGTCAGGCCTCAATTATAATGGGATTTCACTATGTTTCAGTGCCAATCCTCATTCTAGATGAGGTTGGGGAAGGGCTTAGATGTCCAGGGAAGGGAATATTCAAGCTGTTTCCTTTTCAAAAGTAATAAATCTAAACCTTCCCAAAACAATTCATGCAAACATTTTAAAACAATATTGTGATGTCCATTGTGTAAAAGAAGCTATCTAGTAAATAGACCGTCATTCTTTCAATTTTCTGTATTGTAAAACTTCCTTTTGTGTATGTGTGTTTTTTAAATTTTGTTTTGTTTAAAGATGGGGTCTCACTATATTGCCCAGGTAGGTTTCAAACTCCTGGGCTCAAGCGATCCTCCTACCTCAGCCTCTTGAGTAGCTGGGATTACAGGAATGTGTCACTGCACTTGGCTCTGTCCTAAGTTGAAAAATATATGAAACTTAGAACAGACTTCTATTCTGCTTTTTAATTTGTGGGGTATTTGTAAGAACAAGGTCTCTGGCACAGCATGAAGAGCTGCCATCACATTCCCACACCTCTGTGAATCACTCCTGGGTGTGCCTTCTACCTTCCCGTCGTAACTGCTTGCTCTTCTTTGATGGTTCTGGTTTCTCTCTTCTGTAACTATTCAGATCATTTGTAACAGTCTTTCAGCTTAATTCTGGTTTCACCTTAGACAATCTGTCTTTCAGTTTTTCCTTTTTTGGCTTCATGTTCCTCCAGACAGAGACCTTGGGATGTTCTACCCCATCCTAAGGTCTCTGTCTGGAGACAGGGAGTCAATAAGTACCCTGAATCTTGGGTATTCCCAGACTAGAGATTGTCCTGGAGAACTAAAAGCTCAAGTTCATTTTTCTGCAGAGTGACCCAAGGTTATGTAAATAAGGCGTCCAGAGATCATTTAGGCTCTGAACCAGGAGTAAAGTAGAGCTGACCCTGGGAGGCTGGATACCTTTCCTGGTTGAGGTTACAAGAGTGTTACAAATACCACAGATGTTGCAGGTTGACCCAGCTTGAGTCTACTCTTTTGAGCCTTGGTTTGGAACTGTACAAGCCCTTCATATGGTGAAACAAAGTTTTGATGGATATTTCTGAAGATCAAACTTGCAAGAGTTGAGGAAATATTTAAAGGTGATGCTCTTGCTGAATTTTTTTCTTTCCAAACTTTAGACCGATTTGTCCTGAGCCATTCAATTTTTCTGACCTAGTCCTCTTGCAGCCCAAAATCCTCATGGCTTAGATGTATACTTTTTAGAGAATTACCCAGCCCAACTGTAGCTGGCTTTAAAAAAAAGTGCAGGGATCTCATTATGTTGCTGCTCTGAACTCTTAGGTTTAAGCAATTGTCCTGCCTCAGCCTCCTGAGTAGCTGGGACTACAGGCACTTTTCACCACATCCATCTTGTAATTGGCTTATGTGGGATATGAAGCTATGCTCTCCTAAGGCAATACCAATGCCACAGTGAACAACTCTGTAGCCCCAGTCTAAATTACAATGGTCAATTACTTAACTGGCAGATCCTTTTAGAATACATTATTTAGTCCAAATATTGCATTGGTAGGTTTTGAGGGAAATACAGAAAAATGTATGGATAATTCTTATGCTTGAACAGATTCTTACCTATGAGAAGTCAGAGAAACAATTACATGATAAAACATATATTTGTGTTTCAAGAAGTCAGATAAGGAAGTAATTATTTCAGGTTGGTGGCAAATGTTTTCATGGGTGAGTTAGATTCAAGCTGAGGCTTGAATACTTTAGACAGTTTGCACATATGGAAAACATTGGATGGGGAATATTCAGAAAAATTCACACTGCATATGGAGCAAAGCTGTCTATGTTATTCCCATTCTTAAAACCCTTTCATGTTTTTTAGTTGTGCTTCTCAAAATTGAATGCATGCATACAATTAAACTGATGACCTTGTTAATTGCAGATTCAGATTCAGTGGGTCTGCAGTGGAGTCTGATATTCCAGATTTCTAAGTTTGCTGCTGCTGGACCTCAGATGAAACTTTGAAAGACAAAGATCTGTACTAGGGCTGAGGAGCGGGGCGAACTACAGCCTGTGAGCCAAATCTAGCCTGCCAAATGTTTCTGAAATTTTGTTGGAACACGGGCACATCTCTTTGTTTACCTATCGTCTATAACTACTTTTGCACTATAATGGCAGCATTACGTATTGTCACAGAGACCTTATGGCCCACAAAGCCTAACATATTTACTATCTTATTCTTTACAAAAAAGATTTGCCTACCTCTGGTATATACTATAGGATAAAATCCAAATACTTTAGGATTGTATATGAGGACCAGCAAAATTTGTTTTCAGCCTATCTGCCCAATCTCTGCTCTGCCTCCTTAGATACTTGAGTGCCCTATAATCAGCTTGCTGTTATGCAAATCCTACTGGTCTTTCTCATTTCTTTGCAGGAGTATATCACCTGAAAATATATTGAGCAC
Organism: Hylobates moloch; assembly: GCF_009828535.3. Lineage (NCBI taxonomy): Eukaryota > Metazoa > Chordata > Mammalia > Primates > Hylobatidae > Hylobates > Hylobates moloch. The sequence goes on from NW_026652288.1 coordinate 69,831,848, forward strand.
ATGATTTGACAATTAAACTAAAATTACTTAACAATAAGCTTGCCCCATTTTTCCCAATTTTGCAGACACCCTGTAGAACATTACACATTCACATGCATGCTGATGAGTGAGAAGTGGGTGACATAGGAACAATAGCTGTGGGTAAAAGACAGCTGAAAATTTTCTGAAACTTTTTTTTTTAATGGCAAGCTTTAAATTACACTCACATAGATTTGAATTCTTATCCTGAATGAATGTATCTGAATATTATTAAAAAATACTTAGTGCTGTATTTTCTCCAATTATGTTTCCCACAGGATTTCATGAAGTATTACATAGCACACATACACACACACCCCTTGGAAAATGCTGGTTAAACATATTTCTTTACTGTAGATATTCTCTGAGCCTTTATATAATAATATGCATTATGAATCTGTACAAAAGGGATTTAATATGCAGGCCTCCTTAAGATTATTCAGTTATGAAATCTTTTTGATGTGGGATATTATTTATCCTACAGTAGTATTTTATGGGATACCAACTGAACAATGTTTTACTAGTATATAAATGTGCCATATATATATATATATCTCACAGAATTATTATAAGATTACTATAGAAGATAGCTTTACATTCACAGTACTCTGAATGGTAGCCTGGCTCTACTGCTCAATAAATATGTGATCTTGGGTAAACTTAATCTGTTGCAAATCAGTATTTCATATATAAAATAGATACAATAATTCTGGTAGTCACTATATTAAAAGTTGTTAGACTTAAATAACATAGTGTAAGTAAGGTGCTTAGCCTGTCACCTAGCACATTATAACCAGTAGTAAATACTGTCTTTTATTATACTACAATTATTAGCACAATTTGCATCTACTGTTCAATTTTATCACTACCAATGTTTGCCATTACCCTTCTGCTTTCCTGCCTTGAGCTGTGACCCAAAGTCATTGCCTAGGATTTACTCTCAAAAAGCCTAGAAATTACATACTGGCTTATTTTATACTGATATAGATTGGTGTGATAAAATCAGCTTTAATGTTAAACTGGAAACATTTTATCCTATACTTTCAAAATACTATGTTTCAGTACATTTTAGCAACATTTTTCACATAATTGTGGTGTATAGTAGCTAAGCATATTATTGTAGTCTTCTGAGATCCATGAGGCAAAAAAGGATTTCTCATTTCATGAAAAGGTGACAAGAATATTTCTTAACCTGTTCCCTGAAATTTATCATTGTAAAATGACACAGAGAACCACACATTTCCAGAAAAGCTAGAAAAAACTTCTTGTTATTTATATAGTTGATACTGTCAGAATGCTAGGGAGTAAAGAAATCCTAGGAAAGATATAGGTAGTCTCTCCTGTGGTATAGGCCTCTGGGAATTGAAGAAAAACTTATATTTGTGTAGTTCTTAATACCAATATCAATAATAGAGCATAATAGTTTGTATTATATCTTTCAAAACTCTTGTACTAATCTCATTGGATCATCAACTATATCTCTGTCCTAGGTAACCCTAGATTTTGAAAATTGGACATAGATTTATTCTGAAAATTGCTAGATATGGGGAATATATATGCTCAAAAAATTTTTAAAGTAAGTTCTACTCTTTTGGCTTTCACAAAATGGTATTTATCTATTGTTGTTCAAATTATCGAGGGAAATGCAAGTCAATAATTAGCATAAGAGAGTACTATAAACCCTCAAATCTAGATGACCAAAACTAAAACTCTTAGATGAAAAATAGAAAGCAGTTAAAATCTATAGTTATATAATTACAAATGAATTATTTACATCTTTTATAAATAACTGAAACCTAGATATAATTTTTTTCTTGTTTTCTATCCTGTGTATGATATTGATGTTTCCAGACTTGAGGAGACTCATTTTCTTTGGAATCACAGTAACAAGAAACTGGGTCAAGAAGGAATGGCTGCCAAGGAGCCATCTGCAAATCCTGTCTTTGGCAAACCCTTTGATCTCTCTGAAGCCTAGTTTCTCTAATATCAACTGTATGTTTTCCACAATATTATTATGGGGATTAAAAAATCAATGTATGTGAAACAGAAATGAAAACCATAGAACACAACATAAATCTTAAGGACTGTTGTGGATCATAAACCATCTGAATTGTTTTTGATCCCCAATTTTTGCAAGCCTGGCTGCTTCTCATCATTTAGGTTTTAACTTAAATGTCATCTCCTCAGAGAGGGCTTCCCTGAAGAATTAATCAAAAGTAGAAATCAGAGCCTCTGCCAGTTACTCCCTGCCTGCTACCTTTTTTATACCACTCATAACAATATAAAATTAATCCAGAATTAATCTGCTTTTCATTTATTTATTTATTTATTTATTTATTTATTTATTTATTTATTTTTTTGCAGTCCCCCGATACTGTAATGTGAGCTCCACATGTCAGGGACTGTTGTTTATTGTATTCATTGCTGACTCCCAGTGTCTGGGACATTGCAATGAAGACATGTGCTCTCCACAATCACCCTTGTTTTCACATATGTCTATTCATATGAATTTAGGTCTTGCAGCTATGTCAAGCTGAACATTTTCATATAACTTTCTATGTGTTCAGTAACAAAAGGTCTTCAGAAAGCAACTCATTCCTGATGGCAAATCTTATCCAAAAGAGAATGGTTCTCTCTATGGAGTCATTTTCATGTCAGATAAAATCTCTTTACTCAAAATGCTGCACAGAATTCATCTATCTCCAGAGAACCAGAAGACAGATTTATTTTTTGATTCTCCCTGTTAAAGTGGTTAAGATAATTTAGACCGCTGTTTTGGCATTTCTCTCTCCAGAGTCAGCCTGGAGTTATGATCGTAAAGCTAGAAGGTCAGTCTGGCACTCCCAAATGGCATGACTGTACTTCGTAGGTTAAAAGACTGGGTAGTTTGTTCCTATTAAGTGAAGAATCCCAACGTTTATGTGATTAGAGAGCTAAAATATCCATGCCTTATAAAACGAATGAATCAAAACCCGTGGTTATAGCCACTTGTGAAGTCTCACACATCTAGCCTCCCACTGGCCTCTCTGGTTTTATGGCTAATGCTCTTCCCATCATTTCTTCATCCCAGCCACACTGGCCTCCTTGCTGTTCCTATAATCCTCCAAGAGGCCCTAACCCCAGGAAAACACAAGGCTTGCTCCCATTTATCTTCAGGTTTTAGCTCAAATGTCGCCTTAGCAGAGACATCTTCCTGACCACCCTGTTTAAAATCACAAAACATTGCTCTGTGCTCTCTACCTCCTTCCTTGTTTCTTTATTGTTTTTCCCATAGCATTTATGACCGTCTGACATAACTTCATAATTTACTTATTAATTTCTTCATTTTGGACAAAGATTTTTGTATGTTCACTGCTAGGTACTGTTGGCACATGGTAGGTAAGTACGTAATAAATATTTATTAAATTAATTAATGAATGAAGAAATTAATATGCAAAAGAGTAGCATAATTTGAATAATTGAACTTCAGACAATTCATTAAAATTGATTATTTATAGTTCTCCAGAACTTGAAGCTGGTTGTTAATTAGATTACTGCAAGGAACAAAAACCATTGGGTTACTCCAGGAATTATTTTAACGGACTGAGGGGGAAGTAAGGAAGAAGAAAAACAATCTGTGTGGGCATCCAGGAGTTGCTCATGGGAAGGGGATGTCATAGAGACCACTGTCACTGACCTAGTACAGTAGGTCAGTAGGATGCTGTCACTGACCTAGTACAGTAGTTCTCAAACTGTAATGATGTATCAGAATCACCCAGGTGCTTATTAAAAACACAGTTTGCCTAGCCTCCTCCTGTCTTAAAGTCAGTAAGTCTCAATGGGCTCTGAAAATGTGCATTTCTAATTGGTTGCTAGGTGATTCTCATGTTGCTAGATCAACCAGGGTCCACACTTTGAGTACCCTGGCCTCATAGTATAAAAGCCACTTCATTGACCTTGGGCCACTCTAGGCCTATTGACTTAGTTTTTTCAGCTGTGCCTCCATATTCCTGCTGGATCCTCCGACACCAGTTCTCATTTTTAATTTCAAGTCTTTGGCTCCTTATGAAATTTAGTGCCTTGTGACTTCTGCTTTTTACTTTTGCTCTCTGTGACTCCTGCCTTTGTGTCACTTTGTGCCGGCTGACTATGTCTGTGTCTCTTATTTGCATTCCCCTGGGGAGTTTAAGGGTTGGATTAGATATTCTAATCACTCTTCAGTAGAGAGTATCTCTGTAAGGTACAGCTCTCATAACAGATATCTCACACAGGTCCTCTTGGTCATGTAAAGGTGCTGCACTAGCAAGGTCACATGGAATAAAATATAATTACCTATGTGTAAGGCACCTCATGTATCTTTATTCAGATGGGGTCTGTGAGAATGAAAGCACTTGTGGGTGTTCAGAAAGGACCAGTGTATATGACATACAACTGGCATGGAGTATCTGCTTCAAGGTGATTTAGGATATTTTGAAATGGTGTAGAAAAGAATGTCTGTATTTTACTGCCAAATTAACACTAAATTAGACTAGTGATATGGGACAAATTTTTGTTTTTCTCTGGGCCTGTGTTTCCTCAGTGACAATGTGAGAGAATTTGGCATGGGGAGCTTTAAGTTCCTTTCCATATGCAGTGTGCCAGGACTTGATGAATCTAATTCATTAGGGTACATACACAGGTACATGACTAGGTCAGCCTCTATTTCCAGGTTGCTATGATCTAATTTTTTACAGTTGAACATTATATTCTGTTTTCTTTAAGTGCATGGATATTCAAACTTGCCTGGGTTTGAATTCTGGTTTTGCCACTTACTAGCCATATGACCTTGGGCAAATTATTTTGTCTGAGTGTCAATTTTCTCATCCATAAAATGAGGATTATAGTAATTTTCTTATAGTTTTGTTGGATTGAATGAGTTATTACATGTGAAACTATAATAGAAATGAAATTCTAAAGTGTTTAAAAGGCTATCTGGCACATAGGAAAGACTACATAAGTGTCTTAAATTATTTTAACACATTTTTATCAGTGCTATGTTTTGTCTAATTTAAGACACATGACTATAATATGCATGGGAATTTTACTTAGAATTGTGCTTAGAATATGAAGCCATCAGAAATTCTTTCATTAAAATGATGCTGTAATGAACCCTCTTTGAAGTATTTTAGAAATACCTACATTCTTTTAAAATATATTTCTGGAAGCAAAGATGCACATGACATTTTGTGAAAGACTAAACTATGAGAACACAAAACATGTCAATCTTTGCCAAAGGCTAGGAGTTTGTGGGGAGTGGGAGAATTTTCTACAAATGAGCATAGTGAAGCTTTTGCGAGTGATAGCAAGATGCTGTATCTTGTGGTGATGGCTACGTGATTGAATATGTTTGTAAAACTCATATGCAAAAGAAGAGTAAATTGTATTGTATCTATATTATCACTAAGTAAACCCCATTTTTACAAAGTTCTTCTCAGTGCAATATTTTGATATGTGAGATTTTGTAAACCACACAGCTGTGTATAATTCTGTCCTTGCATATTGCTTTCCTAAACTTGCATTTATTCTTATTTCAAGTGTCTGAAATATAACATACAATGTCAGTGGAAACACTGCCACAGCTGCCTCCATCTTTGCAGGACCTCATATTTGCATTTTTGGTATGTGACCCTTTCTCATTAATACTTGCAACCTCCCTCTCGCCTCTGTAACTCACATGCCATTCTCTACTCCACCTTTATTGCTGCCTACTCATTTCTCCTGGGGCTCCTTAGGCTTTCACTGACTCAGAAAACGGAAGCAAAGAGGCCTATGTGACATTTGTTGATGCTATTGTGAGTGGTACTGTTTTATAAATTGTTGCTACTGCTTTTCTGGAAAAAAAAAAAAAAAGTTTTTGGAAGGTGGATCTCATAGTCATTAACCTAACCAAACTTATTTAATATTTTGCAGATTATTTTTGGTATTTAAAAAATCTTATTCAAGAAACTTCTAGCTTGCTGAGTACTTTTCAATGATTATAAATGGATATCAAATTCTACAAAACTTTTTTTCTCTGTATTTGCTGAGATCACATGACTTTATTTTGTTAATGTGTGAATTACACAAATTGATATTCAAGTGTTAAAACAACCTTGCTTTCTTGGTATAAATCTATTTGTTCATTATGTTTTATTAATTTTCTGTTTGTTGAATTTGATTTGTTAACATCTGGGTTAGAATTTTTGTGTCTATGTTCATGGATGAAGTTGGACTTGATTTTCTTTCCTTGTGGTTTTCTTGTTAGGTTGTAGTATCAAGATTATAATTGCTTTATAAAACAGATGGAATGGTGCTTACCCTTTTTCCATATTCTAAGAGTTTTTGTAAGATTGGGGATAACTATTACTATTTCTTACAGGTTTAGAAAAATTCACCAGGGAAGCTATCTTGGCCTGGAGTTTTATTTAAGACAGGTTTTAAATTATGGATTTAATTTCTTTAATAATCACAGGACTATTTATATTTTAAAATTCTACTTTATTCATATTGCTAGATATTCTTTATTATGATTTTTTCATACTACTTAAATTTTCAATATTTTATCAGCATAAAGTCGCTCATAACATGCTCCTACATTTTCAGTGTCTAAAGAATCTGTAGTAATATTTCCTTGGTTTTATGTGTTGTCTCTTTTGGATATTTTTGATTATTTTATTCAACAGTTTTACCAACTTATTAGTCTTTTTAAGTAATCAAGCTGTGACTTTGTCAATTCCCTCTAATATGTATTTTTAAAATTTTTAAATTTTTACTCTTATCTTTCTTCTTTTTTCCTTGAGTTTATTTTTGCTTTTATTGCCTTAATCTTGAGATAGATACTTAGTTCATTAATTTTCAACCCTTCTTTTCTAATCTATGCATTTAAGACTATAAATTTTCTTTAACACTTCTTTATCTGCATCACATAAATATTAATATTTAGTTCACTATATAATTTTGTTGTAATTCAGATAAAAGTGTTTTCTAATTTTTATTGTAATTCATTATTTGATGCATGGGTAATTTAGTATTTTTAAATTTCCAAATATGTAGGTCTTTTCTAGTAATCTTTTTGTTATTAATTTCTAGCTTAACTCCACTGAAGCCAGATTTTAATTTTTTGAAATTTGCCTTATGATTCAGCATAAGTTCAATGTTGATAAGCAATATGCCTGAAAATAATGTTTTCTGCAGTTGTTAGTTTTTGTGTCCTATATATATTTGTTTGTCCATATTTGTTATTCATGTTTTTCAAATCTTTCATATCTTTTCTGATCCTGTCTCTTCCTGTATCATCAAATATTGAGGCAGATGTGTTAAATTTTTATGTTAATTGTGGATTTTTAAACGTATTTGCAGTTCTGCCAGTAGTCCTGGAAATTTTAAAATGTTACATCTTCTTGATGAATTGAACATTTTATTATAAACTATCTTCATCTATAGTAATTTTTTTGCCTTAAAGTATACATGGTCTAATACTTAAATACACTTGCTTTTTCTTGATTAGTGTTTGCTGGCATATAATTTTTCATTTTGTTAATTTTAATTGTTACATATCTTTATATTTTACATGTCTGTCTTGTAAACAACCTTCAGCTGTGTGTGTGCATGTGTATGTATGTATGTATGTGTTATCCAGTATGAAAATCTTTTCAGAAGTTTTAAAAAGTTTTTAATGAAAAATTTCATCACACAGAATGTTAGCATTTTCACATATATATGCACCCATGTTTGTGGTTAAATATATATTATTAATATTTTATTTCAACCCATTTCAAAATAATGATTGTCAACATCATGCTACTTCATCCTTAAATATTTTATTCACATCCCAAGAATAAGGACATTTTCTTACTTAAGCATAATACTATTATCACATCTAAAAAATATGACTCATTTTTCTGACATTATCTATATCTAGTCCATATTCAAATTTCTGCCAGTGTCCCCAAAACTCTTTCATAGCTTTCTTTTCAAATCAGAATTCAATCAATATCCATACTTTATTTGGCTATTATGTCTTTATATTCTTTTGTCTTTAAAATCTAGAACAACCTCTCCCAACCTAGCTTTTCTATTATGATGCTGAGTTTTTTTAAGAGATAAGGCTACTTATAGATTTGTCTGTGATATTATTTGACTTGTTTCTCTAACTCCTATATTTTGTGTTAACCTGGAAGTTAAAGGGTTGGTTAGATTCCTGTTAAGTATTCCACTGTCGCCTAGATTTTATTGTCTTTGTTGAAAAGTCAGTTTTCTGTCTACTATTGCTCTTTTTAGAATACTGGGTTTCAGCCAGGTGTGATTTTTTTCCCCCAATGAATATTTGATTGTCTGGAGACATTTTCAGTTGCTTCAAGTTAGTGGGTGGGTATGTTACTGACACTGGGTGCACAGAAGACAGGAATTCTGCTAAACATCTCACAGTCCCTCTACAACAAGGAATTATCCAGTCTCAAATGTCAATCATGTTGAAGTTGAGAAACTCTGGCTTTAGAGTAACATGTCCTTTCTCTTTAGATTCTTTTAAGGTATCTTTTTTCACTTTTTAAAAAAATAGTTTCACTGCAATATAGCTATGTGTTTTGTTTTGTCTTTGTTTTTAATACTGCTCTGGGTTTGCTGGCCTTTTTGAATGTGTGTATTGATGTCCACCATTAGTTTTGAAATATTCTCAGCCATTACCTCTTTAAATATTGCTTTTGCTTAGGTATGGATCTAGGTTTTTTGGGACCTAAAACTTTTACAATTTCATAATAACACTTAAGAATACAAAGTTGATATGGTTTAGCTGTGTTCCCACCCAAATCTCCTCTTGCATTGTAGCTCCCATAATTCCCACTTGTGGGAGGGATCTAGTGGGAGGTAACTGAATCATTGGGGCAGGTTTTTACTGGGCTGTTCTCATCATAGTGTATAAGTCTCATGAGATCTGATGGCTTTATAAAGGGCAGTTTCCCTGAACATGCTTCTCTTGCCTGCTGCCATGATCGTGGGGCCTCCACAGCCACGTGGAACTGTGAGTCCATTAAACCTCTTTTCCTTTATAGATTACCCAGTGTTGGGTATTTCTTCACAGCAGTATGAAAATGGACTAACACAAAAGTTAAGTACAAATCGTATTACTTATTTAGTATAATACAATAAATCTCAACAAATTCCAAAAAAATTCAAAATACAACAAAGACCTTTTAAAAATTCAAAATATACTAATTAATTAACTGCCTGACTTTGGTATAATATTTTTCCTCTGTCCATTTTGGATTTTTCAGTTACCAATTTAGTAAGCCACTTTCTGTTTATATAACAACAATTTGGTAATAGCATTTCTGATGGAGAGAGTGAAAAATAAATGTAATCTTTCCTTCTGCATGATTAATCAAAGTTTTTTAATGTATTATTTATATTTTAGAAAAGTTTATTTTAGATTCAATAAGAGAAATAGAGATGAGAAAGTGGAGCCAGAACCAATGATTCTAACAAGCTTCTTTGAGTAGTTTTACCATAAACAGAAACAAAGAAGTGAGGGGCACAAGATAACAGGAATTATTTTTGTTTTTTGTTTGTTTGTTTGCTTTGAGATGGAAGATATTAGAAAACAGTTGTATGCCAATGGTAATAATTAAGTAGACAGGTAAGGAGCTCAGAATTATTTCAGGAATGTAACCCTTACACAGTTATCTATGAATACTTTACAGAAATGGTATTTAATGCACAAATAGAGGGGTTGGCCTTATCTGGCATGTTAAACTTGAGATCCACTGACTTCCTGGAAACCCATAAACAGGATACAAAAAGTTTGTGAACTTGAATGAGCAAAATATGACATTTTTATTTTTACTCATCTCTAACTGAAATTTAACATTGCCTTCAATATTAAATGTTGCCAACAAATCAGAATTAGGTACTAATACAAATATTTTCAAATCACGTAACAACTGTTGGAAATATCTTTAAATATCATTTACTATGCTCACTACATTAAAACAGATAGCTATTAGGCTGCCTGCTAAGTCAGTTTATATTATACATTAATAAAGAAGTACATATGTTACTAAATCACAGCTCAAAAATATTTAGATAACTGAATTTAAATAAAATCAGTCTCCTTTGTATCCATACGCATTTCATTCATGCACTGAGAACATTATTCTGAAAAGAGTCTACAGGCTTCACCAGATTGCTAAAGGGCATCAAGGCACACAGAAAGGTTAAGAACACACATTGTAACAGGAAGGAAGGCACAGAATATGGACACAGAGGCAGGGACTTTAGCAGATTTGGTGCTGGAAATTGGAGATTTTTTCCCTAATTGCTTCTAGTTTTCTGAGAGAAATAGAAGGCAAGGTCATCAGGAGGAAGTGAGAACGGGGCGGGGGGTGGGTGGTGGTGGCAAGAGAGATAATGAAAATTTGAGTATAAGAAAGAAGGTGTGAATTAGTTTTCTAAGAGAAGAAGAAAGCTAATTTACTAGGAGAATGAAGCAGGATTGCAGGACAGTACTGAGTAGCCACTTGTATTTTCAAAATTGAACAGAGACCACAGTTGTGAGTCTTCCTTCTGCTCTGTTCAGCTGCTTGTATACAGGTGCAGAGTAAGTAAAGAGTTGAGCTAACCAGAGTTAGGTCTTTACTAAAGAGGAAGGTGGGCAGAGCACGGTGGCTCACCGCTATAATCCCAGCACTTTGGGATGCCGAGGTAGGTGGATCGCTTGAGCTCAGGAGTTCAAGATCAGCCTAGGCAACATGGTGAAACCCCTTCTCTACAAAAATACAAAAATTATCCAGGCATGATGGCGCATACCTGTAGTCCCAGCTACTTGGGAGGCTAGGGTGGGAAGATTGCTTGAGCCCAGGAGGTCAAGGCTGCAGTAAGCTGAGATAGTGCCACTGCACTCCAGCCTGGGTGACAAAGTGAGACCCTGTCTCAAAAGGAAAAAAAAAAAAAAAAAAAAGGAAGGTAAAGGAAGAGAGGAGAGAGGGCAGAGAGGAGTAAGGGAATTCATGGTTTAAGTGGAAGAGTGATACTAGAGATAAACTTTCAATATTCAGCTGGATAAAGAGGAAAAAAAAGAACATGAAGGGTGTTATGGTCAGTGGTGGGGTCAAAGGATATTATTTTCACAAAGTACATGAGATGTGTAAAATTAGGGATACTACAGAAAATAAAATGGAGAGAGGAGGTTAAGTAGAGAGAGTGAATGAAAAAAATTCTAATAAAAATTGACACAAATTATGATTTAAGGGAGTGAGGCACAAGTGAATATTTTAAGGAGGTTTATAAGATTAAACTCTAAAATCTCGACATTGTAATCAGCCCCACTTTTCTCGACTCTCTCCTAAGTTTCCACACCTAACACTCCATATGGGCTCTTCTCATTTCTCTGCCTCTGATTCCTCCTGAAGCGTGTAGTTAGCTTCCTTTTATATTTGAAAGACCCATGCCCCCTTAGTGTTATAAAATAGTAATAATGCCAATTAGTAAAACAGTGGCTGAGAATTAACATGTACTTTGTGTTTGCTCTATGCTCTGAAATATCTGGCACTTTTTGTCTCTTTTACACACAACCCTGTGAAATATAGATGAATAGGCTTATTTTGAAGAGGGAAATGAACAAGATTACGGAAGTATAGGCAGCACCTGATGGCGCTGGAAATTTTAAGAAGTTCTGAGTATAAACACTTGATTTTCTCATGCTGTCACCTAGGCCAAGAGTCGTATTTATACCATTTGTAGGATATATTTATATGCAAGCCTAAGTCTTGCCATTTATGGCTCCATGGGGAAATCCACTCATGCTATTAGATAACATGAAACATAAACCTTATTTTTGTTGTAGTTTATTAAATCAGCTGGCAATTTTTCTTTCTTTTTTCCTCCTGTATCCATCTTCCCTGAGCCAGCAATTTCAATTTTAAGCAAATTTGAGACTATCCAAATAAAGTGTTCCCCAAATCCTCCTGACCTGAATATCTGAAAGTTATTTTCGTCATTTTCTCTCTGTTATTGTTCTCAGTGTTATAATTTCTATAAGTTGTAATTTGTTTCCATATAGTGCCAAAATGACCAGTTTATTATGAAATCCATGGAGGGAAAATAAAATTAACTGTTTAATCATATGTATACCTAGCATGAGGTACAGCAACTAGATTTTTAAAAGATCATTGGGTTGATTTTGCACTTCCTGCATTCGACCTATTTATTATGAGGTTAAAGCAGTTAATAGAAAACATTTGGTTTGGCAGAAAATATTTATTCATTCATCCATGCATCAAACTATCCATTTATCCATTCATACATATATTCATTCAGAAATGTCTAATGAATCCACACAAGGGACTGTGCTAGACACTGCAGATATACAATGCAGGACAGACTCAATTTTGTTTTCACAAAATATATTATGTATTTCATGAAAGACAAAGAGAACAAAGACAACTAAAGTGGGAGGGGCTTTAGAGTGCTTCCAGACAGCATTCAGCTTGGAAGGACTCATGCCTTCTCACAGCCTAAACTCTGATTCATATGTATGGAAAGAATGCTATACAAGAAAGAGCCCTGTTTCTAAAATCGCCCTAAGCCATGGAGCATCATTAGAGATCACTAGAGGACTTGGGAAAATGACTGGGACCACTCCTGCATATTTTCATTCAGTGGCTCTAAGGCAGATGTGAGGTAGGCCCAACACTGGTCTAAGACCTTGTGAGTGTTAAGGACTAGCATCCCTCTGATGAGTGTGACTACTTGGACAGTATGGCTTGGCCATCAGATGACATGCTGAGATAGGCAGTCCCATGCCAGGGTGCGAGCTTGGCAAGTGGAGCACAGGATGGATTTTAGCCCTCTTTCCTCCTTTGCTCAGACACATTTATGCAAGGCTCAACAGCAGATGTCTAGACATCTGAAAACCGCTCTCCGTTTGTCATTGTTAGTTGTGTCATTGTTCTAAATGTTCTCCTTAAGTGAATGTTGCCCATAGGCCTCTGCCTCTCTAATCATTGTATACATATGTGTCAGAGAACCTGAACTTCTGAGTAATTTTTTCCATTGAATATGTTCCATTGTTGTACAGAATTGAGCCCTCCCTGTCACCTTGTATCTATATGATGCCAAGTAATGACATAAAATAAATGGTACCTACATGTACACAATTTGTGTATTTCTAAGCTCCAGATTTTCTTAAAGTTTTCATGGTTGGATAAAATTAATAGCTTTAATTTAATGATACTAATTAAAAAGTTAGTAAATTTGTTGCCTGTTCTGACTGATCACTGTTTACTGAGTTCTGCATGGGATGATTTGATAGTTGGTGATCACAAACACAAGGGTACGAAAAAAATGACTTTGTCGGAAAATTAAGGACTAGCAAAGTTTTGATTACAAATTTAATAATATCTTTATGTTTTTGGAATTTTCCAGGCTATTTCTAGGTGGAGTGGTATAAATTTGCCAAATGTTAGTAACAAACAATGCCAGAAAGAGCAACATAGAACTGATCGGGGAAATATTACATAGATCCAACTAGGGCATCGGATAAAAATGGCTTTGAATTCTCAGGGAAAAAAAATCAAGGATAATTACTTTTTAGACATTTGGCCTATTCTGGAGTTCTCTGTCCAAGATAAAGGTAATGATTTTGGAAAGTAAATGTAACAGCTCAAAATAGCTCTTTTTTTTAAAGATCTAAACGTAATAGTCATATTTAGAAAGGAGAGACAGACTTTGCACTTTAGAAAATGAAACCAGAATTCTAAAGAGGAAGAACAAAGGAGAGAAAAAATGTGCAGAAGGCAGTTAAATAACCCTGATTAAAGTTACTGGAAGAATCTCAGGTCATAATTAAAAATGAATTTATACCTGAAATAGATCCTACATTTTGAGCATCAAATAGCTATAAAGCTCACATTCTTTTTCCTAAACTTTTGATATTGGTTTCTATTTTTTCACTTTACAAAATATTGATGTACATTTTCTGGGGATAAAAGAAATATTACTTTCATTTTACTCCCTATTCTCCAACTAGAATTTAATTTTTTAAATGCCAGTGTCAAGGGTTTGATATTTATGAAAAAATACAAAGCCACCTATAATTTCTTTACTTTCTTATTTATATTTTTAAAGAGACTAAAGTATTAAAGTAGATAAATGTTATTTCTCTAGAAAAATTTTTATACAAAAAAGACTAATATTTATTATTCAAGTGATTAGAATTTCTGTTTTAAAAAATAGAATTATCCCCAGATTAACGGTGAGGTTACAAAGAATGGGCTGGCTTCCCCATACCATAGTAGTTTTATAAAGGCTGGCAAATGATGAAAGAGTGTCTATTTAAAGATGACAATTTAAAATTCAAGACCAAATATTCCATCTGAAAAGCAGCCATTGTTCTTTCAATGATTATTATTGACTATTTACTGCATGCCAGGCTCTGCGAATATCAACATGAAGCGGGGAAACACCAGTGACTGCTTGTTACAGTAGTTCTCAAATGTCAGATAATTGATTAACTCAAAACTAGAGTGACAGAGGTCTCTGTGGATCATATGAAACATAGTTTCATTATGAAAATGTTTTAACAACCCCATTAAAAAGTGGGCAAAGGACATGAATAAACACTTCTCAAAAGAAGACATACATGCAGCCAATAAGCATATGAAAAAAAGCTCAACATCACCGATCATTAGAGAAATGTAAATCAAAACCACAATGAGATACCATCTCATACCAGTCAGAATGGTTATTATTAAAAAGTCAAAAAATAACAGATGCTGGTGAGGTTGTGGAGAAAAAGGAACACTCACATGCTGTTGGTGGGGGTGTAAATTTGTTCAATCATTGTGGAAGACAGTGTGGTGATTCCTCAAAGACATAAAGGCAGAAATACCATTTGACCCAGCAATTCCATCACTGGATATATACCCAAAGGAATATAAATCGTTCTATTCTAAAGACACATGCAGGCATATGTTCACTGTGACTATTTACAATAGCAAAGACATGAAATCAATCTAAATGCCCATCTATAATAGACTGGATTAAGAAAATGTGGTACATATACACCATGGAATACTATGCAGCCATAAAAAGAATGAGATGATGTCCTTTGCAGGGACATGGATGGAGCTGGAGGGCATTATCTTTAGCAAACTAAATGTAGAAACACAGAGCCAGATGCTGCATGTTCTCACTAAGTGGGAGCTAAATGATGAGAACGCATGGACACAGAAAGGGGAACAACACACACTGGACCTATCAGGGGATGGAGGGTGGGAGGAGGGAGACGGTCAGGAAAAACAACTAATGGGTACTAGGCTTAATACCTGGGTGATGAAATAATCTGCACAATAACCCCCCATGATAGACGTTTACCTATGTAACACACCTGTACATATACCCTTGAACTTAAAAAAGTCTTAAAAAAGAAAGTGTTTTAAATATTTACAATAATAAAATATATTATTTCTCTTAGATCAGTTACATATATTGAATTTAAAAACATGTTATTTTAAAATAAAATACAGATATAGAAAAACTTCACAAACAGATAACTTTTTGAGATATTGAAGTAAACATCCATATAATCACCAGCAAGTTAAGAAACTTTGCCAGCGTCCCCAGATGTCCCTTCGTGTGTGTGGCCCCCACAAAGGCTACTACTATCTCAACTTCTAAAGTAATAACTTTGCCTTATTTACAGTGTTATCACTGAGGTGTGAATCTCTAGTTTAAAATATAGTTTAGTCTTGTCATTAAAAAATTTTATTTGAAATGTTTTTTAAGTCTCTTTTAATTCACAGTTTCCCCTTTCACCCCTCTACCCCTTTAACATTACATCTGCTAAAAGACCCAGGACATTTAACCTGCAGAGTTTCCCACTGTCTATAGATTTGGCTGACTGCATTTTCTTGGCAAACTTCATCATGTACCTCTGTCCTTTGCAAATTGGTACCTGGAATGAGAGGCTCAATTAAATTCAGACTGGATCCTTTTGGCAAGACTGTAAGTGGTGGTGTGTTCCTTCAGATGGCATGCGGTGTCTGCTCATCTCTCATGGTAGAGGTGGTAATGGCAGTGATCTTCAAGTGGTCTCTTGAGTCCTTTCAACATGATCCTAGACATTTGTGAGAACTTGCTGACTATATGGTTTGACAAGATTTCCTAGTTCATCACATGCCTTTCCTGTCCCAAGCCTGGAATCAACCAATTCTTCAAGAAGCTCTGGTTTCTTTTATTAGGAAATGACAATTGAAGACTACAATCTGGGTGCAAGGAATGTTAATTGCTACTGAGCAGGTCACTACTTCTTGGCGTCTTAGTGGGCAGAAAACATATATAATTTTAAAGAGAGAATTCCTCATGACTTCATCTTGATATTTGCAATTCAAATTCAAGACTACAGGATTTCTACATAGCTTCGTTTGAATTATACAAATAATCATTCTCAAATGCACAGGAGATAGTAAAATTTGAATAGCCCATTTATTTTATCTTACATCATACACACATCTGTCTTAAAATAACACCACTATACTATCATCCTCAACATAATTAACAAGAACAATTAAAATATTGTTTGCATATGCTCTTCCCACGCTCCATCATTTTTTAGAATTATACTGTATCTACATTGCCTGAACTTAATACCATTGCATACTGCAGTCTTTCTTTTTTTTTTTTTTATTATTATACTTTAGGTTTTAGGGTACATGTGCACGATGTGCAGGTTTGTTACATATGTATCCATGTGCCATGTTGGTTTGCTGCACCCATTAACTTGTCATTTAGCATTAGGTATGTCTCCTAATGCTGTCCCTCCCCGCTCCCCCCACCCCACAACAGTCCCCGGAGTGTGATGTTCCCCTTCCTGTGTCCATGAGTTCTCATTGTTCAATTCCCACCTATGAGTGAGAATATGTGGTGTTTGGCTTTTGTACTTACAATAGTTTACTGAGAATGACGGTTTCCAGTTTCATCCATGTCACTACAAAGGACATGAACTCATCATTTTTTATGGCTGCATAGTATTCCATGGTGTATATGTGCCACATTTTCTTAATCCAGTCTATCTTTGTTGGACATTTGAGTCTTTCTTTTTTTAACCCTCATTTAGTCTTAGTTCTAAAAGTAACTATATATTCTACATGTTTAATTCTCTTCGGTCATTTGGTTGTCTGGTGTTCATTCTCTACTACATTCCCTAGTAAGGACTTATGGAAACAATATTTACTGCAGTCTTTCATGTTGATAAGTTTGTATCTAAAATCATTGGTTCACATTTTCTTTCCTAGAATATCCTCCATTTTGTTGTGAAAGAAAGTGTGACTCTTGAAAAGTCTGCTAACGATGTAATATCTATAAATCATTTGCTATTTTTGTTTCTTTTGCCTAGATGGCCAAATATTTTTTTGTTTTCATTAAAATCCAGTGGTTTTATTCGAATATGATTTGGTATTGGTTTTTCTAAGTTGTATACGGACTCAAGTATATGGACTGCTCTTTCAGTATATAGATTCAAATTTATTTTATTTAAGGAAAGTTTTTTTTTAATTATAGTTTTTGTATTGGTTCTGTTCTCTTTGGTTTTTCTCTTCAGAGACTCCTTTTATTTGTATATATCTTTAAAACCTATCAAATATTTATCACTTTCTCTCAAATTTTTAAATACCTTCATCATGTTTGTTTAAATTTTTTTTCTCCTTTTTTCGCCATGTATTTCTCATAAGTGATTTTCTCATCATCTCAGTGTTTACTGACTTTTTTTATTCCCTCTGGTTTAATCTTCATTTTATATGTGTTTTTTTCCGTTTGAGCACTGTCATTTTATCTCTGAGGTTTTCTGACACTGATTTATATCTTTCACTGTTCTTTTATAGTTTTATTAATATCTTTTAGCTCTGTGTAAAATAGGATACTGTTTTGAACACTTTTTTTTCAATTTGTTTTCTTATAATAGTTTCACATGAGATTTAACCTCAATACTTAATCGTTGCTCATTTTCAAGATAAATTAGCTTTCCTGCCATTTTTGAAGGAGGTTTTGCTCAGATAGGTTTTCTACCTTCACAGTGCTCATTCTTTTCCTGTTTTTGCATAGTGTTCAAAAATATGGCGACTTGCTTTCTGAGATTTCTTGACTCCTTCCCCTTCCCCACTTTTATCTGGAGCTTCTATTTTCTTCATCTCTGTTTCACATACTCTACTTGATTTTTATTCTGCTCCCAGGAGTTGCTACTGAATGTCAGCAGTATCTGAAGAAGAAGCCATGGCAAGTCAATTGCAAGAGCACACATGGTTTAGTGGCCAGACTTTTAACTAATCCTTTAGCTCCCCTCATGGACTCCTCGTATTCATCCAACTTTGAGTTAAGCAAAACCTCTCCAAATTTTGTTATTTCCAAATCAGCCCACTGTGCTTTCCAGTGATTAGTTTTTGGCTCTTTTGGAATTTTCTTATTATCAGGCCCATCAGATGCTCTGTTTCTCTCCTGTGTGTTTCCTACTCAAATGCTAATATCATCAAGTCTTGTGGCTGTATAATCTGTCTTCACCTGCTTGTGTTTTCGACATTCCTGAGGATAGTCTGTTCCCTAATGTTGCCATGGTTGATTCTATGTAGTTTTTCTATCTATTTTTATGTAGGAATTCAAAGCTTGTTGCTGCTACCATCCTCCCAGAATCCCTTTTACTAGATTTTGATATAGATAATTTGTAGCCGATACCGAGTTTAATAAAAATGTGTGAAAGAAAACGATGACTGAAAACATTGTATCCATTACTTATTACTATCTTACAAATGTGAGAAAATTAGATTTTACTTGATTTATATGAGCAAAGCCCCTTTAGATATTGATCTCAGAAAGCCTCTGTGGTGCTGAGACAGTAATATGGGGAAAATTGCTGCAGAAAAGGGAATATATTAAAACTGCCCATGGTAAATGATTTATCTATAGTCAGAGAAATAGACTTCATGGTATTTTTGTCATGCAACGATCACAAAAATAAGATAATTTAATTATCTGAAGAGAACCTACTTCTGAATTTCTTTTTTTCAAACTGCATTTCCAACTTAGTTGTGGAATACTTTGAAGGGAAAAGTAGAAAAGCTATTTCAAGGTTGTTATTTTAAAAATAAAGATGCCAGTGAAGATAGTACACTCTGGGGGGTTGAAATTGCCTTGCTGGATGAGTAAATTGAATAGCTTGGAAGGTAACATCATCCCTTTCAGGTCATGAGAACATCATCCCGGAAGTCAGTAATATTACTACTAAAGATATTATCCCTCTTACGAGTTAATGCAGTTTCTAGGGGAGACAGGCAGAGCGCAATAAGCAAAAGTGTTCAACATATAATATCTAGTCCCAGTCCCGGTGTTATCATTTATGATCTGCATAATCTTAGGCAAGATATTTAATGTTTTTAAGCCTTGAATTCATTACCTATAAATATACATTATATGAGACAATTTAAAACAATGATAAATATTATTATGTAAATACTAATTTTATTTACAGGGAATGGATTAACACACCAAAACCGCACCTCTTCCTCAATTTCCAATCTGTAGTAAGTGGCATAGTACCTGTCCAATTGCCCAGACCAGAAGTATTGAATATTTCTCTCCTCCTTACTGGCAGCCAACCAATCACTAGGGCCTACAAAATCTACTTTGTCAATATCTCTCAACTACATTTATTTCTCACTACACCCACCATCACTGCTCTAGTTCAGGTCACCATTCTTTTTCATCTGAATTATTGCTAGAACACCCTTCAGAATTTCCCTGCCTACAAGTCTAACATTTTCCAAGAACAGTATCCATGGCATAGCCAGAGTGATCATTCAAATGTGCACAAGATTATGAAATTTTCTCCCTTAAGCTCCCTTAAATAATTAATATTATATTCAGACAAATTTCCAGCTTTTTAATATGACTTGTCAGGTCCCCACCTACCTGGCTCATTTGTTACCATTTACAGTCCTTACTCACTTCTCTGCAGCCCAGTAAACTAGTTTTGGTTTCCTGAAGGTGCTGTGCATTCCTTTGCCTCAGTGCCCTTGTCTGAAATATATTTAGAGCTCTTCCATGTCTCTCATGGCCAACTGCCAGTTTTCCCTGAATCCAAAAATCTAGGTTGGTTGTCCCTCTTATGTATTCCCACTACTTATTTTACATTATACTCATACTTATTTTGCATTATACTCATACTTATTTTGCATTATACTTGTCTGTTTAGTTTAATGCTTTCCTCATTTGAGTTCAATCTCCAAGAAGTCAAATACCATAAAATATTCACTGTTGTGTCTTTTCTCATAATAATATTTGCTGGATTAATGATTTACCACATTGTTCCCAGAAAACTCACACTTTGTAGATGTAATGGTGAGCTGCCTTTCAGACTTGATTAGGAGGTTATTCTGAACTAAACCACAAAAAACAGCTCCAAGTTTTAAAAATAGAAACACATTCTGTCCCACTCTTATATAGATGTTCAAATTATGTTCTAATAGTGTAAAAAAATCTCTAATGGACATAATGATAATCTTCTCAATAATTCTTTTATCTCCTTTCTAGATATTAAGAAGAATCTGTACACATTAATATGTGTGCCTCAGGGAGGAGGGGCCAAGATGGCTGAAAGGAACAGCTCTGGTCTGCAGCTCCCTGCGAGACCAAAGCAGAAGGTGGGTGATTTCTGCATTTCCAACTGGGGTACCCAGTTCATCTCACTGGGACTGGTTAGGCAGTGGGTACAAACCATGGAGGGTCAGAAGCAGAGTGGGGAGTCGCTTCACCTGGAAAGTGCAAGGAGCTGGTGGATCTCCCTTCCCTAGCCAAGGGAAGCCATTGAGAACTGTGGTACCTGGCCTGGATACTACACTTTTCCCATGGTTTTCGCAATTTGCAGATCAGGAGATTCCCTCATGTGCCTAAACCACCAGGCCCATGGGTTTCAAGCACAAAACTGGGCAGCTGTTTGGGCAGATACCAAGCTAGCTGCGGGAATTTTTTTGTACTCCAGTGGCACCTGAAACCCCAGCGAGACAGAACAATTCACTCCCCTGGAAAGGGGGCTGAAGCCAGGGAGCCAAGTGGTCTTGCTCAGGAGGTGCCGCTCCTGTGGAGCCCAGCAAATTAAGAATCACTGGCTTGAAATTCTCACTGTCGCGGGGAGGGGGGAGGGACAGCATTAGGAGATATACCTAATGCTAAATGACGAGTTAATGGGTGCAGCAAAACAACATGGCACATGGATACATATGTAACAAACCTGCACATTGTGCACATGTACCCTAAAACTCAAAGTATAATAATAAAAAGAAAAAAAAAAAGAAATTCTCACTGTCAGCACAGCAGTCTGAAGGCGAACTGGGACGATTGACCTTGTTGGGGGAAGGGGCATCTGCCATTACTGAGTAGGCGGTTTTCTCTTGACAGTGCTAAGGAAGGCTGGGAAGTTTGGACCAGGCAGAATTCACCACAACGTGGCAAAGCGGCTGTGGCCAGACTGCTTCTCTAGATTCCTCCTCACTGGGCAGGGTATCTCTGAAGGAAAGGCAGCTGCCTCAGTCAGGGCCTTACAGATAAAGCTCTCATTTCCCTGGGATACATCACCAAGGGGAAGGGTCAGCTGTGGGTACAGCTTAAGTGAATTTAATCTTTCCTGCCTGCTGGCTCTGAAGAGAGCAGCTGATCCTCACAAGGGTGAATCTCCCAGCACAGTGCTCGAACTCTGCTAAGGAACAGACTGCCTCTTTAAGTGGGTCCCCAACCCCCATGACTCCTGACTGGGAGAGACCTCCTAACAAGGGTTGACAGACCCTTCATACAGGAGAGCTCTGGCTGGCATCAGGCCAGTACCCTTCTGGGATGAAGCTTCCAGAGAAGGAGCAGGCAGCAATCTTTGCTGTTCTGCAGCCTCCACTGGTGATACCCAGGTGAACAGGATCTGGAGTGGACCCTCCAGCAAACTGCAGCAGACCTGCCGAAGAGGGGCCTGACTGTTAGAAGAAAAACTAACAAACAGAAAGCAACAACAACATCATCAACAAAAAGAACCATCACACAAAAACCCCATCCAAAGACCATCAGCCTCAAAGATCAAAGGTAGATAAATCCACTAAGATGAGGAAAAAACAGCAAAAACGCTGAAAATTCCAAAAACCAGAATGCGTCTTCTTCTCCAAATAATTGCAACTCCTCTCCAGCAAGGGCACAAAACTGAACAGAGAATGAGATTGTTGAATTCACAGGAGTAGGCTTCAGAAGGTGGGTAATAACAAACTCCTCTGAGCTAAAGGAGCATGTTCTAACCCAATGGAAGGAAGCTAAGAACCCAGATAAAAGGTTACAGGAACTGCTAACTAGAATAACCAGTTTAGAGAGGATGGAGCTGATGGAGCTGAAAGACACAGCACAAGAACTTTGTGAAGCACATGCAAGTATCGATAGCCGAATTGATCAAGTAGAAGAAAGGATATCCGAGATTGAATATCAACTTACTGAAATAAGGCATGAAGACAAGATTAGAGAAGAAGAATGAAAAGGAACAAACAAAGCCTCCAAGAAACATGGGACTGTGTGAAAAGACTGAACCTACATTTGATTGAAAGTGATGTGGAGAAGGCAACCAAGTTGAAAAACACACTTCAGGATATTATCCAGGAGAACTTCCCTAACCTACCAAGACAGGCCAACATTCAAATTCAGGAAATACCGAGAACATCACTAAGATACTCCTCGAGAAGAGAAACCCCAAGACACATAGCATCAGATTCTGCAAGGTGGAAATGAAGGAAAAAAATGTTAAAGGCAGCCAGAGAGAAAGGTCATGTTACCTACAAAGGGAAGCCCATTAGACTAACAGCAGATCTCTCTGCAGAAACCCTACAAGCCAGAAGAGAGTGGGGGCCAATATTCAATATTCTTAAAGAAAAGAATTTTCAACCCCAAAGTTTATATCAAGTTGAACTAAGTTTCATAACCAAAAGAGAAATAAAACCTTTTCCAGATGAGCAAATGCTGAGTGATTTTGTCACCACCAGATCCGCCTTACAAGAGCTCCTGAAGGAAGCACTAAATATGGAAAGGAAAAAACGATACCAGTCACTGCAGAAACACATCAAAATATAAAGACCAATGACACTTTGAAGAAACTGCATCAACGAATGTGCAAAATAACCAGCTAGCATCATGATGACAGGATCAAATTCACATATAACAATATTAACCTTAAATGTAAATGGGCTAAGTGCCCCAATTAAAGACACAGCTTGGCAAATTGGATAAAGAGTCAAGACCCATCAGTGTGCTGTATTCGGGAGACCCATCTCATGTGCAAAGACACACATAAGCACAAAATAAAGGGATGGAGGAATAGCAAATGGAAAGAAAAAAAAAAAGCAGAGGTTGCAATCCTAGTGTCTGAACCAATAAAAATAAAAAAAGACAAAGGGCATTACATAATGGTAAAAGGATCAATGCAACAAGAAAAGCTGACTATCCTAAATATATATTCACCCAATACAGAAGCACCCAGATTAATAAAACAAGTTCTTAGAGGCCTACAAAGAGACTTAGACTCCCATACAATAATACTGGGAGACTTCAAAACTCCACTGTCAATATTAGACACATCAACAGGACAGAAAATAAACAAGGATATTAAGGACTTGAACTCAACTCTGGACCAAGCTGACCTAATAGACATCTACAGAACTCTCCACCCCAAATCAACAGAATATACATTCTTCTCAGACCATATAGCACATATTCTAAAATTGACCACATAATTGGAAGTAAGACACTCCTCTACAAATGCAAAAGAACAGAAATCATAACAAACAGTATCTCAGACCACAGTGCAATCAAATTAGAACTCAGATGAAGAAACTCACTTGAAACTGCACAACTACATGGAAATTGATCAACCTGCTCCTGAATGACTACTGGGTAAATAATGAAATTAAGGCAGAAAAAAATAAGTTCTTTGAAACCAATGAGAACAAAGAGACAATGTACTAGAATCTCTGGGACACAGGTAAAGCAGTATTAAGAGGGAAATTTATAGCACTAAATGCCCATATCAGAAACCTGGAAAGATCAGAAATCAACACCCTAATATAACAGTTAAAAGAACTAGAGAAGCCAGAGCAAACAACTTCAGAACAGAGCAGAACTGAAGGAGATAGAGACAAGAAAAATCCTTCAAAAAAATCAATGAATCCAGGAGCTGGTGTTTTGAAAAGATTGACAAAATAGACTGCTAGCTAGACTAATAAAGAAGAAAAGAAGCATCAAATAGAAACAATACAAAATGATAAAGGGGAAATCACTGTTGATCCCACAGAAATACAAACTACCATCAAAGAATACTATAAACACCTCTACTCAAATAACTAGAAAATCTAGAAAAAATGGATAAATTCCTGGACACATATACTCTCCCAATATTAAACCAGGAAGAAATTGAATCCCTGAATAGACCAATAACAAGTTCTGAAATTGAGGCAGTAATTAATAGCCTACCAACCAAAAAAAAAAAAAAAAGATGCCTAGGACCAGATAGATTCACAGCCAAATTCTACCAGAGGTACAAAGAAGAGCTGGTACCATTCCTTCTGAAACTATTCCAAACAATAGGAAAAGAGAGCCTCCTCCCTAACTCATTTTATGAGGCCAGCATCATCCTAATAACAAAACCTGGCAGAGACACAACATAAAAGAAAATTTTAGGCCAATATTCCTGGTAAACATTGATGCGAAAATCCTCAAGATAATAGTGGCAAACCGAATCCAGCAGCGCATCAAAAAGCTTATCCACCACAATCAAGCCAACTTTATCCCTGGCATGCAAGGGTGGTTCCACGCACAAAAATCCATAAACATAATTCATCATATAAATAGAACCAGTGACAAAACCACATGATTATCTTAATAGATGCAGAAAAGTCCTTCTATAAAATTCAACATCCTTTATGCTAAAAAGTATCAATAAACTAGGTATTAATGGAACATATTTCAAAATAATAAGAGCTATTTATGACAAACCCATAGCCAATGTCATACTGAATGGGCAAAAGCTGGAAACATTCCCTTTGAAAACCAGCACAAGACAAGGATGTCCTCTCTCACCACTCCTATTCAACATAGTATTGGAAGTTCTGGACAGGGCAATCAGGCAAGAGAAAGAAATAAAAGGTATTCAAATAGGAAGAGAGGAAGTCGAATTGTCTCTGTTTGCAGATGACATGATTGTATATTTAGAAAACCCCATTGTCTCAGCCCAAAAACTCCTTAAGCTGATAAGCAATTTCAGCAAAGTTTCAGGATACAAAATCAATGTGCAAAAATCACATGCATTCCTATACAACAATAATTAACAAGCAGAGAGCCAAATCATAAGTGAACTCCCATTCACATTTTCTACAAAGAGAATAAAATACCTAGGAATACAACTTACAAGGGATGTAAAGGACTTCTTCAAGGAGAACTACAAACTACTGCTCAAGGAAATAAGAGAGGACACGAACGAATTGAAAAAAATTCCATGCTCATGGATAGGAAGAATCAATATCGTGAAAATGGCCATAGTGCCCAAAGTAATTTATAGATTCAGTGCTATTCCCATCAAGCTACCATTGACTTTCTTTGCAGAATTAGAAAAAACTACTTTAAATTTCATGTGGAACTCAAAAAAGAGCCCGTATAGCCAAGACAATCCTGAGCAAAAAGAACAAACTAGAGGCATTATACTACTTGACTTCAAACTATACTACAAGACTACAGTAACCAAAACAGCACAATACTAGTACCAAAACAAATATAAGAACCAATGGAACAGAACAGAGGCCTCAGAAATAACACCACACATCTACAACCATCTGATCTTCAAAAAACCTGACAAAAACAAGAAATGGGGAAAGGATTCCCTATTTAATAAATGGTGCTGGGAAAACTGGCTAGCCATATGCAGAAAACAAAAAATGGACCCCCTCCTTACACCTCATACAAAAATTAACTCAAGATAGATTAAAGACTTAAATGTAAAACCTAAAATCATAAAACCCTAGAAGAAAACCTAAGCAATACCATTCAGGATATAGGCATGGGCTAAGACTTCATGACTAAAATACCAAAAGCAATTGAAACAAAAGCCAAAATTGACAAATGGGATCTAATTAAACTAAAGAGCTTCTGTCAGCAAAAGTAACTATTATCAGAGTGAACAGGCAACCTACAGAATTGGAGAAAATTTTTGCAATCTATCCATCTGGCAAAGGGCTAATATCCAGAATCTACAAAGAACAAGAAACAAACAACCCCATCAAAAAGTGGGTGAAGGATAAGAACAGACACTTCTCAAAAGAAGACATTTATGAAGTCAACAAACTTGAAAAAAAGCTCATCATCACCGGTCATTAGAAAAATGCAAATCAAAACCACAAAGAGATACCATCTCACTCCAGTTAGAATGGCGATCATTAAAAAGTCAGGAAACAACAGATACTGGTGAGGCTGTGAAGAAATAGGAACACTTTTACATTGTTGGTAGGAGCATAAATTAGTTTAACCATTGTGGAAGACAGTGTGGGTATTCCTCAAGGATCTGGAACTGGAAATACCATTTGACCCAGCAATCCTATTACTGGTTATATACCCAAAGGATTAAAAGTCATTCTACTATAAAGACACATGCACACGTGTGTTTATTGCAGCACTACTTACAATAGCAAAGACTTGGAACCAACCCAAATGCCCATAAATGATAGACTGGATAAAGAAAATGTGTCACATATACACCATGGAATACTATGCAGCCACAAAAAAGAATGAATTCATGTCCTTTGCTGGGACATGGATGAAGCTGGAAACCATCATTCTCAGCAAACTAACACAGGAACAGGAAACCAAACATTGTACATTCTCACTCATAAGTGGCAGTTGAACAATGAGAACATATGAACATAGGAGGGGAACATCACACACCGGGGCCTGTGTGAGGGTGGGGGGCAAGAGGAGGGATCTCATCTTGAATTGTAGTTCCCATAATCACCGTGTGTTATGGGAGAGACCTGGTGGAAGGTAATTGAATCATGGGGGTGGTTCCCCCTATGCTGCTATTCTTATGATAGTAAGTTCTCATAAGATCTGATGGTTTTATAAGAGGCTTTTCCTTGCTTCACTCTGCACTTCTCCTTGCTGCTGTCATGTGAAGAAAGATGTGTTTGCTTCCCCTTCCACCATGATTGTAAGTTTCCTGTGGTCTCCCAAGCCATGCTGAACTGTGAGTCAAACCCTTTTCCTTTATAAATTACCTGGTATGTCTTTTTTTAACAGAATGCAAACGTCTCGGGTATGTCTTTTTTAGCAGCATGCAAACGTGCTAATATAGGTCGGATCTCCATGATGGGATTAGTATATTTATAAGGAAAAGGAGAGAACAGAGTTCTCAATCTCTCTCTCTCTCTGTCTCTCTCTCTCTCTCTCTGCCATGTGAGGACACAATGAGAAGGCACCCAACTGGGAACTAGGAAGAGAAAGCCCTCACTGGGGAACTGAATCAGTCAGTACCTTGATATTGAACTTGTCAGCCTTCAGAACTGCGTGAAATAAATTTCTGTTGTTTAAGCCACCTAGTTTATGGTATTCTGTTATGCAGCTCCAGTTGACTAATACATTTACTAAACAACCATTAATCATCATCATATTCGTCTAAATGGAGGGCTAAATGAAATATATGTTTATAAACAGAAAACCAATGTGAACTTTTGGTACTTCTAAGGTAAGAAACTCCAAAATGTCAAAAATCCATTAAAGTAACCATTCACTCAAAATATTTGTGCCAGTTCCCTGCAAAAAGGGAAAAAGAATACTCCTTCTCATAGTGAAAACTTTTCTCCATTTCTCACATCCTCAAATTCCCCTTTTCAGGAATATAGCAATATATTTGATTAGATGAAAGCCTACCTAATGCCATCATTCTTGTTGTACATGGCTGTCAGTACAGACAGTATTTTTCCACTTGTTTCATAACAACATGTTTTTCCCATTATTGGGATATCTGAGATCACAGGAAATAAAAAGAAATTATTACCTTCTATACTACCAGAGAAGACTCTAAAGAATTCTAAAAATGTAATGGATCTTTTTGGTACTGAAGTTTTTGAATAAACTTAGAAGACAATGCACGTACAAATGTAGATCCTCCACTTTATCCTAATGTGTCGGACATTGTATGCGTGTATTGTTTCTGTAGAGATATCATCAAATGAACATCAGTTTGACAAGAAAATAAACATTATCTTTAAAGCAATAGCAATACATTGATGTTAGTGTTGTACTGATATCCATGGGCTCTGGATAATTTTAAGAACTGAAAGTCAAGGAAGAACTCAGGAGGTTCACAAATGGAAAAGAAAACTGAATTGAGAGGAGTATTGAATGTTAGGTTAAACTGTCACTAGCTGTGAATCTGAAAAATTCACGAATATATGATTCAGTTTCCTCTCTCACTGAAATGTCATTCCATATGAAAGAGGAAGTCAAATAAAATAAGTCAATGGATATTGAGAGTTAAAAGTTTTAAATTGGTACAGTTTAAGCACTGCTAGAATATAGAAAAATTGAACTCCTGCTCACTTACTGGATAACACCCTTAGTGGGACTCCAGTCAACCAGGCAGCCTACATGCTTCACACCATATAGTCTCTCTCTTGAAAATATCTGGTGAGGCAATTAAAAAAACTAATAACATGTACTTAATAACATGTACATTGTAACTGAGACCAAAAGGGATTATCCAGAATCACACTGTGTTTATATGTATTAAACTTGTACTTAAACTATGCATATTATGCAGTAGATGATATGCAGTATAAAGTGTGATGTACAGCTACCATTTACTGGCAAAATGATAATAAACATAGCAGATGCTTTTAGTGCTTTATCTATATCCTTGTCCTTGCCACCTTAGTGCATCCAAGCCCATCTTCTAACTTTCAGCATCTGTATGTCTTTGTCTGAGAGCCTTCTGTCTTGCTAACATAGTCCAGTTTCTCATCCATGTGTTACCTGAAGTCGTCTCAGAGTGCTGGCCTACTAACACCACCACCCTCCTGTGTAGGCAGTCTTCAACATATTACTCACTGGAGTTGATGTATAAATGCCCAAGCTCCCTTGCACATTAAAGAACACTCTCAGACATGTGGTTTACACTGACTCTGAATTTCTCCAGACAGATTAACCTCCAGTTGCCCACCCTTCCCTTTCTCATTTCTCCTATCCCTTACTAATACTTCCTGTATCTCTCAAATAAATTAATTTTGCATTTGAGCTGTTGCTCAGGTGTTTTTTCTAGAAGAGCCTAAATTAGGAAAATAAAATTGTTCTCTCTCTCTCTCTCTATATATATATATACACACACACACACATATATATACACATATATACATATATATACATATACATAGACATACATACATATATACATATATATACACATACATATACACATACATATATATACACATACATACACACACACACACACACACACACACACACACACACATATATATATACACATTTTTTTTTTGAGATGGAGTCTTGATTTGTTTCCCAGACTGGAGTGCAGTGGCATGATCTTGGCTCACTGCAACCTCTGCCTCCCAGGTTCAAGCGATTCTCTTGCCTCAGCCTCCTGAGTAGCTGGGATTACAGGCGTGCTCCACCATGCCCGGCTAATTTTTGTATTTTTAGTAGACATGGGGTTTCGCCAGGTTGGCCAGTCTGGTCTCGAACTCCTGACCTCAGGTGATCTGCCGGCCTTGGCCTCCCAAAGTGTTGGGATTACAGCCATGACCCACTGCTCCCAGCCAAAATTGTATTTTAAGTTATATTAGTATTGATGCTCCTGGAGTCCTCCTCCTTTGCTTTGGGAAGGAGAAGCCCCTCTTCATTCCTACCACTGTGGGGAGGGTAGGTGTGTGGTGATGGGAATAGTCTCTTTTTAAAAACCCTGAAGCACTCAAAAGGGTAGCCTTCTTTCTCTTAGTCCTCCCCTTAAAATATCTTGGGATGTGGGTGGAATCTAGGTTGTCAGGATAGTCTTTGAACTGACATTTCTAAGTGGTTCTTGAAAGGAGATGGATGGCATAGCCTTTGGTGGTTCTCTGAGCTCAGAATGTGGGATCTTTACCTAGGCTGCAGGAAAATCCCACTCAGCCTCCCAGAACTGTTCTCTGGGTTAGGCCCTCTCCAGCACCAGGGTAAGAGGTTCTCAGAGAAATTCACAGGGATGTGGGAAAAACTTGTGGGGACAGGGACAATGGTCTTGGGACAAGGGAGAGCTAGGACAGCTGGGGAATAGAAACACAGGCAAGAGGTAAGGCAGCATCCTCATTGTGTGCCCTAGGGAGGCGTAGAACAGCTTCTGCATACAGAATTAGGGCCTAGTAAAGCTGTGGGGAGGAGACGGTTGGAGCCTGTGTCTTGAATGGTAAGTATTTCCCTGGGTAAGGAGATTGGAGGCTTGGAGAGGAGCAGGGAGGACTCTCATAGACAGAACGGCATATGCAAAGGCATTGAGACTTAAAATACCCTATGGGTGCACTCTAGGAAAGCATTTCCACAGTCCTTGTTGAGTGACACTGCTGTTATCATTTATGGCATTGTGTATTTTAATTTTTAATTAGCAAATTGAAAAATAGTTCTAGATACCAACGATGACAAGAATTATGACCACTTCTTTAAAACTTGAGTAGTGAAAGATCCTTCTCACAAGAAAAGAAAAAGTTTAAAAATGACTGAACCTGAAAGCTGCCATGTGATGGCTATTTAAGCCACAGCTTCTCTTCTGGCTTTTCTAACCTTTCCCCAAGACTCGTGGTGATGCCAGTGCTTGTCATCTTCATCATCACTCATCTGTTCTCCCTGTAGGACATCCATGTCCAGATGTCAAGGCAGGGCAGCTGACTGGCAGTGTTAAGATGACTTTTATTCTGTTCTAAATGATGAATTGCTTTAGACAAAATGACTCATCGCCTTCTACAGCCTTCCTGCTGACACAGAAAACCTTAAATTTCATAAGCCTTTTGATTGGTATCATACGAAAAGGATTGTCCAGCAGTAGGCCATCTTTTTAGTTATTTTTGCTTTTGTTTTCCAGCAAGACACCAGGGATTTCATTTCCCAGCTAGCTGGCACACTGAGTATTAGTTCTTAGGAACGCATTGTTAGGTTTTACAACTCCATGGAACCCTGTTCTTCAGGCAAGTGGTCATCTGCCAAGAATCCAAAAGGAATTGTCACACTGGGGATAACCGTCATTCTGTGAGAATGTAAATGTCACCTTGCCACCTGGATTTCTAAACCAGGATTGTGTTTTAATTTTTACTTTATGTAGGGCCATCTCTCCTCTAAGTTGGAAATATCCAACAGAAGAGAAAATGATTAAATTATAATCTGTCACTCTATTGTGTAATAAAAATGATTCAAAAATTTCTCATAGAAAACTTATTATTCTAATTACAATGTTAGTTGAAATCCTTATTCAAAACTGTATAATTATTAATTATTTAGAAATCAATAGAAAAATGGATAAAACTGAAAAGCAAAGTGTTCTTGCTATTTAGAGTTAAAAATTATGAAAGAGTTGAAAATAGTTGCTTAAGTAGGGCAAGAAATAGGATAGTAAAGAGAGAATATTTTTCTCCCACAAGCCTTGTAAAACTGTTTGGCTCTATATTACTTTATGAAAATTTTAAAGGGGCTATAAAGAGATTTGAAAATTAAGAAGAAAATATTTTTAAAAGTCTACATTTGGTTTTTAATTAAAATTATATGAAAATTTAGATTTGTTTAATTTGAGGAGAATTACTTGAGACATGTTAACCTGGGAAGAAGGCAGAAACAACTTTTACCATCAATAGTATTTAAAACCTGTGAGCCAAAACTAGGTCATAATTGAATGACCACAGAGGATCCAGCCAGGGAGTGTGTCTGAAATGCATGCTTAGTGAATCTCTTCTAAGGTGACCATTGGAGCCAAAGTCAGAATTCAGAAAAGACCAGAGAGTTAGGGAATACAAGAGAAAAAGGGAGTCTGGCCAAATACTGGAAACAATACATCTATCAAGTTTATCCAAGTCACCTTATTTTGTTGTTGTTTTGTTTTACTTTAGGCTTTTAGCAGCCTGAAACCATGGTTTTTAATTTCTGTCTCTAATGATAAGCAGAAAAGAGGGATGAGAAAGGAGATTTACTGGCCCAACCAGAAACAGAAACTAAGAATCCATGACTATATTCTGTCTCCTGGATACCCCTGATTCTAGATTTTTATATGTTGTTGCTGTCATATTTTTGGGTGCGCCTGTCCTGTTTAAGGACTCCAGAAAGAAGGGGCTCCTATTTTCCTCCAAACTTCCATTTCAAGTTTACCATTAGAAAATTTGATGAGTTATAGTACTTGCTGATGCAGGCAATGAGTTCTGAGGAATTGCTGTCCCAAGTCATTCCCAATGAGCTGAGTCCTAGAAAAGCCTTTGGTATTGCCAAAGGTCAGTTGCCTCTTCAATGATGGTTTCTTCTCATGTTCTTCTTTTTGGAATATCATCTGCTGTGGAGTGGGATCCATATGCATGATTGTCATGGAAAGAGCTAGTTGGAGTTCACACATCATCTTCACTGGCCTGTGGTGTTGGGTCTCCTACTTCTGGCTTGAATGGGTGATATAAGCATAGTAGGAGGAGAGGCAGATATTCCCTCTTGGGTTGTTTCCTTAGTGCTTGGCACTGGCTGTGCTAGAGTATCTTCTGAAGGTTCTTTTAACAGAGGGAAATACTTTATAATTCTGTTAGATATTGACCTGGTGTCCACGTTGTAGGGAAAAATGGCAAAGAAGCAAGGATGGAAATGGCTGTGCTAAAGAAATATTCAGTTTAAAGTTCACATCCCAAAGTGACTTGGGAGTTAGATCTATTGCATTGTATGCAAAATAAGTATAAGAGAAGAAATATCTGTTGTCCTGATGACATATATCAGGCATTCTTCTTTGACTGATGAGTAGCATACAGGTGATTGCAAATGTAGAGGACTTACTATAGTGCCAAAAAATGCAAATTGTGGGTAATTGTGTAACTCATTGAGCAAAGATCTTAATAAGCAAAAGGGCAGTGACTGGTGTGAATAGGACTAAATGATGATTTTGCAAATGGTTCTGATGAGTTTACATTGTAGATAAAAATTTTATCCTTGGCCGTGGCTTACCCCTGTAATCCCACCACTTTGGGATGCTGAGGCAGGTGGATCACCTGAGGTCAGGAGTTCAAGACCAGCCTGGTCAGCATGGTGAAACCCCGTCTCTACTAAAAGTACAAAAATTAGCTGGGAGTGGTGGCACACGCCTGTAGTCCCAGCTACTTGGGAGGCTGATGCAGGAGAATCACTTGAATCTGGGAGGCAGAGGTTGCAGTGAGCCAAGAGTATGCCACTGCACTCCAGCCTGGGTGACAGAGCGAGACTCCATCTCAAAAAAACAAAAAAAAAATTATCCTTAATTGGAAAAAATCTTCTGAGAGAACTGGCTATTGGCACTGGAATTTGATGTCAAAAAAATTTATCAAATCTCTCCCCATAAGTATTCAATATTAACAATAATGACAGTCAGTAGTTATTGATTCTATGTGCTAAACTCTGTGATAAAAGTCTTAGATGCATTATCTCATATACAAGCTAAGTATTAGTATCATCCTACTTTTACAGATGGGGAAACTGTGGCACAGATATGTTGTTACATGGTTACTTGGTAAGTAATGAAGTTGCATATAAAAAGTTCTGTTGGCCAGGTGCCAGGTGCGGTGGCTCACACCTGTAATCCCAGCACTTTGTGAGGCCGAAGTGGGCAGATCATGAGGTCAGGAGTTCAAGACCAGCCTGACCAACATAGTGAAACCCTGTCTTTATTAAAAATACAAAAATTAGCCGGGTATGGTGGCACGTGCCTATAATCCCAGCTATTCAGGAGGCTGAGACAGGAGAATTGCTTGAATCCAGGAGGAGAGGTTGCAGTGAGCTGAGATTGCACCACTGCACTCCAGCCTGGGTGACAAGAGGAAGACTCTGATTCAAAAAATAAAAAAATTCTGTTAACCAAAGGTCACAGTGGAAATGGCGTGGTGGAGGTCTATCTGACTAGAAATGGGCTATGGAAATTTTAACTCTGGCATTTCTGTTTCTACACTTAGTAACAAATAATAAATTAATATTAATTTTCTCTTCCATTGGTACAAATAGAAAAACTCTTATATACTCTGTTCATGTATATTTCTGTTAGGTTTTCTGCCATGTCAC
The DNA here is from genome assembly GCF_009828535.3 of Hylobates moloch. Classification (NCBI taxonomy): domain Eukaryota; kingdom Metazoa; phylum Chordata; class Mammalia; order Primates; family Hylobatidae; genus Hylobates; species Hylobates moloch. The sequence goes on from NW_026652288.1 coordinate 69,866,210, forward strand.
CTTTTAAAATATTAAACAGATGAATAAAAGTCATGTTTCATTTAAAAATAGCTCTTTCTTCCTTCCAGCTGTTTGCGTCAGTGCTAGCTCTCATTAATAAAGAGAGATGGACTAGTTAAAATGTTAATGTTAAATGGTAAGTATTAGGGAGTGTTCTCTTTTCGAGATACTGAAGTATAAGGTCTGTAACAGTAGCAATGATTGATGATGTTCTCTAAGGAAACCAGACCTCTATAAAATTGTGGGAATAACTAATGGTTACTAATTATTCCTCTGTTTACATGGCAGAATTTGCCCTCTATTATTCATGGATCTTTCAGTATATGCTATATCTAACCAGACACCTTCAATTTTTAAAATGATACTATTCTAGTGTTTGCATTTATTTCTCTCTCTCTCTCTCTACTATATATCTATATATCTATATATATATATAGATATATATATCCTACTATGTATATGTATGGCCTACTATGTGCTAGATGCTGTGCTAAGTTCTAGACATAAAGATTGAATAAGATGACACAATCCTCATTTTCACAGTTGATTCTTACTTTCATGTGATTCTGCTGGAGGCAAATATAAAACAGATAATTTTACAAATGAACAGTTGTTTAATTACAATGCTAACAGACTGTCAAGGGAAAGCATAAGGCTTATGAAATGTCAGGGAGGCTAATTCTAATACTAACGTTACACAAGGAAGTGGGAGCCAGATCATGCAAAGGCTTGTAAGCCTTTAGTGGACTTTAATTTGAAATCAATAATTAGTTATCAGGTAAAGATACTGAAGAGATAAGCATTTCCAGCAAGAGACTACTGAAATAGTGAAGTTGTCAGATGGTAGGGTCTTGTCTTAGTGTGGTGGTCTCTGAAAAAGAAAATGAAGGAACATGTTAGAAAGTTGAGTATGTATCCAAGGGCCTGGTTATGAGATCTTGGGATTTGAAATAACAGGAAATTTGGGTGTCAAAAACTAACTTTGATTTTTGACATGTCAAATTCCACATGACACTGGAGTATTCACAGGAACTCTTTATGATAAATAAGACATGGTGTCCTGGCTAAAAAATCGGGAACCATTCCCAGGATTTCTGTGAATAGTTTTTACACTTGGGTAAGCCCAGGGAGGGGGCAGATCTTTTAAATTTGCACCAAGGTGGAAAGAGTCTGTGCATCTATAGTGTTGCATCTGGTGCCTAGAAATTTTGTCATTTTTGCATTCACGCATGTTCTGTATGACCTAAGAGTAATTTAGATGTGGGAACTGGCTGAACTCTTGAGGAATAAGTGCAAAGGGAGAGATTTAGAAGGCCATTATAAGTGAGAGGGAAGAAGGTGATGAACAAGGCAATCTGATGGAAATGTAATAATGTGAAAAGAAGGGAGACATTAAAGCAAGCACAGGAGAAGATATCGAGGAGGGAGAAGTCAGCAGCGTCAAATGCAGCAAAATTTTTAAAAAGAGGTTAGGATGATAAACAATTACTGAATTTGGTTATTGGGATTTTAATTAGAGAATTTAGAGAAAGTTGTGAGAGTAGAAGCTAGATTTATTTCATTTATACATTCATTCATTGGGTTTAAGCAGATTAAAAAGGTGGGATCTAGAGGAAGCCACCTTTATGAAGATTCATTCAAGGAAAGCAAAATCTAATTATCTTTAAACTAAAAGTAAAAAAAAAAAATTGGTGCATGAGGAGAGATTAAACTAAAAGTAAAAACAAATCAGTGCATGAGGAGAGATATTATAAAAGGGAAACATATGGAAGTAGAACTTCAGAGATTTGAAAAGAGAAGGAAGAGCAGATAATTACAGGATTAGCTAGCATAATTTTAAACATGGATTCATTAGTAGGAGAAAGTTTGGTTGTTAGGCTTAGGGTAGAAAGCCTAGAAATGGAAAGAAAATACTAAATTTGGTTAAATTATTTAAGAGTTTTTATTTCTAGTGTTATCTATTACAGTCCCCTAAATAGCTTTATTATAAATGAAGAGCCAATCAATTTATGAAGACATTAGTGGGAAATAAGTTCTGAAAAATCAATTTTATATGTATGTAAACTGTATTTTGGTTTGTAGTTTACGGAGTTAAAGTTATTTGATTTTTATCTTTTAAAATCATCTTATTCATATGGTAAATCTGAAAAAAATATTTTAATCAGATGAACAATGGAGATATTAGTGTTTTCATATACTAGCAACAGATATTTGAAAAACAAAACAAAAATAACATGCTTTATAACAGCATCAAAATATTATATACTTACAAATAACCTTAATACAAGTATATATGACTTTATACAGTTAACTAAAAAATATTTCTAAGAGAAACTTCAGGAAATCTAAATAAATGGAAGTTCACCCCATTTTTATGAATAAGACCATTCAATATTTTTAAGATGTAAATTCTACCAAATTGATATTTAAACTCAATGAAACCCCTTTTAAAATAGCAATAGGCTTTTATTCTTTTTTTGGGTAAACATTGTCAATGTGATTTTAAACTTTATTTTGAAAAAAAAACCTAGAATAAAATAATCTTGCAAAAGAAAAATATTGGAGGACTTATACTACTTGACTTTAAGACATAGTATAAAGCAATAATAATTAAGAGAGTGAAATATTAGTATAAGAATAGAAAAATAGGTCAATAGACCAGAATAGAGTTCAGAAATAAACCCATCATATAGTCAATAAAGTTTTCAACAAAAGTACTAAGAAATGTCAATGAGGAAAGGAAAGTTTTTTCAGGAAATTGTGCTGGATAAATATATGAAAAATAATTGATCTTAATTACTTCACAGCATTTACAGACATTATTTTGATATGGATCGCATACTTAAACATAAAAGCTGAAAGTATAACTATTCTAGAAGAAAATGAATAAAATGGACTTAATACAAAATTTAAAACCTCTGCTTTTTAAAAGACACCGTTTGACCCAGCAATCCCATTACTGGATATATACTCAAAGAATTATAAATCATTCTTCCATAAAGACACATGCACACATATGTTTATTGTGGCACTGTTCATAATAGCAAAGACTTGGAACCAACCCAAATGCCCATCAATGACAGACTGGATAAAGAAAATGCAGCACATATACACCATGGAATACTATGCAGCCACAAAAAAGGATGAGTTCATGTCCTTTACAGGGACATGGATGACGGTGCGGTGGAAACCATCATTCTCAGCAAACTAACACAAGAACAGACAACCAAACACCACACGTTCTCACTTAAAAGTGGGAGGTGATCAATGAAAATGCATGGACACAGGGAGGGGAACATCACACACCAGGGCCTGTCAGGGGTCGGGGAGGCTATGGGAGGGATAGCATTAAGAGAAATACCTAATGTAGATGACGGGTTGATGGGTGCAGCAAACCACCATGGCACGTGTATACCTATGTAACAAACCTGCATGTTCTGCAGATGTACCCCAGAACTTAGTATAATACAAAATAAATAAATAAATAAATAAAAAGAAAATTAAAGGTAAGCTATAGAGTAGGTGATACTTGCAACACATATATCAGGCACAGGACTTGTATTCAGTATATATAAATAACTACAGTTCAATGTTGAGAAGGCGATCACCCAATTATATTGGGCAAGAGATCTTAACAGAAACTTCACAAAAGAAGATATGAAGTAGCCATTAAGCATACACACACACACACAAAAACTGCTTAGCATTATTAGTCATAGGAAGATGCAAATTAAAGCCACAATAAAGTGTCATCTTGCCCCCGCTAAAGTAGTTGCTGAAGATGAAAAGCAATAGCAACAATGAGGGTAGGAATGTAAAGTAGTAACATCTCTCTGGAAACCTCTTGGCAATTCTTTGTCAAGTTAAATATATAACTACCCTAGCACCCAGCAATTTTATTCCCAGGTATTTGTCCCAAAGAGATGAAAATATGTGTCCAGAAAATGACAGATAAAAGAATGTTTATGTGTGATTATATATGAATAAAGGTGTCATATAGCACTTTTATTCAGGTGCTATAAACATTATTTATAATAGCTCAGAACTGGAGACAACCTAAATGTCTATCAACAACAACAAAAAAATGAATCAACAAATTGTGCTATTCATACCATAAAGTAATACTCAAAAAGAACAAACTTAATACGTGCTATGACATGGATGAACCTTGAAAACATTATGTTGAGTGAAAGAAGCCAGACACAAAAGACTATAAATTGTATTATTTCATTCAGGTAAAGTTCACAAATAGGCAAAACTAATCCATGGTGAGGGAAATCAAAACAGGGGCTACCCATGGGAAGGTGTTATGAAACTCATAGAAAGATCTGTGAAATGCAGTATACATAATGTTTACATAAACAAATAAATAAATTGCCTCTGTGAAAAACAACAGCTGATCAAATTGTTAGACTTTACATAGACTAGGTAATTTTTTCACTGGGGAGGCTGTATGCCATAGAGGTAAAAAGCATAGGCTCAGCAATCAGACTGTCGGGGTTGGAATCCTGACTTCACTACTTAGGCACTTTAAGCAAGATATGCAACATCTCTGCTAATTAATTTGTCCATCTGTAAAATGGTGTTTTTGTTTGCATTTTGCATTCATCCTTTTCTCTTGCAGTTTGTTTGCTTGTTTGCCTCCACCTGAATTTCTGGTTGAGAAACTGGTGGTTTGCTATTTTCGTTAAGCCTCTCATCTTTTTTTTTTTTTTTTTTAAGATCCAATAGTTTTTTTTTTATTTTAATTTTTATTATTATACTTTAGGTTTTAGGGTACATGTGCACAATGTGCAGGTTTGTTACATATGTATCCATGTGCCATGTTGATTTCCTGCACTCATTAACTCGTCATTTAGCATTAGGTAGATCTCCTAATGCGGTCCCTCCCCCGTCCCCCAACCCCACAACAGTCCCCGGAGTGTGATGTTCCCCTTCCTGTGTACATGAGTTCTCATTGTTCAATTCCCACCTATGAGTGAGAACATGCGGTGTTTGGTTTTTTGTCCTTGCAATAGTTTACTGAGAATGATGGTTTCCAGTTTCATCCATGTCCCTACAAAGGACATGAACTCATCATTTTTTATGGCTGCATAGTATTCCATGGTGTATATGTGCCACATTTTCTTAATCCAGTCTATCGTTTTTGGACATTTGGGTTGGTTCCAAGTCTTTGCTATTGTGAGTAGTGCCGCAATAAACATACATGTGCATGTGTCTTTATAGCAGCGTGATTTATAATCCTTTGGGTATATACCCAGTAATGGGATGGCTGGGTCAAATGGTATTTCTAGTTCTAGATCCCTGAGGAACTGCTACACTGACTTCCACAATGGTTGAACTAGCTTACAGTCCCACCAACAGTGTAAAAGTGTTCCTATTTCTCCACATCCTCTCCAGCACCTGTTGTTTCCTGATTTTTTTAATGATGTCCATTCTAACTGGTGTGAGATGGTATCTCACTGTGGTTTTGATTTGCATTTCTCTGATGGCCAGTGATGATGAGCATTTCTTCATGTGTTTTTTGGCTGCATGAATGTCTTCTTTTGAGAAGTGTCTGTTCATGTCCTTCACCCACTTTTTGATGGGGTTTTTTTTTTCTTGTAAATTTGTTTGAGTTCATTGTTGATTCTGTATATTAGCCCTTTGTCAGATGAGTAGGTTGCAAAAATTTTTCTCCCATTCTGTAGGTTGCCTGTTCACTCTGATGGTAGTTTCTTTTGCTGTGCAGAAGCTCTTTAGTTTAATTAGATCCCATTCGTCAATTTTGGCTTTTGTTGCCATTGCTTTTGGTGTTTTAGACATGAAGTCCTTGCCCACGCCTATGTCCTGAATGGTATTGCCTAGGTTTTCTTGTAGGATTTTAATGGTTTTAGGTCTAACATATAAGTCTTTAATCCATCTTGAATTAATTTTTGTATAAGGTGTAAGGAAGGGATCCAGTTTCAGGTTTCTACATATGGCTACCCAGTTTTCCCAGCACCATTTATTAAATAGGGAATCCTTTCCACATTTCTTGTTATTCCCTCTGAAAACTAGCACAAGACAGGGATGCCCTCTCTCACCGCTCCTATTCAACATAGTGCTGGAAGTTCTGGCCAGAGCAATCAGGCAGGAGAAGGAAATAAAGGGTATTCAATTAGGAAAAGAGGAAGTCAAATTGTCCCTGTTTGCAGGTGACATGATTGTATATCTAGAAAACCCCATTGTCTCAGCCCAAAATCTCCTTAAGCTGATTAGCAACTTCAGCAAAGTCTCAGGATACAAAATCGATGTACAAAAATCACAAGCATTCTTGTACACCAATCACAGACAAACAGAGAGCCAAATCATGAGTGAACTCCCGTTCACAATTGCTTCAAAGAGAATAAAATACCTAGGAATCCAACTTACAAGGGATGTGAAGGACCTCTTCAAGGAGAACTACAAACCACTGCTCAATGAAATAAAAGAGGATACAAACAAATGGAAGAACATTCCATGCTCATGGGTTGGAAGAATCAATATCGTGAAAATGGCCATACTGCCCAAGGTAACTTATAGATTCAATGCCATCCCCATCAAGCTACCAATGACTTTCTTCACAGAGTTGGAAAAAACTACTTTAAAGTTCATATGGAACCAAAAAAGAGCCCGCATCGCCAAGTCAATCCTAAGCCAAAAGAACAAAGCTGGAGGCATCACGCTACCTGACTTCAAACTATACTACAAGGCTACAGTAACCAAAACAGCATGGTACTGGTACCACAACAGAGACATAGATCAATGGAACAGAACAGAGCCCTCAGAAATGATGCCACATATCTACAACTATCTGATCTTTGACAAACCTGACAAAGCCTCTCATCTTGTGATGATGCCAGGGATGGTTCAGATTTAGTCTGACATTGACATAGCCCAGTTGTCTGCTATGGCTGTCTCTGCTCCCACTACAGCCCTTGACAATGGCTACAAGCTTCTTTGAAGCTGAATTTTTGGCCAGAGAAGTCCTTTTTATTCCTGGTTTCACAGACGGCCAGTATGCAGCACTCTCAGAACTTAATTACTCAAGAAAACTCTGAGTATCCTTGCCCCTTAACAATCCGGAGCTCAGTAGTTTCCAGGGCCAGTTCTGCCTTCTACTGTCTACTTCTGTTCTGTTCCTGGCCCACGTACTTTAGAGACTTGGTTTTTGTTGTTGTTTGTTTGTTTTGAGATGGAGTCTCACTGTGTCACCTAGGCTGGGGTGCGGTGGCATGATCTTGGCTCACTGCAACCTCTGCCTCCTGGGTTCAAGCAATTCTCTTGCCTCAACCTCCCGAGTAGGGAGAAAGGAAACAGTGAAATGATGTGAGGAAGGAAACCAGATGAGGTGAAGGGCCTCAGAAATGTCCCAGAATTAGGTTCTAAAGGACTGGAGGCTGCCTGCTATGTACTGTGAAGTTGCTCCTATTGTTATAATTTAGACCTCCTCTGTCACTCTCAAGTGTTTAGGAAAGTCATTTTGGCCACAAATGCAGTGTTTAAAAGAGTATTTTCAGTGGAAATCCATGAAAGATCTGGATTTCATATCTGTATCAAAGCAGTGACAAATAGCAAAAGCATGTGTAAAAGTAGGAGTTGGGCATGGAGAAGACCATGAAAATATAAGACCCTGAGAATTTGCATGATTTTTCTGGTGCATTAAATGGGGGATTTGGGCAGATTTTATTAGAAACTCAATGGTTAGAAGGACCCTAGCTGACATTTGGGCCTACATTACCAGCATCATCAGATCTCAATGGACATCTAGGGATATTACACACATATATTATCATCACCCAGGCCAGGGTTAGGATGCATTGCTGCCAGAATTAATACAACAATAAATTAGGAAAAATAACCTATAATAGAGTCTAGCTAACTAGTCACAAACCATCCTGCTTTCTCCTTGGAACCAGCTAGACTATATTTCTTAGCTTGTCTTACAGTTAGTGGTGACCACATGATTGATTTCTTGCCAACGGTATGTAAGCAGAAATGATAGATGCCACTTCCAGACCTTGCCCATAGAAACCCTTCTCATAAAAATCTCTATATTCTTTCTCATTTGACCAATCTGATATAGCCAAGTGCTGTGACATTAAAAACACTACATGCAAAAGATGGAAAAACCGTAAAGAAGAAAAAGCCAGGGCCTCCAACTCACCAGTTAGAGGAACACTGTGCAAAAATCAAGATAGCCATGTGGACTAGATCTGAGTAAGTGGAATGTTATTGATTTAGTGCCTCTCAGCTTCAAGTTCAGTATTTCTTTATGTTACTTAGTGAAAATGGGCTTGGGCTCTTTAAATATTTTTCCACTGCTTTTGTTGCAATTGCTTTTGACATCTTCATCATGAAATCTTTGCCCATGCCTATGTTTTGAATGTTATTGCCTAGATTTTCTTCTAGGGTTTTTATAGTTTCAGATTTTACATGAAGTCTTTAATCCATCTTGACTTGATTTCTGTATGTGGTGTAAGGGAGAAGTCCAGTTTCAATTTTCTGCATTTGGCTAGCCAGTTCTCCCAGCACCATTTATTAAATAGAGAATCCTTTACCCATTGCTTGTTCTTGTCAGGTTTGTCGAAGATCAGATGGTTATAGGTGTGCAGTCTTATTTCTAAGTTCTCTATTCTGTTCCATTGGTCTATGTATCTGTTTCTGTACCAGTACCATGCTGTTTTGGTTACTGCAGCCTTGTAGTATAATTTCAAATTGGGTAATGTGATGCCTCCAGCTTTTTTCTTTTTGTTTAGGATTGTTTTTGTTATTTGGGCTCTTTTTTGGTTCCAAATGAATTTTAAAATAGATTTTTTCAAATTCTGTGAAGAATCTCAATGGTAGTTTAATGGGAATAGCACTGAATTTATAAATTGCTTTGGGAGTATGGCCATTTTCACAATATTGATTCTTCCTATCCATGAGCATGGAATGTTTTTCCATTTGTTTTCATCATCTCTGATTTCTTTGAGAAGTGGTGTATAGTTCTCCTTGAAGAGGTCCTTCACTCCCCTTGTTAGCTGTATTCCTAGGTATTTTATTCTTTTTGTGGCAATTGTGAATGAGAGTTCATCCATGATTTGGCTCTTGGCTTGCCTGTTGTTGTACACCACATTTTCTTTATCCATTTGTTCATTGATGGACACTTAGGTAAAATCCATATTGTGACTATTGTGAATAGTGCTGCATGTTTATGGGCATGCACATATGTTTTCGAAATACCGATTTTATTTCCTTTGGTTAAACAACCAGGAGAGGAATTGCTGGATCATATGGTATTTCTGTTTTTAATTTTTTGAGGAAACTCCACACTGTTTTCCATAACGGCTGTACCAATTTACATTTCTACCAACAGTATACAACAGTTTCCACTTCCATGCCAACATTTGTTATTTTTTGCCTTTTTGCTAATGTTCATTCTAGTTGGGATGACGCGATATCTCATTGCAGTTTTGATTTGTGTTTCCTTGATGATTGTGATGTCAAGCATATTTTCATGTATCTATTGGCCGTATCTATCTATATACCTTTTTAATAAATATCTGTTCAGGTCCTTCGGCCACTGAATAAATAAATAAATATATAAATATATATCCATGTATCTTCTTTATAAATATCTATTCAAGTCCTTTAGTCCCAGAAGCAAATACATAAATCAATTTATTTTCTTCTTTGAGTTCATTTATATTCTGGATGTTAACTCCTTGCCAGATGCATAGTTTGCAAATATTTTCTCCCATTCTGTGGGTTGTCTCTTTACTCTGTTATTTCCTTTGTTGTGCAGAAGCTTTTTATTTAGATGTCATCCCTTTTGTCTATTTTTGCTTTTGTTGCCTGTGGTTTTGAACCCTTATCCAAAAACCTCCTTGCCTGGACCAATGTAATGAAGGATTTTCCTTTGTTTTCTTCTAGTAGTTTCATAGAATTGGGTCTTACATTTACGCTTTTAATTCATTTTGAGTTGGTTTTTGCATACAGTAAGATATAGGGGCCTAGTTTCATTTTTCTGCATATGAATATCCAGTTTTCCCAGCGCCATTTATTAAAGACTGTCCTTTCCCCAATGTTTGGCACCTTTGTCAAAAAAAAATGTAGTTGTGAAGTATGTGGATTTATTTATGTGTTCTCTGTTTTGTTCTATGTATCTATTTTTATGCCAACATTATGCTGTTTTGGTTACTATAGTTTTGTAGAATATTTTGAAGTTTGGTAGTAAAGTGCCTCAAGTTTTATTTTTTGTTTGTTTGTTTTTTTGCTCAAGATTACTTTGGCTATTTGAGATCTTGTGTGTTTCCACATGAATTTGGGGATTTTTTTCCTATTTCTGTGAAGAATGTCATTGATATTTTGATAGAGATTACACTGAATATGTAAATCACTTTGGAAAGTATGAACATTTTAACAATATTAATCTTCCAATTCATGAACATAAGATATCTTTCCATTTATTTGTGTGATCTTCAATTTCTTTCATCAATGTCTTGTAGTTTTATTGTCTAGACCCGTTACCTCCTTGGTTAAATTATTTCTTGTTATTTAATTTTTTGTAGCTATTGTAAATGGGATTGCTTTATTGATTTTTTTCAGATACTTTGCTATTGGCATATAGAAACACTACTTATTTTTGTATATTGATTTTGTATCCTGTAACTTTACTGAATTTATTTATTAGTTCTAATCAATTTTTTTGTGAAGTCTTTAGGCTTTTCTATATATTGTATATGGACATGTCATCTACAAACAGGGACAATTTGACCTCCCTCTTTTCAATTTGGGTGGGCTTTATTTCTTTCTCTTGCTGAATTTCTCTGGAAACTGCCCAATCTTTAGTGTATTTAATTTAATTGGAACTTCGAAGAGGTGGGAAATATTGAAACAGCATTTTTTTCCATGAAAAGTTTTTAATTGTGATAAAATATTCATAGCATAAAATTAACCAAATTAATTATTTTTAAGTTCATATTTTAGTGGCATAAGTATGTTTACCTTGTTGTGCAACCATCATCATCACCCATCTCCAGAACTCTTTTTATCTTGCAAAACTGTACCCATTAAAAAAATAGCTCCACATTTTTCTTTCCCCTCAGCCCCTGGAAATCAACAATTTATTTCCTCTCTATATAAATTCCCTGCTGACTCCAGGAAACATATGCATACAGTATATTCCTGGGGAAAGGACAGTCTTCAATAAATGGTACTGGGAAAATGGGCTATTCATATGCAGAAAAATGAAACTAGGCCTCTATATCTCACCATTTTGAGTTGCAAAAACCAATTCAAAATGGATTAAAAGCTTAAATATAAGACCCAATCTACTTTCTCTATAAATTTGCCCACTGCAGGAAACTTATATACATACAGTTGTAAATGACATGACCATACACAAACACACACACACCACACACAAGTATTTGTCCTTTTGTGACTGGTTTATTTTATTTAGCATAATGTCCTCAAGGTTCATTCAAGTTGTAGTATGTGCTAAAATTTTCTCCTTTTTTAAGTCTGAATAATGTTCCATTGTCTGTATTGCAAAAGCTGTCAGAATCAAAATGGAGTCACTTGTGTTAAAACCCTGACAAGCGGAGCGAGTGAAGGCCATGAAGAGAGGGTTCTCATGCATGTATACCTGATAACAAGAACTAGCACAAGATGGCAAAAAACCGCAACCTTGCACAAAGGCCACACAACCTTACAAAAAATTACTTGGGTGACAACATCTGCCCAGGTACTATCTGTCCAACCTTGGACTGATGCCGTCTTTGTTATTGATCATCGTAATCAAGAATAATTATCTCACAACAATTATGTAGCCTTCATTTTGCCTTTGAAAACTTCCCCTTACCTCAACCTCTTTGAATATGCACGTAGTTTACCATGGCACACATATTCTCATCGCAATGCTTCTTCCAATAAATACTATTTTCTTTTAGAGAGTCTATTTCTCTGTTAGTTAGTTTGACAGTATATACTGCATTTTGTTTATCCATTTAACTGTTGATAAATGGAACAACTGTTGATAGACACTTGGGTTGCTTCCACCTTTTGGCTATTGCGAATAATGCTAGTGTGAACATGGGTGTGAAAATATCTCTTGAGTCCCAATTTTCAATTCTTTTGTCTGTGTAGGCAGAACTAAAATTGCTGGATAGTATGGTAATTTTATTTTTATTATTTTATTTAAAAAACAGCATATTGTAGCTCTTCTAGTTAATGTAACTGAGTCAGCATATGATCACTAATACCTTCAGAAAAAATGGAAAATTTTGAAGTAAGCAGCTACTCAATTGTGAAACCGACAGAAGAAAGGTATTTTTATGTACCTTCTCCAGAAGAGGTCATAATTAACTTCATACAATAACATGGCTTCTCTCAGGGCACCTGTCATTGAACTACAGAGTTAATTCATGAAGGCATAAATATGACAAGAATTAAAGTTTCCTACTGTTTGCTAATATCACTTTGTCAACCCACTCTTGAAACCCTAAATCTGGGACACTTAAACCCTGTTCACTCATTTTACAGCTAATCCTTACCCAAGACCATGGAGCCTATGCTATTACTAGTTAGGAGTACTTCGAGGAACATCCGTTCAGTAGTTGGCTCAGCATCAATTCAGCCATTTTATTCACGACCATATTAATTATCTATAAGGACACCAGAGTGGGTTTTAGCTTTAGATTATTATTCAGCCTAATAAAGCTGTATAGGCTTACTCAGCAAAATGTTATTAGCTTTAAGAAAGAAGAAAGTACACACTTATGCATAAAAACAGTGTCGTGGAGGCCACAAGCTCCCAGATGCTTCTTCATGATCACTGTTACCACATGGGATATGCTTCCATCATATGGGATAAGAACTGGCAGGCATTTGAGTCATATCAGCACAGGACAGCCCCAGGGGCTTGGATAGTTTCAATTTAAACACTTTGCTAGTCTTCTTGGATTTAGCTCTCATTCTTTAATTTAGCTGTGGTCCATAATTTACCAGATTATATAATAGACAAACCTGACAACCAGATACCATATGCTCAGGGACATTTATTTCCAATCAGACACATTCTTTTAGTTGATGTTGCAAGAAATTTGTACAATGGCCAAGTTTTACTGAAGTGTTCCTGTAACTAGAGGAGAGGATTGAGTGTCCAGGGGTTAACCCATTCCTTCCAGGGTATTGTCCAAAAGAGACGGGCTCACATAATTTTTCTGTGACACAATTTTACACACTGTAATTTCAGTCACATCACTTTTACTTGTGTTCATATATTTACAACCCAAAAGTCATCAACTTTTATTTTAAAATCAGGGGGTACATGTGCAGGTTTGTTACAAAGGTATGTTGTGTGATGCTGAAGTTTGGAGTATGAATGAATCCATCACCCAAGAACTGATCATACTTCACAATAAGTAGAGTTGCAACCCTTTCCCTACTTCCTCCCTCCCACCTCTTGTATTCCCCAGTGTTTATTATTCCTGTCTTTATGTCCATATGTACTCAGTGTTTAGCTCCCACTTGTAAGTGAGAACCTACAGTATTTGCTTTGCTGTTTGCATTAATTCACTTAGGATAATGGCGTCCAGCCACATCAATGTTGCTGCAAAAGAGATGACTTCATTTTTTTTCCTTTTTACGGTTGCATAGTATTCCATCACGTATATGTACTACATTTTAAAAAAAATACAATTCACTGTTGATGGGCGCCTAGGCTGATTCCAAGTCTTTGCTATTGTGAGTAGTGCTGTGATGAACATGTGTGTGTGTCTTTTTAGTAGAACAATTTATTTTCCTTTGGGTATATACTAAGTAATGGGATTGCTGGGTCCAATGGTAGTTCAACTCTTAGTTCTGTGAGAAATCTCCAAACTATTATCCACAGCAGCTAAACTAATGCACATTCCCAATAACAGTATGTAAGTGTCCCTTTTTCTCCACAGCCTTACCAACATCTGTTATTTTTTGACTTTAACAGAAGCCATTCTGACTGATGTGAGACAGTATCTCATTGTGGCGTTAATTTGCATTTCTCTGATGATTAGTAATAATGAGCATTTTATCATGTTTGTTACCACTTATATGTCTTCTTTTGAGAAGTGTCTGTTCATATTCTTTGCTCATTTTTTCATTGGGTTATTTGTTTTTGCTTGTTAATTTCTTTAAGTTCTTATAGATTTTGGATATTAAACCTTTGTCAGATGCATAGGTCTAATATTTTCTCCCATTCTGTAGGTTGTTTACTCCCTTGATAATTTCTTTTGCTGTGCAGAAGCCCGTTACTTTAATTAGATCCTATGTGTCAATTTTTGTTTTTGTTACAATTGCTTTTGAGGATTTAGCTAAAAATTCTTTACCAAAGCTGTTATTGAGGAGGATATTTCCTAAAATATCTTCTAGGACTTTTATAGTTTGAGATTTTACATTTGAGTCTTTAATCCATCTAATTTTTTTATATGTTGTTAGGTAGGTGTATCCTATCACCAGTACATGGTGATAGGAGTTACCCATCACCAGTTTCATTATTCTGTATATGGATAGCCAGTTATCCCAGCACCATTTATTGAATAGGGAGTCTTCTCTATTGTTTATTTTTATCAATTTTGTCAAAGATCAGATGGTTGCATGTGTGGGGCTTTATTTCTGGGTTTTTTATTCTGTTTCATTGATCTGTCTATTTTTTCTACCAGGACCATGCTGTTTTGGTTACTGTAGACCTGTAGTATAGTCTGAAGTCAGATAATGTGATGCCTTCAGCATTGTTCTTTTTGCTTAGGATAGCTTTGGATTTTTTTGGGCTGTTCTTTGATTCCAAATAAATTTTAGAATTTTTTTGAATTATTTGAAAAATGATGTTAGTTTAATAGGAATAGCATTGAGTCTATAAATTACTTTAAAGCTATCTTAATTTCTAGAAGAGTGGAACTGTGTTTTCATCAATTCTCCCAAGTCTTGTATTCTGGTTACTGAATTTCAGACTTGCATTGAGGGCTCCATGTCACCTGATCTTATAATTGTATCTACCTAACTACCTGCCTACTTAAATAAATTCATGTTCTAGGAGATCCTTGGTCAGAGTATCCTTTCTAGGTTTGGTTTCCCTAACCTTCACCATATGCCCATCTGATTAAAGTGTCATCACTGCTCTGGCACACACAAATAGTAAGCTGCAATATCCATTCCTCTTTTCTGCCTTCCTGGTAAAACGAGATTTATTTGTGTTTCTACCTTTCCTCCCATAGATCAAAGTTAAAACCTGAATAATCCTATTCCTCTTGATGGTGATTGCTTTAACTATGAGCAAATAAACCCTTTCTGGATAATTCTGAAAATATTTTTCTACTTAAGTCTGAAGTAAGGGTAAGCTGATATGTATAATTTCATTTAACCCTCCCCAAACCACCAATTAGATACTGTTAGCTGCTTCTTTCACAGGCTAGAAAACTGAGGTTGAAGATGCTAAATAATCATACCACTCAATAAATGCTGAAATGCATTGTGCAAATAATTTCCATAGAGGAAATAATATAGTAAAATTATATCAAATCTGATATTGTTACATGGAGAAGCTTAATGACTTTTTTTATTAGATTCTTTCTCAAGTTAAATGAAGCTATACATTAAAATATATCAGATTCTGGGAATAATATCAGATGGTGTTTCTACCTTTGCAATTATTGAACTCCATACACACTAAGTTCTCTCGCAGGGCAGTATCCATGCTGTATCTTCAATTCTTAGCCCATCATTTGAGTGCCTGCCCTCAATAAAGTTGGTTAACTGACTAAAAGAGTAAATTTTGAAAATTTTGTTTTGCATCTTCCTGAATGCATCAGGCTGTTGTGCAGTTGAGTTCTTGAACAAAATGAAAAAAATATAATGATACAAAACATGATTTAATCATTAAATAAAACTGGCCTGCATTAAGGAAATGACTGGTCTTGTCTAAATAGAACTATTTCAGTCTCCTAAGAGAAGCATCAGCTCAGCAAACAATAAGCTAATGATTAAACATTATGTAAATAATCTTTAAAGATAAGGATTTTACATAAAGATTATGATTTACATAAAGATTACGATTTTAACTAATATTATCAAAGATTTTATTTCTATTATTTTTCCAACTGTCATCTTTTCTAACCAATTTTCCCAAGGCTAGGGAGAGGAAATGTTAACATTTCTGTATCAAATATTTTGTAAGTTTTAAAGTTAATTACATGAAGAATGCAAAAAGTTATGTTTTAGTTCTCATTTTAGAGTCTCAAACATTGATAAACCAAGCAAAAATGTGTTCAAAATGTTGTTTCTTTTGTTGTTGTTTGAGAATGAGTCTCGCTCTGTCGCCCAGGCTGGAGTACAGTGGTACCATCTCGGCTCACTGCAACCTCTGCCTCCCGGGTTCAAATGATTCTCCTGCCTCAGCCTCCAGAGGAGCTGGGATTACAGGCACGCGTGCCACTATACCCAGTTACTTTTTGTATTTTTAGTAGAGACAGGGTTTCACCATGTTTGCCAGGCTGGTCTTGAACTCCTGGCCTCAGGTGATCTGCCCTCCCCAGACTCCCAAAGCGCTGGGATTACAGGCATAAGCCACCCGTGCCTGGCCTGTTGTTTCTTCTCACTATTCTGGCTACCTCATAACGTACAATACCAAATTGTAATTTTGTATTATAATTTCTCATTATACTTGTAAAGACCTATCAAATTTATTAATTGCCTGTGACATTTGTAAAGATCTTAGAATTGAGGATATGCTATACATCTTCCTTTTTAAAATTCTTTTTTCTAAACTTGCAAAAATTTAATCTTAATACATATCTATAGTTATACCAAGCTAATAATCTATACATATATTTCATTTCAAAAATCAACATAATAAATTGTCATTTACCGGCCTTTACTACTGTGTTAACATAGAATATTTTCCTTAATTTCTAATTCATTTTGTAATCAGCTTCTTCTTTATAGCTGTGAGAATGTTAACTGGTGAGCTTCAATCAAGTATATTTTGCTACATTTTAAGAATGACAGGCATTGAATGTTCTGTTGTATTATTTGGGGTCATCATATCAAGTTTTCTTAATTTTTTTTTTCTATAGCCATATTGGCAGCGGGAAGACTCATGAAGCAGTTTCCAAAAGAAATTGCCTCTGGGAGTGTTCCAGTGAATTTGCCAGTGGATAAACTGCTTATTATATTACAAAAATGTTGTTTATCTTCATTAAAAGAATCTTGAATTATAGGAAATATTACTTAAAACAAACTGAGATAAAAATCTAAATCCACTGCAAATAGGGAAGTTATTGGGCTTTTTGTTCCAGCCAATGGCAGTTTGCCTGTATGCATAACAGCCAACAATTTAAATCCTGCTCAGTAGCTTGCACATCACACAGGGATAGCCTATATAGCCTCTGGACCACTCTCTAAGTAAAGCTAAGATTTTTCATGTGTTTGCTCACCCTATTCATCTAGGGAACTGAGACATGCATTCATGAAAGTCTGTATAATGCCATGAATACCAGCATCTCTTTATGCAAGTTTCTCACATTAATACTAAAACAATACTCAAGTTAATTACATTCCATTGAGCTGGCCTTGAGTTGCACACAGGCATAGAAAATGTTGCTTAGCAGATGTGATTTCGGGAGCCTGGGGAAAATCACTTTTTCAGAAAAACAACACTGCAATTAAAAAGATGCAACCACCTGTTCTTTGATATTTGTAATGTTTTAAAAGTACACATGGACATAGTTTCAATGATTAGATAGCTCTGAAAGTAATAAACTGCTTTAATTTACACTAAATACCAATGGCAGATACTGGATTGCTTTTGGAAAGCAATGGTGAGAACGGACACACCACTAGGCACCTCTGAGGAAAATGGAACCACACAGGAGAAAAGGACTGTGGAAAAGTGCTTGGGGAGGCGATATAAATTACAACATTTGACACATAATTATACAAAATTTCGTATATTTCCAAATTTCAAACTATGCTGACATTTTGTCATATTCGTTTCAGATCATTTTTATTTTTTAATGGTGAAAATTACAGTTGAATTCCCCTCCTTTCTTTTCCCAGTGTATGCTTCTTTGTCTGGAGCAACAATTGTGCTGTTACTATAGAATTAGTTTGTATTTATTTTGCTTTTATTGCATACACATGTGTCCAAAACAAATGTGAAGTTGTTATCCTATTTTTTACAATTTATGTAGCTGGTTTCATATACTGATGTATTTTTCTGCAACTTTCTTTTCTTCACTCAGCATATTTTAAAGCTGTATCCACTTTAACTGTGGCATTATATTCATTTGTTTTAACGCATCACAATGTGCCATTCATCCCCCTCCCATGAACATTTAGATTATTTTCAAATTTTGACTATTTAGTAAATATTGGTGCAATAAACATTCATGTCTCCTTCTGTACTTGTGGGAAAGCCTATCTAGGATTGCACATGCCCATTGACTACTTTGCTAAATACTGACAAATTTCCCTTTGTGACAGTTGTAATTGTTTTGTTGAATGGATAACAACTTGGACAGCTACAAACATTTTTTTTTTTTTTTTCAAATCAATGCTTGCAACTCTGTTCTTTTGAATCTTTTTTTCCGCTGGGTGGTAGATTTCTTAATGGTATTGTGGGTAGATCTTATAACTTTTTGGTTAATTTCAAAAATTACAACTTATTTCATGCCAGTTAAAACTTAAATATCACTTCCTGTTCAGAATTATCCCACTCCCCCATTAAAGTGAAGAGATATGGCTCCAGCGACTTGTAGAGAAGAGGGCAGCATGATCTGCTATTTTACTCTTAACATCTTAGTGGCAAGATGCAAGTGGTCAGGGTGTGATCTACCTTTGTAAAACTTCCTCCCTATCTCTTGCTCTAGATCTCCATCTTTGAGGATAGGACAAATAGGATGGGTGAAAGCAGAGATCTTCTCACATAACTGGTTTCCTCAGGCGGTTGAGGAGTTCTTTGTCTCACTGAGTTACTGTAATTCTGCCTGCTGCTTGTTGCCTTCACTTATGTTGTGTTAAGCAAATAAAAAGTAACCATGGTTTTTTTTTGGATTGGTGTGCAGCTTACACAGCCCCACTAACATCCAGAACCGTTTCAGAGAGGTAGCCATGACTACTTTCAACCCAGCTAGTTGTCCATATTCCCAAATCCCTTTCAAAGAGAACATCTTGCTTAGTGGGCCCTACCTCCTTTCTCTAAGCTCTGTTCTCCAATGCACATTGCTATGGGGACCACTGAATTGCTTGTACGCAATTTCAGAGGACCATAATATAGGTTCCTCCTGATCCTTTTATTTCCAGGTATACTACCTCATGGTGCCTACCTGCCCTTATATTGCAACTACCCCATCAAGCCTCCCGCCTCCAGAAATATTCAGGTGAGGAGCATAGTCTCGTTAATCATGTATGCCCTCAAACTCCAGGGGATTTATATCAACATAGCCCAAGAACTCCTTCACCATTCTCCATCCCCTTGCACTCCTATAATGATCCTAAGACTGAAGGAGAATTCTGCAGCTCAGCAGGCCACCAGCTGGGGTGTGAGATGCCATTTCCCCCTTCTTGCTAGCACTCTGATATTATTACGTGATTTTTCTTGGAGTTTGCCTCCTTTATTTCGCCTTGGAGCAGGGAAGCAGCCTTTCTTGCTTTTATGACAAGAAGGGGGAAAATCAAGAACATTACATTTCCTACAAGATGAAGGTTCATAATGTTTCTTTCCTCACTCTACTCCCTTGTCTTCTTAACCAAAGGAGGAATGGAATAATTCCTGAAATAGAACTTTATTTATTACATGTCAAAGAGGCTCTTCAGCTTCAACACAGGTAGCATTTCTTAGAATGTGGAACATGAGACCACATTCTGTATTCTGTTCAGTGATTGGTCTAATGTATTCCTCTCCTATCTGTGAAAGTGTTCCTGTTTCCCCACTGCTACACAAACATCTGATTATCAGGGTCTAAAATTCTCATCAATCTGATGGGTATTTTGTTTTTCTTTTCTTGGTAGTTAAAACACCTTTTCATTCTTATTTTCAATTCAGTTTTTTCTTTGTGAATAATCTTTTTATATCATCTTCCAACTTTTCTATTTGTTTTCTCTACTGATTTGGGTAAGCCTTTTTTTGACTTTGTGTGTATAATCAAACGTGCAAGTTTTAAAAAGCATCCTAATGGTTTATATGTGCAAATATTTTCCACCAGTTTGTGTCTTGCCTTCTCTATCCTATTCTACAGTTTTATGTACATTTAAATCTATGTTTAGGCTTCTTTTTCAGCTTTCTTGACCATTTTGCATATTCTTGTGCTGTTATATACTCCTTAGTTTTTAATAAACTAAAGCAGTACTGATATCTGGCATCTTCCTGTTTCTCAAGTGTCTTAATATTTATTCGGGCATATAAATGTCAGAATTAGTGTGTCAAGTTCCATAAAGAACACTGGTGAAATTTTTATTTAAATTACATTGATTTTCTAAATTACTTTATAGAAAATTTTCTTCCTCAGAATTTTCCCATCCATGCTCATTTATCTTCACTTCATATGTCTTTTAACTAACCTTCAATAAAATTTATATTTTCTTAGTGAAATTCCTACATATATGTTATTATATCTTTCCCTAGATATCATATGGCTTTTAAATCTTTATATTATTACACTTTCTCTGGGCATACCTGAGAGATTCTTCAGGTTCAGTTCCAAACCACATTACAATAAAACAAATATCTCAATAAAGTGAGGTACACAAATTTTTTGGTTTCCCAGTACATATAAAAGTGATATTTACACTATACTGTAGTATATTAAGTGTACCATAGCATTATATCTAAGTAAACAATGTAAACACCTTAATTAAAAGACAATTTATTGCTAAAAAATGCTAAGAATCATCTGAGCCTTCTGCAAGTTGTAATGTTTTTTTGTTAGTAGAGGGTCTTCCCTGGATGTTGATGGCTGCTGACTGATCAGGGTGGTGGTTGCTGAACGTTTGGGGTGACTGTGGAATTTCTTAAAATAAGACAACAATGAAATTTGCCTCATCTATTGACTCTTACTTTCATAAAAGATTTATCTTTAGTCTGCATTGCTGTTTGATAGCATTTTACCCACAGTACAACTTATTTCAAATTGGAGTCAGTTTTACCCACAATAGA
This sequence comes from Hylobates moloch, assembly GCF_009828535.3. NCBI lineage: Eukaryota > Metazoa > Chordata > Mammalia > Primates > Hylobatidae > Hylobates > Hylobates moloch. Next base: position 69,887,382 of record NW_026652288.1, read on the forward strand.
ACTTATTTCAAATTGGAATTAATCGTCTTAAGCCCTGCTGCTGCTTTATCAACTAAGTTTTAGTTAGTTTTGATGTATATCCAGTGGATATTTCTTGAGCACTTACTGTGTTCACTGACTTAGGACCACATAAACACAAAATTGTTGCCACAGAGATGCCTATATTCTAATAAAGTTTGCGTGCTATTTTATCTGCTGTGTTCTCTTTTCATTGCTGTCTATATAGTTTGTCATCACCTTTATATTTTTTTTTTGATGCAAGCATTATCCAGGAGCATGTTTCCTAATACCTAAGTACTTAAAGTTTTCTTTAAAAATTTGTTTCTCACTTAATTAACTTTTTTTCTGAGACGATTTTCTTATAGCAAGTCAAATCAATTTGGAAATACACTATTTTTTGACTAGCTCAATCTCATTTTGAAAGAAGACTATTGTAGAGTTTTAACAGTCTACATATCAAATTCTTATTTCATTTGGAATGTTTTTGCTTTGTGTAATTATCTGCTTTACTTTTTTGTGCATACTGATTGCTTCTTCTTCAAAAATTCTTCTTTCTATTCTGATTTAATATATCTTTGTATCCTATGTATTGCTCTTAATTTTAAATTTCACTTTGTTGGTATTCTATTCCCTCTACTTTTTTTGTTTACCTTTGCCTGGTATTTTCTTCTTTTCTTTCCCTAATCCTTTATTTTATTTAATTTTATGTTTATTTTAATTTTTTAAAAATTTAATTTAATTTTAAGTTCCGGGATACACGTGCAGATGTGCAGGTTGGTTATATAGGGAAACATGTGCCATGGTGGTTTGCTGCGCCTATCAACCCATCACTTAGGTATTAAGCCCCACATGCATTAGCTATTTATCCTGATGCTCTCCCTTCCCCACCCTCCCGCCCCATGCAGGCACCAGTGTGTGTTGTTCCCCTCCCTGTGTCTGTCCATGTGTTCTCATTGTTCAGCTCCCACTTATAAGTGAGAACATGCTAACCCTTTATTTTTAATCATTTTTGATAACTTTGTTTTACGTGTATTTCTTCGAAGCCACAAATAGCTTGTTTTTCTTCAACCCACTCTGATTAATGATAGCTTTAAGTTTGTTCACATTTACTGTAATGACTAATTTACTTGGTTTATTCCTTCTATCTTTATGTTTGTGGTTAATTTTTTTCTGACGTCCCATTTCTTTTTCGCTATTTTTGCTGGGCTGATCAAGTTGCAATTTATTCTATTTTCGCCTTGTTAATATGGAACTTCTACTTTATTTCTGCATTTTTACAAAGATTACTTTTCCTTTCCTGGTCATAAACAGATAGCTAGCTATCATATAAAAATGAGACACAACTCTTTACCAAGTGATTATATATAGCTGTTCTAAGTGTCTCACAAACCCATTTGGATGAGATTTTTGTAATGCTTTTACTTCCCTCTTTCACCTCTTCCCCAAAGGAGATACTTAGAATATTTTAACGTATTCACTCTCCCAACTTTTTGCCTCTATCTTCTAGTTATTGTAGAGATAGCTTAGTAGTTTTATTTCAAGTGTATTTTATTTTATACCTATATAAAATATTTCCAGCCTTTCATTTTTCCTGTAAGGGAACTATGTTTATATGTTTGAATATTGTAAGATTCATTACTCAGTGTCCATGTCTTTCTCTTCATCTTCCCCACTCTTGGATGATGTTTCTGCCCTGGTTTACTTATTTTTACTTGCTTTAAAATTTTAAGTTGACATTTATTTTTTCTCATCACTTTGAAAATATCACTTCATTGATTTCTCATCTCTTTGTTGTTAGTCTGAGTATTGTTTCTTAAAATATAATCTGTTTTTTATTCTTTGCTAATTTTGAAGACTTTCTTTTTTATTGTATAGTTTTCATTAGATATGTCTAGGTGTTGACTTAATTTTGCTTTATTTTGCTTTGAACTCCATAATTTTTCTACATGAAGATACACGACTTTAATCGATTTCAGAATTCTTGCTATTTGTGGGTTTAATCTTTATTGCTCTCATAATATGTTTATTTTTCTTTTATCTTTCTCTTATTTTATCTTGTTTTTTATCCTTAGTTTTATCTTCAGTTTTAGTAATTTTTTAGCTGTGTTTAATCTTTCACCTAACATTTGCATTTTGTTTTTAATTTTAATGTCTACCTTTGTATTTGTAAAAGTTCTACTCAGTTCTTTTTTACATCTGTTTATTTATTTCATAAGCTTCGTACTGTTGTTAACATTTTTGTTTCTTGTTTTAGGTATTTAATCGCTGAAAAAATACTCATATCTTTTCTAATTTAAAAAAAAATTTACATGAAGTTCATGTGTCTTTACTTCCACTATTTTTGCTGTATCTGCTCACTTTCATTCATGAATTGTTTTTCTACTATGCTTTTAATTTTTGTGTGTGTGAACTTATTTTTAGTAGGGCTTAATTTTTTTTTTCCTATGGAAACTTTTTGTAGCTTGAGTTGCAGGACTATTCTCCACGACTGGTTTTGCATTGTTTCTGTTATGTATTCCAAGGATATAACTGTTCTGGGATGATTTTTATGTTAATCTTTAGCTCAATGCAAAACCAGGAGTTTGATGTTTAGCAGAAATGTTTGTTTTTTCCTACTCAGAGTCCCAGCAGAGGAAGATGAGTTTTGCTGTATTTTCTCTTCTACAGTGAATGAATTTTTATATATTTATCATTTTACTGAGTAGCCTAGACTTTATGTGGAATTCTCAGTTTTAATTTTTTACTTTGCAAGGGTCATAGCCCTTGCTGACTGCCTCAGATGCATATTAAAACCCAGCCCCTAATTTATTGGACTGATATGAATCTATTACCATGAGAGAGAGAGCTGTGACAACAGCTCCTATCTTATGTCTCTGTTTATCAGTTTAAACTTCATTTCTGTTATGTGCGGATTTTAATTTCATAATCGTGAGCTCAACAATCCATTAAAAATCTTTTAAATCTTTACAATTTTATCCATGATTCTGGATGTTTTTGGCAGGGTACAGTTATCTTAGTTTACCACTGTGTTCAAAACAGAGACAATTTTAGTTGTCAACTTAAGAGTTTATTGTGTTTAAGAAATGATTTTAGTCTCTGCATTATGGTTCATTCTATATATTTTTCTTTTACATCAATATTTATTATAACAAACTTTTTTTTCTAGTAATAGCAGACTAGCTTGTTATAGATCAAATCTCTCACTGAAAGCGGCTAAAAAGCAAGACTCATGTAGACAGCATTTATCTGATAGCATCAGAGAGCTATGAAGGGATTGAGCATTGAGAGGCTAAGATTCTGAAGATTCTTGAGAGGCTAAGATTCTCAGAGAAGTGAGCATAATGTTAAATGTTACATTTTCTTTCCAAGTATTTTCAACTCTAAAGTGGCAGCAGAGAAGTTAAACCGATAAGAAATCAGTGGCCAAGAGGCTGAAAAGCAGGAGAGCTTGTGGCATTCCCACATAGCTGTGTAAAACAAATCAAAACAAACTGGAGTTTAGGCCCACAAAGAGATGAGGTGCTAATAACACACGAGGCTTTCCATTGTGACCCTAAAGAAATAAAGTGAACAAAAGAAGACCGAACCTCGAAATGACTGAAGCCCAGGCTTGAAATAATGTAATATCTTAATGAATTAATATGATCCACTCCTACTCAAATGTCTGCTAGAAGGAAAAGTAACACTCTCTGGTGGAAGATGACATCACTCAGGACTTAGATTTGTCTTCCCTTGACTATAGGCAATTTCTGTCAGTCAATAAAAAAAAAACCAAGCATGCACAAAGTAATACATACATATACTATATTTTTGGCTTTGTTATGCATACATGAGTTATCTTATATGATGTATATCAGATATGTGATAAATACATTTAAATTTTTATCTTAAAACATAAGAGTAGATTCACAGGAGATATGAATATTGGAATTAATAGACACTGACTTTAAAATAGCTATTGTTAATACATTCCAGAAAATGGCAAGGGGAAAACATTCAAGAAATAATTGAATACTATAAAAAATTAATTGAAAAATCTAGAGCCTGTTTAAAAATACAGTAATTAAAATTAAGAAATCAAGAGGTGGTCTTAACAGATTTAACTCACTTGAACAGAGAATTAGTATACTAGAAAATGAGTCAGAGGATATATCTAGGCTAGATTACAGAGATAGGAAGAATATACAGCAATGTATATCTGTAATGGATATAATAAAATTATGTAACATGTAAATTAGGAATTCAAGAAAGTGAGTGGAGAAGGAATTTGACAAAAGCAGTATTTGGAAATTTAATATCCAGGAATTTTTCAAAATTGACTACAGAGATAAGGTCATAGATTTTCTCAAGAATTTTTGTGAGTTTTCAGCAGAATAAATGCAGAAAACATCATACCACTACAGTAAAACTACTCAAAACCCCAAATAAAGGGAAACCTTAAAAGCATCCCAAGAAAATGAATATATTACCTTCATAGGAGCAACACTAAGGCTAACAGCTGATTTCTCAATAGAAATAAATGAGAGTGGGTTGAAATCTTCCAAGTGCTGAGAAAAAATTACTGTCATTCTATAATTCTATAATAAGTAAAAATTTCCTTCAAAAATGAAGGTAATATAAAATATTTTTGGGAAAAAAGGCAGAGAATCCATTATCAGCAGACATACATTAAAGGAAATACTAAGGGATGTAGAAAAAAAATTATCCCAGTACATGCAAGAAGATATGTGTGTAAATCTACATCAGTATTAACTATTTAAAACATTTAAAAATGAAACGTGACTATCTGAGAGACACACACACACACACTTGCACACAGGTGGCACTGAAATACACAAGAATAGTACCAAAGCAGGTAAGGAGAACATAAATGGAGGTAAAGTGTTCTATGGTCTTTTCATTGTCCAGCAAGTTAAAAAAACTACTAATTTTTATTAAAATTTGGTAAGGCAAGAAAGCATGTAATTTACATTTAGTGTAATTTTGATTCATTTGGGTTTTTATATATGATCTTTTTTACTTGTTTTCTAATTGACTCATTAGTTTTATTTTTTTATTATACTTTAAGTTTTAGGGTACATGTGCACAATGTGCAGGTTTGTTACATATGTATACGTGTGCCATGTTGGCGTGCTGCACCCATTAACTCGTCATTTAATATTAGGTGTATCTCCTAATGCTATCCCTCCCCACTCCCCCCACCCCACAACAGGCCCCGGTGTGTGATGTTCCCCTTCCTGTGTCCATGTGTCCTCATTGTTCAATTCCCACCTATGAGTGAGAATGTGTGATGTTTGGTTTTTTGTCCTTGCGATAGTTTGCTGAGAATGATGGTTTCCAGCTTCATCCATGTCCCTAGAAAGGACATGAACTCATCCTTTTTCATGGCTGCATAGTATTCCATGGTGTATATGTGCCACATTTTCTTAATCCAGTCTATCTTTGTTGGACATTTTGCCTGCTTTCTTGAATTTTTTTAGATTAATCAAATATATTTTACTACTCCCTTATCCTCTCTGTTAACTTGTCAGTCATACAGTCCTTGCCCTTTTCCTTTGTTGTTAGCTTAAACCTTACTTCATGTATTCATGTCTTATTTTTAGCCAAATATAATTTGTTATTTCTATGATTTATTCACCCTTGTGTTCATTCTAATTTAGTCTTTATTTCTGAAATAACTTTTGGCTTTTCTCTTAAATCTTCCCATATTATTTTATCTTTCATTTTATATCTTCCCCTTTTCTTATCATCTTGTTTCTCAGTTTTTAAAATTCTAACTTTTGTTGTTCTTTTATAATTTTGATACTTCTCTCAATATTTAAATTCTCATTTGGAAACATTAGATTATAGTTTTACTTATACCTTTAATCTTTTTTTTTTGGTATGTATGTAAGAACATTATTCTGTGTAACAACTTCTTTTTACCTTGATTAAATAATTATACAGCCTGGGCAACATGGCGAGACTCTGTCTCTTTAAAAAAGTTTAAAAAATTAGCTGGGTGCAGTGATGCACACCTATAGTCCCAGTGAATTCAGAGGCTGAGGAAAGAGGGTCTCCTGAGCCAAGGAATTCAAGGTTGCAGTGAGCTATGATCGTGCCACTGCACTCCAATCTGGGCAATGAGCAATAACTTGTTTCAGAAAAAAATTATATTGCCTAGTTTTTTTTTTAAAAAGATAGAGTTTTGCCTACTTTTAGGAGTAAGAGGTATCCAACATGGCATTTATGTCTCAATTTTGTTAGAGTAGAGGCTGGCAAACTTTTAATGTAAAGGACCAGATAGTAAATACTTTATGCTTTGTTGCCTACATAAAGTTTCTGCCTCCTTCTCTCCTTTCCTGTTTTTCTCCTGCCCCTCCTCATCTTTCCTTTCCTCTTTTTCCTCCACCTTCCCTTCCTCCCCCTCTTCCTCCTTTATCTTCTTCCTCCTCCCCTCCTTTCCTTCCTCCTTTCTTTTTCTCCTCTTCTTCTTTCTCCTTCTCCTTCACTTCCTTCATCTTCATCATCTTCCTTTTTTCCTCCTCTCCTTTCTCCCTTTCTTCCTTTTCCCTTTTCTCCTCCTCTTCCTCCTACTCCTTCTCCTTCCCCACTTCCCCCCTGCAACTTCTTCTCTTTTTTTTTCTTCTTTCCAATCTTATCTTGTGGGGCCACAGAAAATGGGCCACAGGCCACATTTAGCCATTGGGCTGTAGTTTTTTGACCCCTAACAACATCAAATAAACAAGTCCAGATTGATGTATAACACCAAGGGTAGAGCATTCCTTCTACCATTTTGCAAAGTGATTAAAATATGTTCTTATATTTTCAGATATTGGATTTTTCTGTTCTTCTCCTCCACTGTTACATGGATCTCCTCTTTATCTTTCCATATTTACCTGTGTTTTCTAAATTAATGTCCTACTACCAGCATTTTTTCTTCAGTGTAAACTTTGAAGTCAGATTTGTTAGTGTCAAGAGTTTATGAGACCCAGACTGCTCCAGCACCACTACAGCATAGTCCATTATAATCTCCACTCAGCATGAATTTAAAATGCTTCCACTGTGGTTTTTAGACTTATCCACTACAGTTTCTGGAGGATACTTTTTCCTGATTTTAGAATTCTCCTATTCTCAGAGCAAACAGAAGACCACATGCCTTCTCTCCACTTCCTCCCACAGAAATGCTGACACCATGCAGCATGGAGATTTCAGAGTTTTTACTACCTCCTTATATTTTGAGATCTGTGGGCATATCTTGCCACCTAGTTTTGTTAGAGATGCTATTCGTGGGTTTGTGTTTTGGCTTTTCTAGTTGCTCTCTCTGTTTCTATGAGGGTTTTTGGGAGATTCATAAATGAAGCCTTGGATGTCAAAATAGTCCACACAACTTCCTCTCTGATTTGCTTTTCCAATAAAACAATCTGGCTTCTGTGTGGAGAAAAGATAATAGGAAGAGCAATAGGAGACAAGTGCAATAACACTGACAGGAGAGAATGGTGGCATGGAATATGGTAATTGTGGTAGAAGTAGTGAGAAGTCATCAAATTTTGGAATCTCTTTTGATGCTCTCACTTTCTTATGCAGGGTTCTGTTCTCCAGTCCAGCAAATCTATTTTACTGTAAATTTGTTCTATGATTTTCATTGGCTGATGGTCTCTCTTAGATGGGTTATGTTTTTTCTTTGTTGGCTCATTACAACTCACCTCTAGCTGTGGAGAGTCTTTCAAACTGTGGGATTTCCAATGGTGGTGAAATGTAGAGAGGTTTCTATCCCTGTAGCCCTCAGTTGCAAAGGCAGGAAGTCTGTCTGTTGTCAGCTGAGGTACCTGGCAAAGCCTCTAGTTATTGTGTTCTTGTGCCTTCCAAACTTCAGGTGCAGGAAAATTTATAGTAGTTCTCCCATTACTCTTTCTAGGAACACTTGCCATATTCATAAGGAGCTGATGGCAAATTTACTTTTGGAATCTTTAAGTGGCAAGTTCTTCCCAGTTCCTGTTGCTTTTCATTCCTGACCTTGGCTTGACACTTGGATAAAGTTTCATAATAGTTTTTTATGCCAGGGTAAGCCCAAAGTCTCACTTCAATTGTAGATCCCAGGAGGCATTTGGCCAGGAAAATAAAATAGCTTAAAGTTGAGAGTGGAGGGCAACGGTCACTATGCTACCATAATTTTCTCTTGACAATCTTCTTTCTAACCTGAATACCTTTAACATCATCAGAACTCGATTAATCTTGTCTTAACATGTTTGTGGATTCAGTAGATTTAGTTAGTGGATTGCCATTATGGTATGTTTTCAAATTATTGATAACAGTATGATGATTATAAATAACTACAGAAAGTAGAACATTGTGTATGAATCTGGATTTTTCCATTGAAATTTATGACTTGTTTGGAAATATATGAAAACATGTCAGGATTATTGTTCTCTAGCTGTTTATTGCCTCATTAAATGGATAGGATTCATGTGATTTTGAAAGAAAATGAAGAGAAGAAAGAAAAAGAAACCTCCTACACAAGGCAGCACAAAGTTTCATATGTGTTTTTAAACAAGTTATGTAGAAATTGAGAGGACGGGCATGTAGTAAAACTTTAACTCATTACTTGGGATATTCTTCATATTTTATATTGATACGGCAATTTTTTTCAGGCTTTGTCTTAGTTTACTTTGTGACCAACAGTAGAATGGTATTGGTCATGTTTAAGGATGAGAGTTGTGATGGGGGAACAGAGCAAAAAAAAATAACAAGGAAAGAAAAAGAAAGCAAAAGTTTTGGTGTTTGAACAGTGTTGCCCTTATAATTGAATTGCCAGTGTCGGTGTCCATTGAACAAAATCTCAGTGTTCATAATGGTTGGTGCTACCAAGGAAATCAGCAAATGTAGAAGTCCAGATTTGATGGTGCTTCTTTCAGTTGGATTTAGAAAGTTGCTATGAATGTGATGGTGTTGAAGTCTGTTTCCCAATGTGTGGCAGTACTAAGTATAGAGACAGAATTTCCACTACATTCCTAGAGTTGACCTTGTTGTTAGAGTGTATGTGGGAAGTGGAAAACAATAAACTTGACTCAGAAGTTATGATTCATGATTCACCGGTATGTAGAGATTTTGTTTAGATGAAACTTCAATCATTTTTAAACTGAATCATTTTCTAAACTTATTTTAAGCAATTGATTTTACAGTAATAACATTCATCTTTGTGATGTCAAAATCATTAATAATAAAATATTTGTACATAGTTCTCTGAGTAATATATAATTTCATTATGAGACTAAATGACATGTATACATGTTAGCTGTTGATAATAAGAACACTTACAAAGACAAATATGTGTTTTTCTTTTCTTTTCTGTTTTTAAAGATCAACGAATTCTTCCTTTGTTTTTACTCTGCTTAGCAATTCACTCAGATCCTCTATCAGTTGTGGATAAATATGCCAAGAAAGGTCACTGAACTAAGCAGAGTGGTATTATATCCTAGAGAAAAGTTGTACAGAAAGAGAATTTATTCTTAGTTTCAGTTATGAAAGCATAATACTTATGTTTCTAAACAGAATAGCGAATCTCCAAAAATGTATTTAGCAGCTCATAGAGCTTTTTTGAGGTTTTTAGGTGTGGTCTGTAAAAATCAAGGGCTAAAATGTTCAGATTTTTTTCTAGTAAAGTAAAAAAGTATAGTCATTTGTCTTATTCATTCATGGCTCATATCAAGGTATGGAATAAAATCTAGAAAAACTCGACATTTCTCAATGTGTTAGTGGCTGATGTTTTTTTCAGAATATTATAAATTCTTTCAAATTAAAAGCATGTAAAAAGTCTGATGCAGGCTGAAATTATTCAGTGTTTCTGACAAAGGGGTCTTTGGCCACTTTAGAGTCATCATATCTTAAGTATAATCTTAAATATAATGTTGTATTTCCCTTTCGATATAATGGATTGTATAAGAGTTCTTCAAGTACACATTCATAACACTAAAAATGTTTTTTAAATGTCAAGAATTCAAAACATTCTATTTCTTCAATTGTTTCGCAGTTGCCATGGCTTTAAAAGAAGCATTAAAGTATTCAAAAATCCTTTCTCTCAATGGTCCATGGCTTTTCTAAGAAGCCAGCATTGCTGCTATAGTGGAACCAGGGGCTCTTAGTGGCTATAGAAGCTTTGTTACTGCTGCCAGAACACAAAATAAATGAAGGTCATGTCTGAATATCCTTAGAGAATCCTGTCTGCAACAGATCAACTATTGAACATTTATAATATACAGATAGTTTTGGAAACTTGGAAAAATATCTCTCAGGCTGACTTTAGAATTTATGTTTTTTTATAATTTACTCAATTTAAAAATCCTAAAGTACAATACATATCTATTTGTTTCAGGAAGATTATTCTGACTGTCCTCTTCCTTAGGCCTCACTGTATCGTAACCTCTATGCCACTTGCATACATATCCATCATCACTGACTTGTTCCTTAAGGTAAGAGGCCAAGTCATATTTATCCCTGTACTTTCATTGCTTGGTGAGTGCCTGCATCATAATGAGAGTAAATAAATCTATGGAATAAATCAACCCTAGGTTCAAATTCATGAGGAACAACAAATTGACAACAAAGAGGATAAGATACTCTTGTGTAATCATGTATATCGTATCAGTATTTCCATGTACTAATTATTTGTCATCCATTTGCTCTTAGAACTATCTTGATTCTCTTTGTTATGGATATACAGTTTCTTACCAAAGTTCTTCTACAAATGAAGAATTCCAATTTCCAGGGGCTGGAAGCTTAGTCTGAAGGGATTGTTATATTTTCAATATTTTTATGTTTGGTATTTTTAAAATAACATATAATTTCCCTTCTATTATCTCTGTTTATTTTATTATAGACATTATATAAAACATAATATATAAAAATAGAATTGCTCCATGTTTATTTGGTATAAATATGTTATTTCTAAATCTTCAATGAAGTCTGATAATCCAGGCATGTTCATTATACTTATCCTACGAACTCTTATACGCTCTAACTCTGATAAACATGGCATTAACATGTCTCTTTAACAAGAGTCCATTTCCAGAACAAAGGTTATTTTTCAACAGTGTCTTGAGTGATATTCCCACATAACAAATCAACAGCTTAGGCTCTTTCTGAGATTGAATTTGTTCTGAAATATTATATTAAAATAACATTCAAATGATAATAAATAAATTCAGATTTCTTGATTGATTAATCAGGATCAGGAATGTTATCCTATTTGGAGGACACAGAAAATATTAAAAATATAACAGCAGTGAAAGAAACCAGAAGTATGCTTTCAATTGTCATTTATTAAATGATTCATTTGTTCTTCACCTCATTCATTCATCACATCGTCAAGCATCTAAGAAACATATGACTCATTAGGAAAGACAGGCAAGGAAATGGCTTACCACAGTGTAAGACAGAACGTAAGTGCTATGACAAAGGGATGAAAATCATGTTGTGGGAATGCAGAGAGAATTGAGCAGAGTGATGGACAATGGGGAAGGCTTTATGGAGCAAGGGGTATACACATGCTGGCAATTGGAGTGCTAGAAATTGAAGTTTGGGTAAGAAAATCACCACAAATCTTCTAGCAAAGGTCTACTAAACTGTCTGTTGCAGGAAAAAAAGAGGATATGAGATTAGGAAAAATATGTCTATTATATGTGGTTTGAATGTTATAGAAAATGGAGTACTGTGGAGCTTAAGTAGCCCTCGGTAGAGTAGTCAAAGGTATGGTAGCCTGGACGGCTTTTACAGCAGCAGTTTTAGCATATCATATCTCAAATTCATGCATTTGGTCTTAAAAGGGGTAGAAACTAGCTGGAAGAAATTAGGAAGTAAGAGATAACTACTTATTGGCACAATCTATAATGTTCCATTAAGATTTTGAAGTTAACAGATTATTATTATCTAATAGACATCATTCCTTACTAATGCTGTAGGTACGCCCAGTGTTACTGATGTGGCTATCTATCTATTCATGGTGTTCAGGGGCAACAATACTTGTGGACCCTTCTGTATTGTTCAAGGTGAAGCTTTAGGGAAATGAAGAAGAGAGACTGATAATAATAAGAGATAAACAGAAGTGGAGTAGGTTGACAGTGAAATAATAAAGAATGACCTAAATCATTATACCACATTTCGCAGCATTTTTGTATGTTATAAAGTGTTTTCACATAAGGGTCTAGGTAAATGGGTGATGTTTTTATTTTCATTTGACAAATAATAATCAATTGATTATTATATTGCATTCCAGTTAGTAGGAAACAGAGGCCTCACATGAACTAGATTGTGTTCCCTTGCTCCTTTCCTCAGAATTGTTCCTGTGGAGCCTGAGTGGCTGTCAGTCAGAGATGCTGTAGTCTAGAGGGGATTTCTACCACAGGTTGACTTAGATTTTGTTTCACATCCTTGAAATTCTGAGAATCCCTGATTCTGTGACAAAAATTTCAACTTGGGAAGGAGCCTGTGAATTGTGCAGAAAATGGTGGATTTGGAAAATATTCTGTTCGTAGAAGGAGCAGAACTTGGACAGATGCTGGCTATACAAGGTAAAAGAGGAAAGAAAGTAGAACATAATTCAGAAATTTATCCTTTGGTAAGTTAGGTTAGTAGTGTATTAAAGAAAATTCACATTTGAAAACTCAGTTAATGATTAAAATGGTGCCCAAAGTCTCATTTAGCAAGATACTGAATAATATAAAATATTACTTTAATATAATATATATATTTTTGAGACCGAGTCTCGCTCTGTTGCTAGGCTGGAGTGCAGTGGCATGATCTCGGCTCACTGCAACCTTTGCTTCTCGGGTTCAAGTAGCTCTCCTGCCTCAGCCTCCTGAGTAGCTGGGATTACAGGTGTACACCACCACATCCAGTTAATTTTTGTATTTTTAGTAGAGACGGGGTTTCACCATGTTGGTCACACTGGTCTCGAACACCTGACCTCATGATCTGCCCACCTCGGCCTCCCAAAGTGCTGGGATTACAGGTATTAGTGATGTCTGACTGTAACTATTTCTCTTCATTTCAAATCCTAGGAATGATTTTTTTTCTATCTTCATATATGTGTATACAAAAACATATTTTGATAACTGTACAAAACTCACATTCTGTCCTTGACATATTGTAATTCTTTAAATATAGAAAAAAGTATAACAATGGTACTACAATCACTTGGAAATATCTATTTCCATTAATTTTTCAGGGCTTGCCTTTGCAGGCTTCTGTAACAGTGACTTCAAGGACAGCAACTCCAAGGACAGTTGCCAGCTGCAGTTTGCATAAGTTTAGCATAGTCTTAACCCAGTGAGCATTGTGGATCTCAAGGGCTTCAGTTCTCTAAGCCTCACAGTTTATATGGCAACCATTTGAAAGAGAAGCTGTAGAAGAGGGGGAAATACACAGACACGCTCACACACACACACACACACACACACGGTAATTTAAACACTATTAATTGTAAGCTAATTGTGAATGATTTTTCTTTTTAGTCCCTCATCACTTTTGATGCACACCTCTTATAACTTTTTAATCCACGGCCTTGGAATAACCTACAATCATTAATTCTGGAAGCAACTAAGAAGGAGGTGATGAAAAAAATATTTCTTTGTAGTTTTATCTTTATTAAAAACACAAATTTAAGGCATTTCTGAAACTATGTTTAGGAAAAATTGTATGTATATAGATAGATATAGATGTCTATATAGTCATTTATTTCTGAAGTTTTAAAAGAAAAACTCTCATTGGTAAAACCCATCTATCTTTTTGCTGTATTACTGATAAGTCTCTTTGGTAAACCATTCAGCCCATAGCCAGGGTGCTGGCAGTCTAACCATAACCAAAGAATACGTCCCATGCCTTTCTTGTTTTTAGCCCCTACATTGCTGCTGCTCTCCTGAATATCCCCAAGGTCTAAAAATACTTAGATAATGGAGTCCTAGGTCTGAAAGCTTCCTCAGAAATTATCTGGAAAACCATTGTGCTAGAAAATGCATCTGTCTATATCTATTTCTAAAGCACTAAATCCAATTTTGGGGCCTCCAAATGAAAATGTTCCATTTTTTATTCTAGCTGAGACTCTCTGATGAAAGCTTACTCCACAGGGATATTATATTGAATGCTAGATAACAATGCTTTTTACCCAGATAAAACTATTTCCCCAATCCATTCTACAAAAGTTTCTTGTAAAAATTAATTTTCTAGGCCATGGACAGAAAACTCTGTGATGCTTCATGATAATCAGTACAGCACCTCTAACGGGTTATTTCTTCCTCTAAGGGTATTTTTGAAAAAAAGAAAATAAAAACGCATTAGTCAACTGAATTTCTTTTATGTTGAGGTTGGAAAAGAGAAGCATAGGTTAATCTGAAAGGGGGAGCTAGATGTGGCTAGCAAAGTGATGTGTCCACTACAAAAGGACTTTACTGTTATAGACTTTTTCAGCATAGATTTTTTCCCTAGAAACTTAAAGTTTATAGGCCAATGGATGAGATAAAATGCAAATGAAAAGATCCCCTCTCTTTATTTTCCTAAGAAAAATTAAATATTTTTTACTCACAAAGCATGACTTCCCACCAAAAGGACTGCCATGCTCCACATTTCCTAAATACCCAAAAGAGCTCATGTTTCCTTTTTATTAATTTACCAACTTGAGAAAAAAAAATATTTCCTCCAAAATTTTAGTGCATAAGATTACTGGCTATAGAAAGATAATTTAAATAAATTCAAAAAGCTTTCTTAGAAGTTCTCGAGGTAAATAAAACCTATATGTCAGGAAGCAAATACCTGACATTATGCAGTGGCAAAGTCAGCTGAGATATTGTATTATCCACCTAGAGGCTTGAGGAAATTTTATTTTCTTTAATGTGTTTGCTCAATAGAACATGCTGTAATACTTCTAAAGCTATTTGAAATGAACGGATCTAGAATCCCAGAAGAAGAAAAATGCATTTACACATTGGAGATTGCATCCTGAAGACTGCCTTTTGTGTCAAAAGAGAATTAACCGGGAGAAGATTGAAACAGCTCACTCAGTTGAAGATGGGTAAAATAATTCCAATGGTTAGGAAAATAAACTGCCCCCCATCCTTTTTCCTATCATTCCTGATTACCCTGTCTTATTCCAGAAAATATTGAGATGTTTGACAGTGATCATAAAGCATGATATCTCTAAGAAAAACATAGTCTAAATTTTTTCAACAAACTTTTTTTGAGGGTTATATCTATTGAAGTCTCAGCAAGAGATAGCACACTCTAAAGGGCAACTGAAAGGACTTCACTGGAGAGACTGTTTACAAATCGTGGGCAGGGCTCAGGGAACCAATTGGTAGTAGTGAAACACTCAGGAGTTCGCTAGCAATAGCAGGAAGCCATTACCATCCTTAGGCCAGAAAGGACAAGGGAAGATAACAATTACATATTGGAATCCAGTGAGAGCTGTAGCCATGCAGAAAGGGTCCCAGCAGGAGCTGCGGCCTTAGGTATGGGGGAAAGCCACTGCCAAACCTTGGACCAGCAGGCAGAACACGGAGAATAAATACCTTAGTCTCTCTGTCTCCTTCTATTCTCTTTTCTCCTATTGGCTTCTCCCATTGACGAAACCCAAGTACAAACTGGAATGTAATAAAACTTGGCTGAAGCAACCTTTAGAGTTTACTTCCCAGGGCACAAAGCAGTATGGAGAAGCCTGCAGAGCTGATCTGGAAGGGCAAAGATTATCCACCACAAGTAGCTACTAAATGCCAGGCAATGTATCAAATTTAGCATCATTGTTTTCTCTTGATCGTGTAACTAATTCGGGTGGTAGATTAGGAGGAAGTTGTAGAAATAATAGATTCTGATTTTTTAAAAAAATGCACAAATTTTCCTGTGATAGGGTTTGTTGTTGTTGTTTTGGTGGCTTTGTTTGAGACAGGGTCTCATTCTGTCACCCAGGCTGGAGTGCAGTGGTGCTATCATAGCTCACTGTGGCCTTGACTTCCTGGGCTCAGGTGATCCTCCTACCTCAGCTTCCCAAGTAGCTGGGACTGCACTGCAGGCATGAACCACTATGCCTGGTTAATTTTTGTGTTTTTAGTGGAGGTGGGGTCTTGCCATGCTGCCAGGCTGGTCTACAGCTTCCCAAGTAGCTGGGACTGCACTGCAGGCATGCGCCACCATGCCTGGTTAATTTTTGTACTTTTAGTGGATGCAGGGTCTTGCCATGCTGCGGAGGCTGGTCTTGAGCTACTGGATTCAAGCGATCTGCTAGCCTTGGCCTCACAAAGTGCTGGGATTACAGGTGCGAGCCACCACTCCCGGCCTGTGATAAGGCCTAAAACACTCTGGTAGAATGTTTTCCCACTCTCAGATGCAAGTTATTGAGGAATAATAACTTTCTTATTTGTCTTTGTTTCTTTAGTGCCTGGTGCAGATAATATATTCCCTAAGCAGATGTTGCATTTATGAAAGAACTTTAAAGACATTTAGTGTGAAAAAAAGCCAAAGGGAAATACCCAAGATAGTTATTCTCAAGTATTTCTGAGATTATGCCATTATATTGGAGCAATAGTACATTTTCTCTAAGACACACCTGGGTTTAATGTCAAGAAGTTATATGGAAGAAGAGGTTTTGCACAATTTAAGAAAATTTTGAAGATTAGAACTCTCCAACTGGAATTAGAAAAGTAGGTGAAATAGGCTGACTCTGTTACTGGGAATAAAGAAGAGGACAGGCTGGCTGCATGCACATGTTCCTCAGGAAGGGATCCCTGCATTCGATGTGAGGTGTTTTGGTTTTTGAAATTATTGTTAGATTCCACATGACCTGTATTAACACTAGATTCTATGATTTCATAAATTTTAAAGACTGATTTCAACTTTGTGAGTCTAGAATTATTTTAATTTCCAAGACTACTTCCTGTATACTCATGTAGCAGCATTTTAAATCTCAACAGTTTTAAACTTTCCTTTCTTGATTAGTTGCATTATTTTTGGGTGCATGATTTTATTTTCTGTTAAATGGATTGAATATTTGTTTACAAACAAGCAGGATGAACAGCAGCTCAGCACAGTCTCCAGAACCAGGCTGCTTGAGTTCAAGTCTTGCCTTTATCACTCACCAGCTTTGTAAGCATGAAAAACTTATTTAACTTTGCTCTGTCACAGTGCATTTATCTGTAAAATGGGATAGCACCAGTACCTACCAAGAAGTTTGTTACCAGGGTTAAAGGATTTGATACCTATAAGAAATTAGCATAGTGGCAGACACGGAGCCAATACTGAATTTACTGCTACCGCTGCTATTACTACTACTATAGCAGGACTTGCGTTCATCAATTATGTATGTTATCAAACTCTAAATATATTATTCACTTTATTCACTTTTATTTCATATGATTCTGCCTACTTAGTTAACCCAATTTAAACTTGGCCTATATATTGCATGGTAAATTTTTTTAAAGTTGATTATTTCTTCATAAATAATAAATCACATTGATTGTAGAAAACTAAAAATTATAGAGATGTTAAAGGAAACTCTCCTAGAGAAAGCTCTCATTCACAAGTTACTATATTTCTCTCAAGATTTATTATTACGCACATGCACATATGTAATATATATTAACATCTATCTATCTATCTATCTATCTATCTATCTATCTATCTATCTATCTATCATCTATCTACCTATCCACCATCTATCTAAATACAAGGTGAAGGGATCAGACTATACATACTGGTTTTTTTTCACTCGAAAATAATTTTGACTTCTCTTGTAAATAGGCAATGTCTGCTTTGTTTACCTTAGCCCAAGAACTATGCTCAACTACTTTGCAGTCAGTAAACATTCAAGAAGTGTATTTTGAATAAACAAATATACATTTTGGGCTACCTTTTAATGATAGAGTAACATTCTGTTGTATGTATATACTACAGTGTATTCATATTGTTGGAACTTAGGCTGGTTTCAGTTTTCGTCATGATAAATGGTAAATATCCTTCTTTGAATACTTTTGGATATTTTACCAAAAATTTAACTAGATTCAAGTCCTAGATGTGAATTTCTGTGTTCAAAGTCATGTACTTTTCAAGGCAATATATATTTCACTTACTCTCCAGAAAGATTTTTATGGCCGATAATATCGTTTTTAAAAATTGTTATTTCATAGTAACTAAAAGTAGTTTCATTTTCTATCTATCATCCTATTTGTGTAGTGAATTAATTTTCTGCCTTTCATGTCAATTTCAGGATATGTTAATTTGCTCCAAGAGACTTCAACCATTTATCTAGCTTTCCATTATGTATATTTTATGTACATAATGCTTCCCTGGTAATTACTTAGTGCATCTTTAATTTCTTTTAATATACTGAAATGTTTAACACATTGGTTTTTATTTTGTAATCTACAAGGAATAATTAAGATTCATACTATTTATCTATAACATTTGATAAGGAAGACATGCATAATTTATTCTTCTGTGCTACACTTATCTCTGTATTGAAATAGCTTTGCGCTATTCTGTATATCAAAGTATTTATATTAAGAATTACTTATTATAGAAGCATATTCATAAGTTTTGTGCTTGTTGTGACTATTCAGATCTCATCTGAAACATTAAAATCAATACATAATGTAACATATTAGAAAATGAAACAGTGAAATCTTTCCCATTTCCTGATTGGCCTTTTTACTTCACACAGCACTTTCAGTTTGAGTTTCTAGGTAGGTTTGCTATCATATTCTCAAATCACTGTTGGGTTTTGCAATCTTCTAGACAGAACCTAAAACATGATCTCTATTTTTAACCTGAAAGTGAATTTCTACTTTAGATATTTTAAAAGTTTCATGACATCCTTTGAGGTTACTCCAAGTACAGCTGAGATGATGTATGAAGGTAGCTGGGAGTCACAGCTTCAGACCTATTTGTTGATGCTTGTGGAAGGTGAAATGTAAATTACAAATGCTCTTAAAATTCAGACGCATTGTATTTCCTGCTCTCTCTTTGTCTGACTGGACCGTTAAGCTATTGGAGGCAAATTTTGTTACATATAAATCTTTGAAAATCCACGTTAATCTTTGCAAATCCAGAAGGCTGTAAGATGGTTGCTGAATGTAATAGGTTACATTTGTTCCTGTACTTGCTCTGAGTTTACCGAATCTTATATTCTTAATATTTTAAATTCAAATATAAAACCAAATATCAACTCCAGGAATAGGCCAATAAAATATACTTAAAAACACCTTTAAATAGAATAAGTAGAATTGTTCTCAAAGAAAATTCACGATTTTGGTTTATGGTATCATCAGATATTTCTATTTTATTTTCACTTTGACCTTTTTATTACTTTTGAGTTGTTATTATTCAACTTGAGTCCATTTGAATTGGCAACAAAAGCCAAGTTTTCTGAAGCCACATTTTCCAATAAAAGATAGGCACTGAACATATTAATAGACTGAATTTTGATAATTTGACAGTTACAATCAGACAAGTATTCAACGAAAACTTACCAAGCATTTATTATGTGGTAGGTATGGGGGGGGTCCAGAAATTAAATGAATTTCTTCCTCTTAAGCAATTGCTTATGAGGAGAGAAAGATAGTTATGATAACATGTAATGACTCCTCTATTACAGGTATACTGTGATTGCAAACACAAAGAATGAGTATTCAGCATCAAGTCTCAGGCTGACTTGAACTTGCAATTGCAACACAAAGAATGAATGTCTATTAAGCATCAAGGCTCAGATTGACTTGAGCTAGGGGCTGAATGGGGATCACGCAAGTGAAGAATGAAAGGTGAAATAGGATCATCCAGGTAAAGAATGCAGACCAAGGGCAGTGTGGGTAGAGAAAAGAACATGTGCAAAGGCACAGAGCCATGAGAAAAAGAGGCATGTGTGGCATTGGAGGTATGTCGAATGGTAAAGTTGCACAAAAGATAAGATTCTGTTTCTGGAAGATCTTGTATGATGTTGCATTTCTTGAAGCTAAAGGTGAGGTATGAAAGATGTTAAGCAGTGGAATAGTGTGATCCAATTTGTGCATTTGGCTATTGCTTTGGCAGAATCAGAGCGTGTAAAGAATCAGTGAAGGGGAAAGAAGGACACTTTGTAATAATTCAGTCAAGAGCCGACAAGAGCTGGACTGGTACATTGGCAGTAGAAATGGAACTTTGAGAGCAGGTTTGAGGGGTATTAAGGAGGTAGTAAAGTTAGGACTTAGTGAGGAATTTCTTACTTGAGCAACTGGATAAGTGATGGGCTGTATTGTGAAATGGGGAACACAGAAATCAAGTAGATTATAGGGATGACTAAATCCAGATTGAACACACTGAGCTTGAGACACCAGTCACATTCAGTAGAAGTGTTTGTAGGAAACTGGGAATATGGATTTGGCAGGGTAGGAGAATAGATTCTGGAGATAGTAAATGAAATAAAACCAAAAACAATAACCTAATATTGGAATGAGAGCCCTTTCCCATAAGTTAGACTAGGACAGGATGAAATCACATTACTTCAGTACCAGTACTATGCTTTAGACAGAAAAGCTGTTCTTTAATTCCACATAGAAGGTAATGAGGAGGTGCTCTCAGTGTGTCAAGGACGCCAATACAATTGACAAGCACAAAAGATCCATGGTGCGCTTCCTGGATGATTAAAACATGTGCTTATTCTTTGCACTCTTTGTTTTGTGTTTTATCCAGAGAAGTAGAATGGCCCAAAATGTGACTTGGGTTTTTTTCTTTACTGTTAAACAAGAGGCCCCATCTGTTAAAGCATAAATGTCAAGGCGAGGATGTCAAATATGTGTGGTGTGTATAAAGAGGAGCCACCATCTATAAATTATAATGCTCTGGGGGCTTCTGTCAAAACACCACACTTTCAGATTTAGCAGCAGGCAGTTTTCAACTTATTAGCATTTCATTTCAGGAGGAAGGATAAAACCTCCATAAAATATACTAATAATCAAACTGTGCATGCAGGTTGATGAAAATAACATAAAAAATAGGCAAGCAGCCAATCAATAATTTAAGAATAGGGAGACATCTTAATAACTGAAGGTAGCTGACAAATGAATAAAGAAATGGCCATTCCAGCAGGACTAAATTGACAGGGTAGATAAGATCTCTCTGCTACCTAAGACAGATCTGGCCCAATCTGGATTTGGGATAAATATCTTCTTCATGTTTTTTCCTTTGTAATATTCTTTTTCAGTGTGAATAAAGACCCTGTAGCTTTCTTTAATCCAATGTTCTGTTTAGACAAGCTTTATGACACCTTGTTAAGCAACTCCAGGGCAAAGGGAACATTCATTAGTGGTTAAAAAAGTTTATATATATATATGAATATATACATATATAACTAAATATATATATATATATATCAATCCTGAAAGAAAATACACAGTAAATTGAGAGCCAAGCAATTACAAATTAAAATGACTATGATGTGATATTTTATTTGCTTATATAGAAAATTATAGAAATAACCTCATACTTAAAATTCTGTTTTTCTAAGGTTCACAAATTATGGGTATTTATCTGTCCATTTCTGTTGATTAAGATTAGGGCAAAAGTAAGTATCCTGGAGTAGTGATAGTAGTTGTTTCCAGTAAGTCTTGAATGGCTCAAGAGATGAGAGATTTTATAGTACAGCTTAAATTAGCAAAGAATTATAGGACTAAAAATACATAAAATTTAGAAATTAAAATAAAGAATATGTCAGTAAGCTGCTAAATTTATCTGTAGCACGTGCATTGGGCATCTGCAGCCATCTAGAAAATTGCTAGAGATGAAGAAGAAACTAAAAGAAAACCATTGAGGAGACTAAATGGAAAACTCCAGGCAATACATTAAAGCTCATGTGCTGTTTACAGTTAAAAGTGCTATTCTGACTTATACATGATTGTGTACTTTTTTCCCACCCAGAAGAAAAATTAGAAGTAGTAAATATGAAGTAAATTGTCTATTGAAAAGGAATTACATTTTAGCAGAGAAATAGAGAGCAGAGGATGGTTGGGATGGTAGGGGCCACGGAGAGGAATAATTCACATAAATCTAGTCAATAAGAATTCTTAAAATTAAAAGAAGGTAAAGCAAAAGTTACACCCATTGCATACCAGATGTGGGACCTGAAACATAGTTTTTTTTTTATTTGTTTTTAATGAGACCTAGATTTGATCCCTTGCTTGATCACTTAATGGCAATGTGACTTTATGGGCAATATGACTTTATGGGCAAAAACCAGGGACCTCTATAGGGCTGAGTTCAAAAGGGAGTCAGAATTGGCAGGCCAATTATGAAGATGTCCTATTTATAAAATTATAATACTAGTGCTACATTTCACTGATTCCAAGGAGCATCTATGTCTGCATTTTAATATTTAATAGAGATGTGTCTTATAATTTAACATTTAACATGATAATTTAATATTAACATTTAATAGATATACATCTTACCATTGATGGCATCTTGCCATTGCAGTGAGCTGGGCAGCTTTTGTGATGGTTGTGACTGCCTGCCTAAGCACAGACTTGGTTCCTGCTGTCATGACTGAACAACTAGAGCCCATCAATGATGCAGTCGACCAATCAATTAAGGAAGAAATATGTGTCTTGGTTGTTGTCTTGAAGCCTTTTATTGGCATCTTCTTCTAAGATCAAAAAAGCACCAGCATCAAAACTTGCAAAATAGCTGTTACTGGCTTGGAAGAAAATTTCTGAGACAGAAGGGGGCACTCTTCTGTGAAATGTACCACCCATCATCCTAATGGCACAGGGATTGCCTTGGGTAGAAAAACAGGGACCTCTACAGGGCTGAGTTCAAATAATTGAAAAAGTTCTTTAGCCAATTTACCTCACTTCTGTTATATATTTTAAGTTGCACAGGAGTGATATATAGGATACAAATTTATCCTTAAATAAGTCTAAAAGAACCTTTTGAGTAAAAATTGTTGGCAATAAATCATTGTGTTTAATTGGCAACTTTTATTTCTTTCTTAGTGCTACATTAAATAGTGGTGTCTTACAATCAGTGGCATCTTATATTTAATGAAATATGGTATTTGAGAGAGTTGAAGAGGTTACAAGAAAAATTAAAGTGATTTGCAAGACTGGAAAACAATGACAGTATTTTGGGCAATTACAGTGAAAAGAGATGGTTGAAAGCTGGCTGAGGGGAAAGGCATAAAAAATGGACTCTAAATCAAGGTACTTCTGTACAGAAATGCTCAAAGATCACAATTCTACTCTGGCCTTTGTTGACATTTTCAGGAGCCTTGCCAATTGCTACTGACATAGAAAAAAAGAAATAAAAATGTCAGCATTGGTATATGCATCTGTGGAGTCAATCGTGGAAAGCAGGTCACTTTAGTATGTTTACTTGCAGGACTTCTGTATGAAAAAGAATGCAGATCACTGTATTTTACTTTAAGCGTTTATAATATACCTTTGAATGTTAATATTAACCTACTTTATAAATGCAACTGGGTTCAACCTAAAAATATAAATACCAGTTACATTTTGTTCAGAGTAAATACTACCGATACTACAAATTTAATAAATGATAATGTAGTATTTACATTTTGGAGATAGTATATAAAAAGACTTTTAATTTTGAGTATAAAATTCTTGAAGTCTAGGATACATTTATAATTATTATTATAAAACAGTACATATAAATATATACTATTTTACAATCTACTTTTTAAACATAGTATATTATATAAGTTTGTATAGCAGATTCTGTCTCTTTTTGTGACTGCTTTGTATTCCATTGCCTAGATATGCCACAATTTATTTAACTAATACTTTAATAACTGCTATAAAGATAATTAACTGCTTCCTCTCATAAACAATGTTCCAATAAACAATTATTGGAATTGTTCATTTTTGTACACATTTGTTTATGTTTTCCTTAGGGTAAATTTATACGTATGAGAAATTGATACATTAAAAGATATGTAGGCTTATTTTGTATTTGAGAGTACAGAATTGTTTTTTCTCCAAAAAAGCCATGTAAGATTGTGTTTGCCTAGTAGTATTTTGTACAAGTCGAAGTAATTTTACAGAATAGGTTAAAAACCTTATAAACTGTAGTAGATTTACTATTGAAACCTTGTGGATTTAAACATGGAGTTGAAATTGCACCCTTCAGTTAGACAAGCAGGAGATGGTTAGATGTTTCTCATTGGGATGCTACTGACATTTTGGGCAGGACACTTACAAGTTGTAGGACTAGTTTGTGTCCTTTAGGAATTTATAATCTTGGCTCTGACTTTTAAGTGCTCTGCAGTGTCATTGTGACAAAGGAAAACACTTTCATTTATTTCCAAATGCCTCCTGTGGCCAGGGAACCCAGTGGCATGAGAATATTGTTCCAGGACTAGACAGGTTGGGGAAGGCTTTATTAAATTTAAATAGGATCTGTCTCTCTCTTGTTATGCTTACTGAACAGATTCACTCTGGATATCTCATCTTGCTGGGATATTCAATGCTAAACTACAAAACTTTTTGTAATAATCTAGGGATGCAGCCTTCTAGTTACAAAGTGTGGGAATCTCAAAGCTTGTAAAATATTGTAGTACTCTTTTTAAATCATTAGAATAAAAATATGTTGTAGGAATTTTTTTACCCTAGTTAAATAATTTGTTAGCTTTGCTCTACCACAATATAAATTGTAGAGGGTATGGTTGAATGTGTTTGATATTTAGAATACCCAAGATCATCTCCAGGTCTGATTTTCACCTTGAAGCCCTACTTAAAATACATATTGCTTCTGGCAAATTGAAATGCAGACATGACTAACAGCCTCCTTCTACCATATGAAAATTCTTTGTCCACATCCTTATCAAATCTGGTTGATAATAATGAATTTGGGTTAAAATTACAGCTCTGAGATCAAACTGTCTCAGACGTTGTTCAGTTTTTCTGTGTTTCACTCTCCGTATCTGAAAGGTGCAAGAAAAATTCCATAACTACTTCAAAGAATTACTTTTGAGACTGAGACCCATCTCTGACCTATAGAAAGCACTCAATGCATGTTTGTTATCATCATTAACTGTTACTGTTATTGGCGATGGCTTTGTAGTGTGTAGCTTAGCTAGAAATAATGCTTCCCAGAATCCCCTTTCCTGCATGGCATGGGTTAGGGCTGACCACAAGAGCAATCTGTGTGCCCTTTGGAAGGGGAAAGTGAGGCAGAAGCCCTGTTTTGTTAGACACTGTTGCAGCTCACATTTGCTGTCTGGGCTCTGCTGGCACCCCGATGGAGCAGGGCACCATCAGCCTAGTCCGTAGACCCTCCAGCTCCTGTTCCTCCGACTACTGATAGATGTGTGTTAAGCTCTATGACAAAGTGTACCATTATTCTTCCTGGACAACCCATCATCAAAACTGGAGGTTTGGAAACAGTGAAAGATCAATGGGGTTTCTGGTTTTCTTGAGAGAGCTGTAGGTTCCTGCTTATCCTCATGAATTGTAGCATTTTCTTGTTTTCACATTCATCTTCCCTTTTGATTGCCAGCAGACTCAGGAACAGGCTTGGGGCGTCTCACTTAGGCTGTTTAACCAGCTCACATAATCACATCAAGTCCAATCCCTGTATAGAGGCTCTGCTTCGCCAATCAAACCCAATACCTTGTTCTTGTTATTTTGCTGTTTTGATGGGTAAACATCCTAGACCCAAGACTCCTTTTGTTTTCATTTGTAATACTTTATTATTAGAAGCTCTGAATATCTTTTGGAGTGTTCATTGACCATTTACATATAATCTATGTTTGCCTATTTGTAGTTTCCCAATTTTCCATTTATATTGTTATATAGGAGTGCATTATAAGGATATAAGAACTTTTGTAATATGTATTATATATGTTGTTTTTCTTTTTTTTTTTTTAACGCTTAAGAAGTTTTGTTGAAAACGATAAAAACAGAAGCACCAGATTCTAATTTTAAAGTAAAATTAAAATCTTTAAATTTTTTAAATGGAGTCTTGCTCTGTCACCCAGGCTGGAGTGCAGTGGTGCAATCTTGGCTCACTGCAATCTCTGCCTCCTGGATTCAAGTGATTCTCCTTGCTCAGCTTCCTGAGTACCTGGGACTACAGGCACACGCCACCATACCTGGCTAATGTTTTTATTTTTTTAGTAGAGATGGGGTTTCACTGTGTTGGCCAGGCTGGTCTCGAACTCCTGACCTTGTGATTCACCCGCCTCGGCCTCCCAAAGTGCTGAGATTACAGGTGTGAGCCACTGCACCCGGCCGAGTTTAAGATTTTTTAAAAAAATTAAATCTGGTGAATTATGCTACTTTATAAATTCTAGTCTTGACTCTGTGCCTTCCTCAGCCAGATAATAGATAAATATTTATTATTTTTTAATTTGAAGAAAATGTATCACCAGGTCCTTGATATGTTATGGTAGGAACTGTTATTATTCAGATAAAATGACTAAATATTTTTGTTTCTGTTGGATGGATTTCTCTTATAATGAATATGCACAGTTCTGTAAATGACAGATGAAACTACACAAATATTGCCAGTTTTACAAAATTAGAACAGCAGCTTTAGTAATCAGCAAAACAAAAGAAACAAAAACTGAAAAACAAATGTATTCTTTGTATTTTAATATTGTTTCCAAAGAATATTAAAGACAATATAGAATATTAAGGACAATATTAAAGACAAGAATATTAAAGAATATTAAAGACAATATAATCTAAACTTTCAAGAAATAAATTAAAGAATACTAAAGACAATATTAAAAATGAAAGAATATTAAAGACTATAAATTCTCAGTCAAAAAAGAAAATTTCTATCTTCTTTTCTTGCATAGGAGAGAAAAAATAGTATCTTTTGCTTATCTATCTCAAGATTCATAGCTGAGACACCCATAATAAAAAAAACAGATTAAGAAAACAAATACATATGAATTTGATGTAAGCTTTGTGTGACATGGAAACCTTCAGAAATAAACACTCAAAGAAACAGAATACAGAGAAGCCTGTGTATTTTATACTAAGTTTAGTGAAGAAGCGGATAGTTGTGAAATACAATTGGACAAAGCAGGTATGATCTAATTGTACTAAGCTGGGCCAGGGCCAGGAGGATTTAGCAAGGCCTGTTTGTTTAGATTCTTCTCTGCATCCCTGTGTCTTCAGAGATAAGGACATTTCTTTCATCTGGGTATTGGGAGGGTACCTCTTGAATAAGGGTCTCAGGACCTACTTTAGAAGAAGGTCAGAGACTTCTTTTATGGCCTGCTTCAGGGGAGAAAGGTAGGAGAAAGTCAGAGAAACTCTCCTGCTTTTGCTGTTTTCTCAAATGCCAAAGTGCCATATCCTGGGGGTAGTGTGTCTTAAACCCCATCACTTGATAGCTCATTCTAGCTTCAGTTATTAGAAATTCTTCTGTGATTTCTATCTTGTTGGTTCTAGTTTTGTTATCTGAAGCCCTACAAAAGATGTCTAATATTTTATATTCCACTCTATAGCTTTTAACTTTTTGAAGACAGTTTTGTAGTCTTAAGTTATGTTTTCCAGTTCTTCAATCATATTCATTTGTTAATTTATTAAACAGTTATTTACTGAGCACATATTATATGTGAAGGGATATTCTAGACATTGGTTATATTACGGTGAAAAATACAGACCCCACCGTAATGGAGCCTATGCTCAAGCAGTTAAGAGCTCCTCATATTACACAATTTTTATACTCTTTAACACCTTATTGAGACTTCTATATTTATCCATTTCTGGTTTTTTGTTTTGTTTTGCTTTTTGTTTGAGAGGGAGGGTCTTACTCTGCTGCTCAGGCTCGTGCACAATGGCATCATCATAGTTCACTACAGCCTTGAACGCTTGGGCTCAAGTGATCTTCTGACCTCAGCCTGTAGATGGGACTATAGGCACAGGCCACCACGCCCACCTAACTTTTTAGTTTTGTAGAAACAGGGTCTCTCTGTTTTGATCAGGCTGGTCTAGAACTTCCCACCTCAAGTAAAACTCCTACCTCGGTCTCCCAAAGTGCTGGGATTACAGACATGAGCCACCACACCTGGCTCAATTTCTTCTTTAAATGCTTTGCCTATAATAAACACAACATGATAGATACATGATCTAACTAGTGTAGCTATGTGATGACCCATGTGTTGTTTACCTAGAAATACTTTTCAATTGAATGCAATTGCACTCCAACAAGTAAATCAATTTCAAATATAGTAGCAAGATGGGGTTAAATTTTACACAACAACATGAAGAAATGTTGTCTGATTACACTTCATAGAGTATCAGAAGTTTACCTAGGAAAAGAATTTGAGACCAGAAGTCAATAACACTATAGAGGTGGTTAGACTGCAGAACTTTTTAGTAAACCATCCTGCAACAGAACTAGATTCTAAATCTTTTTGTATATACGTAGAGGGTAGGGCTCTTACTGGAAGGAATCTGTCAATTAGATTTCTTTTTATTTTGCTTTAACTCTTATTTAAGTTCCAGGGTACATGTGCAGGATTGCAAGTTTGTTACACAGGTAAACGTGTGCCATGTTAGTTTGCTTCACAAATCAACCCATCACCTTGATATTAAGACCGGCATCCATTAGCTATTCTTCCTGATGTTCTCCCTCCTGCCCCACAATAGGCCCCAGTGTGTGTTGTTCCCTTCCATGTGTCCATGTGTTCTCAAATTTGATGTCTTTTTACTTTATAATTGACCTGCTTCTTGTCTATGTTCTGCCCTATTTATATATATCATGTAGTTTGAGGTTGTAGCCTTTGTATTACAATGACTCACACAAGTACAATATGAGCCCATGCTTTCACTATTAAAAGCTAAAGTGATAATGACTAAGAAATTATTAAAGGGATCTATGTCTTCAATAATGAGTATAAAGGCTTATTGATAGAAAAATAGTGAGGCAGCTATAGAAGGAATACAATTTCCTATTCCATATTCCTACTAGGGCAGCAATTACATATTAGGTTGTACAGTTTTTCTCACTTTTTCTTTCTCCACTTATGGTATTGAAAGTCATTAGTTTAGAATGAGTTAAAATGAGAGAGAGGGTCATTGGATAAGAATCTGGATGCCTGCTACCTGTCTCTGAAGAGGAAAACAGAGAGCAGTTAACCATAATTGGCAGTTCATTGACTTTGGCAGTAGCCTTTTGTGCTAAGAAACTTTCCTGGGAAACAAATGAAAACTCTACAGATTCCTGAAATGCTGACACAATCTGCTCATATTTCTATAGAAATGTCATATAAGTAGAGGAGAGATTGCTTGGTATTCCATCAAGAAGCTGTTTTTCATCTCCTGAGTAACTTCTTTAAGTTTCTCATGAAGCAAGCACAAAAATTTTCCTCTATAAAACTGAATAGGCAGAGGTGTTGTTCAACTATGCAGTTATACAAATGCCCATGCCACACTATTATGACACACAGATGTCAAAATAGGTTAAGGTATCCTGAAACCATTCAAGTTTGCATGGCAGGAAATAAAATTTTACATTCTTTTAGTAATAGGTTCAAAGTAAAATATATCATTTAAAAATATTTTAAAACCCATTCAAAAATATGGCATTAAGATGATCATTTTAATGTTTATTTCCCTTTCTTTAGTATAGTATCCAATTATTAATGTCTTTTATATTTGAATTCAAATTTTAGTTAAATTTTACTATTTAAAGATATTTTCATTTTATAAAGATATTTATAAAGATATTTTCATTCATTCGTTTGTTCATTCACCATTTAACAATTACTTACTGGCACTTAATGTTCCTAACCAATATTAGGCACCATTGATGCAATGCAAAGTTCTAATTATGGAGAAATTGGATAGGACAAAAATATACAAGACTGTGGAATGCATTGGTAACAGATGAAGTGGTTAATATCTGGGTCTAGAGAGGTAAGCAGAGATCACGCAGCTAACAAAGAGTTAGTACTTCACCTCTAGGATAGTGGGAAACTGTTAAAGGGCTTAAGCAGGGGATTAACATGAGAAAGATCACTTTTGGGTGCTATTCAGAAAATGGATTGCAAAGAAACCAGAAGTACAGAGACTAGTTAGGAAGCTGTTGTAATAATTTAAGCAATGACGATAGTGTCCACAGTAGGAAGAGGCAGCTTATAGACGGGTCTTCTCATCAGAGAATATGTGTAAGGTCAAGAGGGAATAGACATTGAAATTGTTAGAAAAATAATCTTTAAGATGAGTTGAGGAGAAAGAACCCACAAAGAATACTAGAAAGGGTGGCCAGAGAAATGGGCGTAAAGCCAGAAGATTGTTTTGGGGGTGTCTAAAACAAAATGTTATACTCCATTACTTATGTGCCTGAGAAGAAAAATGCTTTCATATTTGTGTTAGGTGAAAATAAAGCAGTGGCTCACTTTTAAAAATAAGGCAAAGCATCCAATAAATTATCACTATTATTTGGTTGTCAATAAATTGTTTTTTTGGGAAAAGGAATTAGAGCAAACCTCCTTTATTGGAGGCTCTGTCAGAGATTTCTTAGGGTTTGGTATCACTTTGCATGGGTAATGAGGTTAATCTATCAGCATCATCATGTTATTCCAGTGATGCAGTGATGATAAATGCAGAGTATGCGATAGAGCTAGAGCCTCTCTGTAATTAATTACCATCTTACAATTATCTTCAGACATTTATTAGCAACATTGAGACTTGGTTTTAGCAGTCTGTCATAGTCGATTTGAGTAAGAAGTTTCTAAATCCCAGCAGTTGTTTTCATTAGTTGACAGATTATGAGAAATATGACCATGTGCTATATGCAAGTCAGAAGAGCCAGTTACACTATGTTATCCCTCAGGGTTCACAGATCTGCAGGGAATAGCTGCAGCCACGAAATTAATAAAGGACTACTTTTCTTTCAGACCTATATTTCAAATAACATTTTATGTATTATCTTTGTAGTTTTTATTAATAGTATCTAACATGTATGAACAAAACGTGATTTTTACAGTTTCTGTCTTAGTCAGTTTAGGTTGCTATAACAGGACACCCTTGACTACACAACAATTTATTTCTTGAAGTTCTGGAGGCTGAAAGTCTGTAATCGGGGTGTCAGCAGGGTTGGATTCTTGGTGAAGGCCCTCTTCCTGGTTTGCAGATAACCTCTTCTAGCAGTGTCCTTCATATGTCCTTTCATAGAGAAAGACAAGAGATCTTTCTCTACTTATAAGGCACTAAGCCCATCATGGGGGCCCAAACCTCATAACTTTATCTAAACCTACTGACCTCCTAAAGGACCCACCTCCTAATACCATCCCATTGGGGGTTAGAATTTCAACATATCAATTTGGGAAGGATGCAAACATGCAGTCCATAAGAGTCACTATTCAGGAAATTCTTATAACAGTCCTGTGAAGTCAGTATTTGCAGTGTCTCCGGTTAACCAGCAAGAGACCAGAGGCCTCAAAGTGGTTCTGTTTACCCATGTACAAGTGTGAGAACTTGACCTTGAATGTAGGCCTTTCAATGCTCTAGTCCTTGGTCATTTGACTTTTCCAGTGGTTTTAAAACATGTTTGTGTTTGAGCCCAGCATGCTGTCTATTAAAAAACTTAATCTGGAACAGTTCCTACCCCTGTTTCAAAGGTTCTGATGTACCTTTTCAGAATTTTTGTGTCTCTTCAAAGCTAATATTAAACTATGTGCAGGCCCCTAAGCTTTCTCCTATTTAGGTGAACTGGGGCTCTAGTGTAGAAAAAGATGAAGCAAAGAAAAATCTAATTTAACATATTAATAATTTTTAAAAGATTTATGTTTATTGAATACAATTCAGTATTGTCTAGAACTTTTTAAAAAAGTATATTTCTGTCATCACTTAATTTATTTTAATTTTTAAATAATTTTAGACTAGAAAAGTTGCAAAAATAGATCAGAAAGTTTTTGTATTTCCTTCACCCACCTTTCCCTATTGTTAATATCATACATAACCATAATTTATGTACTTACATAGTACATTTATCAGAACCACGAAATTAACATTGCTGCATTACTATTAAACTACAGACTTTATTATTTGTTCACCAGTTTTTTCTGCTAACATTCTTTTTCTGTTCCCTAACCCAATCCAGCATCCCACATTGCATTTAGTTATTATAGTTCTGCTCAGTGTCCTCCAATTGGTGACAATTCCTCAGTCTTTCCTTTTCTTGACATTGTTTAAGAGTACTGATCGTTATTTTGTAGAATGTCCCTCAATTTGGGTGTGACTGATGTTTTCTCTTGATTAGATTGATGTTATATGTTTTTGGCAAGAACACTACAGAAGTGATATTTTGCCCTTCTCAAGGAATTACATCAAGGAGTGTATGAAGTCTTATTATTGGTGTTGTTGACCTTGGTCACTAGTTAAGGCAGTGTCTGCCAGCTTTTTCCACTGTAAAGTTATTATTTTTCTTTTTATAGTATCTTGGGGGAAATATTTTGAGACTGTGCAAATATACTGTTTCTCCTGAAGCTTTCATTCATTAATTTTAGCATCAATTAGTAGATCTTGCTAGAAGCTATTACTGTTGGCATTGGCCTCATGATCATTTTATATTTCCCTCATTCCTTTTATATTGATTAATTAAAACTCTAAATGGAAGAGGCTACCCTTTCCCAGATTTATTGATTCAATTATTTGTATTTATCAGTATGGACTCATGGATATTTATTTTATTCTAAGGTATAATCCAATATCATTGTTATTTATTTTATTGCTCAAATTATTCTGGCTTTGATCATTGGGAGCTCCTTCAGCTTGCTTCTATGACCTTTTTATATGCTGCCCATCCCTCTTTGAGTATTTTCTTATGGAAAAAGAAGATATTCCAGGCTCATCTTGTAATGTCCCTGCCTCAGTACTGGTATCAACTACTTTTCTAAGAGGACTGTTTCTTTTTTTGGAGAATATATTTAGAAACCAAGATCTGGGTGTTAGGTATGTCTCATTGCTTCTAGGCCCTTTCAGTGGACAAAGCTTAGAAATATATATATGTATACTAACCCAGGCATACATGCATTTATATTTCTTTCTTTCTATATCTATCTGTTAACAAACAAACAAGTAGAAGTTTCTATTGAAACCTCAGCCATGGGTCTACAGCTAAATTGATCATATAAACTGTTCTAATTGAAAGCCTTAAATAATTAAATTTTCAAGGTTGCCAGCTCTAAGCGCACTAGGCTGTGAGTGAAAAATTTATGCTTTCTTTTCACATTTGCCAGAAATCAATTGTGTCACCTTTATCTCTCCTTTTCTGCCACCTGAACTATAAAAGCAGAATAACAATGCCTGCCCTATCTAGGTCACCAGGCGGTTACTTGGATTTAATAAAAGTCTGGATTCTGTCTACACTTCTCTGTATTCCTTCATTCCTAGTTTTCTTCTATGCCTTCAGTCTTGTTCCCCTCAGAGCTTTCCTCTGCTCTGCAGTCAGAGTAATCTATCAGAAATTAAAATCAGGTTCCATTTCGATTCCTCTTTAAACTTTTCAATGGCTTTTTATCTGCTAAGAAAATAAGACCTAATATGACATGGCAAACAAGGCCCTCCATGGTCTGATTCTTTCCTCTTCATGAGTCTCACCTCTTGTTATTTTCTATTTCCTGTTTTAAGCTCTAATATTACAATATTGCTTGAGATCATTTCTGCCCCCTTGCCAACAGCATTCTTTCTTCCAGCTCTTTGCTTTTTTGATACTATTTAGCTAGAGTCAGATTGGAACACTCTTGATAGTGTCTTCTTAGTTAAATTTTACCTACATTTCAAGGACAATTTCAGTGTCATGCTTCTGCCTACCTTGTTATGTACTTGGTCAATTCAGTAAGTACTTTATGAGGTGGATGAGTTGCCAATTCTTTCTATTACCACTTCCTCAGTACCTTGTCTGATACCTGAAGCCACCGTAGTTTGTTTTTTCATTTTATTCCTTATCTAAAATTGCTCTCGATAAGGTCCTAATTGCCAAATCCATAGACAGTTCTTGATCCTATGTAACTTGACTCTAAAAGTATTGGACACTAGAGGTAATTGGTGGTTGCCATGAATAGCCCATGGTTGCCATGCAGAGGGTCATAATGGTGCTGCATGATTGTTGGAGAGGCTTATTTGGGAGAAGAGTGGTGCTGAGAGACAAGGGTGGAAGGGTAGATAAGGGCCATCTCTTATAGAAATCAGGAGGTCACAGCAAGGTGATCACATTTATCCTGAGAACCACTGAGAATTGTGTAAAAGGTTTAAATGAACAAGCTTGTGTTTTAGGAACATAATTTATGGACATGAATGAATTTGGCAAGACTAGAAGGCAAGTAAAAATGAAATAGGCAAAGACTGGAAGGAAGGGAAATTAGGTTGTTGCGTAATCCTGGAGTAAGATCATACTTTATATAAACTAAGATAGCAAAACCATGGGAGAAAATGGATGTATTAGAGATAGTAGATAGAATCAAACTAATCTGATGATGAATTGGAAGTGGGCGATGAGAGATAAGAAGAAATAATAGTATTTTGTTTCTTATTAAGTGATAGAGGAATTTCCTGAGATTGGGAATGTAAAAAGAGGAATGGCTTTGGAAGGATGAAATGGTAACTTTGTTTTTGGAAATGTTGTTTGAGATACCTAGGGACCATCTAAATGAAGCTGTTCCATTGGCAATTTCACATTTGTCTACAGCCTGAAACACATATGTGGGCAGGAGACACAGATCTGGAAATAAGGGCATGATGATGGTAGATGAATTCATGCTTGTTGGTAAGCTATCCCAGGATGTCTCCAGTGTGAAAGGGACTCTACTTTTTATCTTAGTGTGAACAGCAGCACCACCTACCCATTTTACCCAGCTAGAAAACTTGGAGTCATATTCAACTGTACTGTCATCACCCAGTCAACTCATTTTGATTCCATATCCTGCTTAAGTCCTCTTTATTCCAGTTGTCTTTGCTTAAGCTTGGGCTCTTAGAATTCCTTTCATGAGCTACTTATTGTTCTTGCTGGTCTTCAGACCGTCCACTTATGTGCTTTGTATCCTCAGAATATAATCTTATTCATACTAAAAATGTTAAGATATTTTTGAAAAGTATAAAGTGAAGGAATATAAATTAATAAGTTTTACCTGAGGTTGAAATGCCAATTTTTGTTTTATAATAATTTATGGGTGAAATTAAACAAAAAAATGGACATTTACTCCCTTTATGGGTACCTAATGCTATCTATCATGAGTAGAAGAAACACTGCCTCTCAGAGTAAGTCTTGGAGAAATATCTTATTATTA
Organism: Hylobates moloch; assembly: GCF_009828535.3. NCBI lineage: Eukaryota > Metazoa > Chordata > Mammalia > Primates > Hylobatidae > Hylobates > Hylobates moloch. The sequence continues at coordinate 69,922,630 of NW_026652288.1, forward strand.
TCTGCGAGTGACATATGAAAGGTGATCTTGATAAGGGAATAAGAGCTGTTGTCCTGAGACAAGTGGAAGAAAGAAAGTCGGAGAGGACTTATCAGAGTAATTGTGTATTTTGCCCCAAATTTCTGACATGATATTAGAGGCAGTAAACCACAAAATTGCAATGGCCAGCAGCCAAATTGCATCCTCTACCTGGTAGCCAGCTGCAAGATGGTGAGGAGCTTCTATGTATGCCGCCTCACCACCTGCCAGGACCTGGTATGGAATACATAGTAGTTCTTTCCTGAATGCTAAAATGGCTAGTAATTTAAGAGAATAGAGTAAGCAACAATTGTGGATATTGTAACATACTTAACACTGTGCATAGAGAAACATAAAAAAGAGAAGATAAATTCCAAAGAAGAATTTAATCCTTTTGTGAGTTTGTTGAAAGGCAGGACCCAGACAAAGGTTAGAGGAGGGAAAATATTAAAACTAATTTTGATTTAAAAACAATATTTTTTGAGTAAAATTGCTTAGCCAGTTGAGTAGATCTTTACTTTTGTCTGCTACTTTAAATGCTCCTTTTCTTTGTGTGAAATATCCAGAGACAACTTGTTTTCCTGTAATGAGAGTTCTGTTTTCACACCATCAGACAGAGGACATTCAGAAAAGCAGCAGAAAACAGATGTTTGTTTCAGACTCTAAATGGCAACCTTGCTTATAAATACGGTGGGGTTTAGAATATTGAGATCAATGAATCACCACGGTAGTGTTGTGAATTTGGAGTAAGGTAATATAATGATATCCGTAACATTGATATTTGTTTATTCATTGATTAGCATATATTTATTGAGAAATAAATCTGCATCCGACGCTGTAATCAATGGAGAGATACCATATTGTATAAAGCAAGGTCTCTGTCCTCAAAACACTTACATTCTGAAAAGGGAGATTGACAATAAGTGGGTATTAAACAAATATATATTTCATGTCAAGTAGTGATAGGTGTTGTAATGAAAAGTGAAGCTACATGTGGAAATAAAGAACAAAAGAGGAATTATTTTGGAAATGAGACAAAATGCCTAATAGGACATCTAAGTTCATTTAAAGGTCTTCTAAGTATTTTATTTATATATATATGTGGAGGGAATATCATTTGGCCTGTGACACTGTATATTGCAATCCATGTAAAAATGGGATGCCTTCTCTTGTTCATTCTAAGGTTGTTGGCCCCTGATTTTTCTGAGCCCTAGTAGTGAAACTTCTTCAACAAAAATAACATAGAAAGATATAAATTGGCCGTCACAGTGACTCACGCCCATAATCCCAGCACTTTGGGAGGCTGAGGTGGACAGATCACTTGAGGTCAGCAGTTTGAGAGCAGCTTGGTCAACATGGTGAAACCCCGTCTCTACTAAAAAAACAAGTATTAGCCAGGCGTGGTGGTGCATGCCTATTATCCCAGCTACTTGGGAGGTTGAGGCACGAGAATCACTTGAGCCCAGGAGGTGGAGGTTGCAGTGAGCCGAGATCATACCACTACACTCCAGCCTGGGTGATAGAGCAAGACTCTGAAAAAAAAAAAAAAAAAAGATAGAAATGTATAATTTTGCGTCTTGGAAAAGCCCTCACAAAAAATTGATGATACCTATACCAAATTACTGCATGGAATTATGTCTTTAGATTTTATTCCCAACAGTAGGAAGTACTTTAGCGCTTGAATTAAAATTCTAAGTGCACTCTCAGAGGGCTGAAGGCCTGAGCCAGGAAAGACAACTGTCCTCACTTTGGCTTCTTCACTGTGAGGGGAGGCTGAGCAGAGCCCTAAATTCACCAAGTATGCTCATCTTGGTTACATTTTACAGCACTTTACATTTGTAATCACTTAATAGCTACACTGGGGAAGTCTTTTAGGACTCAGTAAGAGCTGTCAATTTTCTCTTAAAAGAATGGTGATTATACTTCCACAGAGTCTAGGGGTAGAACTGTCAAATAGAAAGATAATGTGAGCCTTACATGTAGTCTAAAATTTCTCGGCATCCACATTTAAAAAAGTGAAAAGAAACAGGTGAAATTAATCTTAGTAACATTTCATCTAACCCAACATATCAAAAATTATCTTTTCAATATGAAATCAATATAAAAATTATTTTTTAATACTAAGACTTTGAAATCTAGTGTTTATATTACACTAAGACCATCTCAGTTTGAATTAGCCATATGTGAAGTACTCAATAGCCATGTATGGCTAATGGCAACCATAATAGCACAATTCCAGAAGCTTTTATGTTTTGAATCAAGCTTCCTTTTATTTTAGTCTATATTTTATTTCTGAACATGTTTTAAGCCTCAGAACTCCTTTACATTTCTTCCACATGTGTGCTCACAACAGATCTACTGTGATCATGGACGACATGGAGACGTATACTAACTGTGTTATTCCCTCCTCCTCACTCCATCAGCTTTTGTCTGAAGCCAGAAGCAAATCAGGCTGGTGAATAATGGAACACTAACAATATTATTGATCAAAGAAATGTGCTTTGCAAATCTAAGCCATTCAGGATCTCAAACACATGATACTCAATCTGCAATGGCTCTCTAATTACAAAAGTCAATCGAATGCTATTGCTGAGAAAACAAGCAGCACAAAGGATTTTTGCTAGCTTAAATTACAAAGTGTAGTTTTGTGAATAACATGAGGCTATCTCCTGAAGCCCAGAAAATAGATATATAATGAAGAACCAGACAGTACATTACTCCATGCCCCAGTATGTGTGCTGAAAAACTTTACTGGACAATTGTCATTTCAAAAGACTCAGCTCTAACAATGTCCTGCTTCTGAGTTCATTTATTCTAAATATCACAATCTTGAGAGAGAAAGAAGGAAAGTTGGCTTGGCCCAACTCACATCAGGAGTCCACTGCTGGACCATTCAGCTAAGAAAAGAGTGCATGGTGATATACTAAAAATAATTATAGGAGGCCCAGCCTGGTAGATCAGAGATTATTCTCAAAGAAGAAAGAATCACTGGTGCTAACAATGTTTTGCCCCAAAGAACAAGAGCCATAGGAGATGCTAACATGGAAATAATGTTTACGTTGCTAAATTCATGCCTTGAATTTTGTTTACTATACTACTGACCTGTGCCTCTTCATCTGTATTGCCAAGAGCATAGACAATGGTAGCATTTCTTTGTATGAAAGCCTCACAGTACTGACTATATTCTTAGTTTTTCTAAGAGTGTAGAGCTAGTTACATTTCAAAATAATTCAAGCGGCAACTTCATTTAAACATAGATTTAAGAAAGCAAAGAACTAGTATAACTGTGAAGAATAAATTAAAATCTCAGGATATATCAAGTGAAAAACCTGAAAGACTACAGAAACAATATGGATTAAGAATGATTAATTATAAAAAGAGATCCTTGAGTCATTTTGGAGTGGATTCTTACTTCTCCTTTATTCTGCCAAATGTTTTTAGTAGCAATGATGCAACCTGACGTTATACTTATATTAATTTATACATTTGTTTATTGTCTTCTTACCCCATTAGCATTTAAACTCTATGACAGTAGAGCCTGCTACCTATTGCCATATTTCCTGTGCCTAAAATAGTGTTTGGCACATAGTAGGCACTAAATAAATGATTGTTAAATGGATTAGTAGGTGAATAAAAACATTAAATTTTCTATTTTTTTGTTACCAGGACCAAATAAAAATGGCATGTGGAGATTGAGAGCTGAAAATTACCTTGGGAGTTATTTTAATTATCTTACTTTAAAACTTAAATAATAGAAGCCCATGTAAAGGTGCTTTTGATTTAGGAGACTATAGGAAAAGATGAGTCCAACACAGAAAGCCAATAAAATAGTTCAACCATTGTGAAAGACAGTGTGGCAATTCCTCGAGGATCTAGAACCAGAAATACCATTTGACCCACCAATCTCATTTACTGGGTATATACCAAAAGGATTATAAATAATTCTACTATAAAGACACATGCACACATATGTTTATTGCAGCACTATTTACAACAGCAAAGACTTGGAACCAATCCAAGTGCCCATCAATGATAGACTAGATAAAGAAAATATGGCACATATACACCATGGAATAGTACGCAGCCATAAAAAAGAATGAGTTCATGTCCTTTGCAGGGACTTGTATGAAGCTGGAAGCCATCATTTTTAGCAAACTAACACAGGAACAGAAAACCAAACACCGCATGTTCTCACTCGTAAGTGGGAGTTGAACAGTGAGAACACATAGACACAGGGAGGGGAACATCACACACGGGGGGCCCGTCGGGGGTTGGGGAGCAAAGGGAGGGAGAGCATACAGGTCTTAAAACCTAGATGATGAGTTGATAGGTGCAGCAAACCACATGGCACATGTATACCTATGTAACAAACCTGTACATTCTGCACATGTATCCCAGAACTTAAAGTAAAATAAAAAATAAAATTAAGAAAAGAATACAAATGTACTATGATAATATCAAGTAAATTATAACTCATCTATTTATTGGCAATAAAATTTTATAACGACTACTTTTCTGCATTCAACTCTTCATGAAGTACAGCTCTGCTCCAAACCACCAAAGTACTGAATATGGGCATGAATATAAATATAAAATATAAATATAAAAAGGTTATTCAAAAATTAAAATTTGGAGCATCTGAAAATCACTCTCCAGAAGTTTCAAATATGTATTAAAATACATCAGTGTTTTCTGTGCCTAGCTTCTGTTCAAGCCAACATATGTGAAGCTTCCAGAAGATTAAGACATAATGTCATGAATTCTGTGCTTAAATGAGGCCCGCCTGATAATCCAGGATAATCCCATCATCTCAAGATGCTTCGCTTAGTCACTTCTGCAAAGTCTCTTTTACTATGTAAGGAAATATATTCCCAGATTCCAGGGGTTATTAGGACATGGACATCTTTAGGCAGGGATGGGGGGTGGTCATTATACTGTCTACCTCACATCTCTACTAGAACAATCTACAAATTGACCTCTTCCTCTTCAGACCTGTAAATGGCTGAGTCAATAGAAAGTTGTATTAGTCCATTCTCATGCTGCTGTAAGGTCATACCTGAGACTGGGTAATTTATAAAGAAAGGAGGTTTAATTGATTCACAGTTCTGCAGGGCTGAGGAGGCCTCAGGAAACTTATAATCATGGTGGAAGGGAAGCAAACATGTCTTTCTTCACATAACAGCAGCAAGGAGAAGTGCAGAGTGAAGTGGGGTAAAGCCCCTTATAAAACCATCAGATCTCATGAGAACTCACTATCACAAGAACAGTATGGAAGTAACTGCCCCCATGACTCAATTACCTCCCACCGGGTCAGTCCCATGACATGTGGGGATTATGAGAACAATTCAAGATGAGATTTTGGTGGGGACACAGCCAAACCATATCAAAAGTCAAACCCAATATTGTGTTTAAAGAACAGCCAATAATCTCTTTCATTTATTTTTGAGTTTCAGATATTTTTTCTAACCATTTGAAATCTGGTTATATTTTAGGGAAGTGTTATAAAGGCCAAAGTCACTAAACAACAGAAAAGAGATGCATTTCTAGAGGGTAAGGTTATCACTTGGAAAAAAAATGCTCTGGCTTAAATTTGTTAAATAATTTTGTTAAAAAGGTCTCGTGATACTGTTGTGGAGGTTATGTAGGTACATCAAGAGACGTGAAAAATGTGCCAAAAGAGTGAGCAGTACCCATAAAACCCTATGTCCCACACTTTTGAAAAATTATCAGCACATCACAAAGAGAATGCTCAGAATAACAGTTCAATGTCATGAGAAGAGTAAGTCATAGCAGGTATTTTAAGAATGCTTTCTATTTTTGAAAGACTTCCTTCCAAAAAAAAGTTTAAAAAGTTAAACAGTTGTGATATAAAACTCCATCATTAACTAATGTGTTCATTAATACTCAGTGTTGTAAGAAAATTTGGCAATTATATTGGAAAACTACTATTATATTTCTAGCATGTGTAACTTCATTTGTGACCTGGCTTGGAGTGCCAACTTTGATTTATAATATTGTTTATTAATTAATTTTCAGAACATGAAATATTTATTAGATGGAAACTATTCTATACTTGTATCACATAAATATCTTAAAATTAAAATTAAGTGAATATAAAGAATTAACATTTTGTATTGAAGTTTTATGGATAACAATAAAAGCCTCATGCTGCAGCAATGCATTCTATTACATTTTATGCGTATGGCTGGTTTACTGCACTCATAGTGAAAACCATTCTTGTAGATCCTTCTACATGTTGCATCTACTTATTTATTACTAATTTTCAGCTGATGCTTGTTGTCCTAGTGGTTACAGGTTTGTGCCTTACTGCTTTCTCTTCCTGCTGGAAGTGAGAGGTAAACAACAGCATAGGATGGGTCAGGACAGCCCAAGTCTGTTTCTCTTAAAATCTTCCACAATGCAAAAGTAAGGTCTAAGTGGCCAGCCGTTATGAATGCCGCTAGAGGCCTCCTTAATGGCTCCTGAATATCAGACACTTCAAATGCAGCTAACATTTATACAATACGTAGCTTATCAGCAGTGTCAGCCTTCTGGGAGCCATGAAGTGAGTACACAGAACACTGGGTTTGCAGGCATTTCTTAGGTTCAGCTGATAAATATTTAATCATATTGAGCACTTAGAGAAAAATGTAAAATCTTTGCTGAAAATCCAGTTTTAATAATTAGGGCTCCTTGTGCATTCTTATTGTGAAAGTCTTTGAATTTATCATATTAACTGGCTAATGAGAGAAAATAGGTTTTAAGTCTGTTACTGGAAATTACTTGGGATTTTTTTGGTGGGTGAACAATAAGTGTAATTGCCCTTGATAAGATCCCTTGATCTGCTACTAGCAACTGGCAGAAAGCACTCTAATGTTCTTATTTTATTCCCAAGGCTCTGGTAATGATGGTAATGGACTTCGTAATAAACAGACTAAATGACATATCTTTTAATCATCACAATTCTCCTTCTTGCTCACAAGAATCTTACAAAACTATTAGTAAGAATTACCAAAGTGGTGGACATATAATCATAAAGATATTTTATAAAGTGGAGGGAGAAGAGTGCTTTCATTTTCTCTGCAAAATATCCCTGAGCATTTACCCAATTCAACCATGTAAATGTGTGTACATTAGTTTCCCTCTTCTCTCTTCTGCTTTTTATTCTTTACTCTGTCTCTGTACTCAAGTGATCATCATTTCAAAATTTCCTGTATTTTTCAATGATACTTTAAAAAATGTTATCCATTTAGTCCTCCATGTCATACTCTGTTCTCATTTTAAGAAAAAGGAATATCGAAAATAAAATAATGTTTTTCAATAGTCTTGAGAAATGGAAAGAGACTGAAAAAAAATTAAGGGAATAACCATATAGCTTATTTGACATTTGTCTGTCACATGAAAAATCAATCTGTTGTTTTGAGAACTATTTCTCTTTTCATAAAAAAAAAAAGTCTGAAGAATTTGTGAGTAAATTAGACACCGCAGGGAACTGTGGAGATTCTGAAAGCATTGACTGGAAAGAACTGGACCTATTCATGATCTTATGAATTCATACACTTGTATTTCTCAACTATTAAGTATTTTCTCAAAATGCCCAAGAAATGGAAGAAAGGGCTAGGGGTTCCAAATGAGAGGGCAGAAGGAAAGTTAAAACTTCTCTGGTTTCAATATTTATATATCACTATTATTATTTTATGCTGCATTAAACATTTCATTTTCACATTTAATAAATCTTTTCCCAGAAAAAAATAATTATTGTGAAAGAGGAGGCCATAGATTTTGGACAAAATTTGCCAGAAGCCATTGGAGTTTTCCAGGGAAGTTTCAGTTAAAACAAGGGATGTTCCTTGAAATCATAGTTGGGACTGAGAAAGAAAAGAAAGCTTTTATCTGAGAAATATATCCTCCCTTTAATTGTCAGGTCCAGAGAGGATTGAAATATGACAGCATGTGACAGCAGTCATCTAACTTCTCTCTTGAGGTAAATAATTACCTCTTGAAGCCACCTGCTATGTGAGCTCAAGACTAAATGAGGCCAAGTATCTATAAAGTACTATATGCTGGACACTATAACTCATGCCCAATGGTTCAATAATATATAGCCAGTCACTAATCAATGTTACCTCTGTAAACTAGCGAGAATTCTTGTCAGACAACTTTGTATCAACCCACATCTTGTTTCCTTTAGCCTTTAAAAACCTGTTTGTACCAAAGGCTGAATAGAGCATTCCCCAAGACCACTTGGAAGTGTGTACCAGGCAGCTGTCTTCAACCTTGACCCAAATAAACTATTGATGTTAATTTTGTCTTAGTTAGTGGAGGAAGATGGCAGGATAGAAGGTCCACCAATTGTCCCCTCCACAAGGACACCAAGCTAAGAATAATCTACACAGAAAAACACCTTCACGAGAACCAAAAATTGGATGAGCACTGATGGTACCTGGTTTTAACTTCATATATCACTAAAAGAGGCACTGAAATGATAGCAAAAACAGTCCTGAATCACTGATGCCACCTCTCTGCCAGCACTTCCACCCCTCCAGCAATTATAAGGCATTGAACCCAGTGCTGTTCTGTTAGGTCAGTGTATTCTTACGCTGCTATAAAGAATTTCCTGATGCTGGGTAATTTATTTTTAAAAAAAGAGGTTTAATTGACTCATAGTTCTGCATGGCTGGGGAGGCTTCAGGAAACTTATATTCATGGTGAAAGGGGAAGCAAACATGTCCTGATTCACATGGTGGCAGGAGAGAAAAGAATGAGAACCAAGTAAAGGGGGAAGCCCCTTATAAAACCATCAGATCTCATGAGAACTTACTATCACAAGAATAGCATTAGGGAAACTGCCCCCATGATTAAATTACCTCCCACTTGTCTCTCCTACTACACATATGGGGATTACGGGAACTACAATTCAAGATGAGATTTGGGTGGGGACACAGCCAAACCATATGAAGCAGAAAACCAGCCCTAGCCAGAGGGGAATCACTGGTCCCAGTGGTCCAAACCTGAGTTCTCACAAACCTTGCCACTGATATCTACAGTACTCCATGTCTCCAAGTAACTTTGAAAGGCAGTCTAAGTCACAATGACTGCAACCCTTAGGCAAGTCCTAGTGCTGAACTAAGCCTAGAGACAGGGGACTGGGGGGGCATGCAGCCTACTGAGACACCAACTGGGGGCAGCCAAGGGAATGATGGCATCACCCCTTCCCTAACCCCAGGCTGCACAGCTCATGGTTCCAGGAGAGACCCCTTTCCCTCCACTTGAGGATAGGAGATAGAACAGTGGGGAGGACTTTGTCCTGCATCTTGGATACCAGCTCAGACACAGCCGGATAGGACACTGATCAGAATTGTGAGGCCCCTGTTCCAGACCCTAGCTTCCAGACAACATTTCTAGGCACAACCTGGGCCATAAGGGAAGCCACTTCCTTGAAGAAAGGACCCAGTCCTGGCAGCATTTATTACCTGCTAACTGAAGAGCCTTTGGGCCCTGAATAACCACTAACAATACCCAGGTACTATGTTGAGGGCCTTGGGTGAGCCTCTGAGACTTGTTGGCTTCAGGTACCAGCATGGGCACAGAGGGTTAGAGTACCAAGTGGGCTCCTGACATCCCCAACTCCAGGACTTGACTCTTGGATAGCATTCTTGGACCTGTCCTGGGCCAGAGAGGAACCCATTGCCATGAAGGGTGAGTCTCAGGCCAGGAAGCATTCACCACAAACTGACTTAAGAGACCTTGCACCTTAAGGGAACATTAGCTATAATCTGGCAGTACTCCTAGTGGCCTGGGGTGACAGTGGCTATGGAGTGAGGCTCCTCTGCCTTTGGAAAAAGGAGGAAAGAGTGGGAAGAGCTGCAGCTAGTGGTTTGAGTGCCAGCTACCTGCAACACAATAGAACAGCAGGTAGACTTCTAAGATTTTTGACTCTAGTTTCTGACCCCCAGATGGCACCTCTGGACCCACTTGGGGCTAGGGACCTCACTGAACTGAAGAAAAGGGCACAGGCCTAGCTGGCTTAGCCACTTGCTTATTGTAGAGCCTCAGGACCTTGAGCAAACATAGGCAGTGGCCAGGGAGTGTTTACAGCAGGCCTTGGGTGAAATGGTAATATGCTGGCTTTAGGTTTGATACAGTGCAGTTATAGTGGTGGTGGCAAGAGAATCCATTTGTTTGGGACAAAGTAAGCGTAGAGAACAAGAGTCTCTTCCTGGTAATCCAAAGAATTCTCATGGATCTTGTCCCAGACCATCAGAGCAATACCTCTAAAAGTCTGCAAGAACAACAACATTACTTGGCTTGGAGTGGTCCCTAAAGCAGATACAGCTTAGATTATAACACCCAAGTCCTTTCAAATATCTAGAAGCCTTCCCAAGAAGGACAGCTACAAAGTGAAGACTATAGGCTGGGAAGACTACAATAAATACCTGACTCTACAATAGCCAGATACTGAAGAACATCTACTAGCATCAACATCATCCAGAAAAACATGACCTCACCAAATGTACTAAATAAGGCACCAGGGACCAATCCTGGAGAAATATAGATATGTGACTTTTCAGGCAGAGAATCTAAAATAGCTGTGTTGAGGAAACTCAAACAAATTCAAGATAACACAGAGAAGAAATTCAGAATTGTATCAGATACATTTAACAAAGAGATTGAAAAAATTTAAAAGAAGTAGAAATTCTAGAGTTGAAAAATGCAATTGACATAATGAAGAATGCATCAGAGGCATTTAGTAGCAGAACTGATTAAGTAGAAGAAAGAATTAATGAGCCTGAAGACAGGCTAGTTGAAAATATACAGTCAGAGGAGAAAAAAGAAGAATAAAACATAATGAAGTATGCCTAAAGGATCTAGAAAATATCCTCAAAAGAACAAATCTAAGAGTTATTGCCCTTAAAGAGGAAACAGAGAAAGAAATAAAGTTAGAGAGTTTATTCAAAGGGATAATAACAGAGAACTTCCCAAACCTAGAGAAAGCCATCAATATCCAAGTACAAGATGGTTTTAGAGCACCAAACAGTTTTAAGCCAAAAAGACGACCTCAAGGCATTTAGTAATCAAACTCCCAGAGGTCAAGGATAAAAAAGGATCCTAAAAGCATCAAAATAAAAGAAACAAATAATATACAATGACACTTCAATACATCTGACAGCAGACTTTTCAGTGGAAACCTTACAGGCCAAGGTAGAGTAGCATGACATATTTAAAATTCTGAAGAAAATAAAAGTTTACCCTAGAATAGTTTATGCAGCAAAAAACAGCCTTTAAACATGAAGGAGAAATAAATACATTCCCAGACAAACAAAAGCTGAGGCATTTCATCAATACCAGATCTGTCCTACAAGAAATGCTAAAGGAAATACTTCAACCGGAAAGAAAAGGACATTCATGTGCAGTACATAATCACCTAAAGGTACAGAACTCTCTGGTAATAGTAAGTACAGAGAAAAACACAGAATTATTGTAACACTGTAACTGGGTAAAAAGCTACTCTTATCCTAAGTAGAAAGACTAAACAATGAACCAATCAAAAATAATAACTACAACAACTTTTCAAGACAGTCAGTACAATAAGATATAAACAGAAAGAAAAAAAAGTTAAAAAATGGGGGACAACATTTAGGCATAGAATCTTGAACAGTTTTCTTTTTGCTTGTTTGTCTGTTTATGCCCATAGTGTTAAGTTGTTATTAGGTTAAAAAAATGGGTTATGAGATAGTATTTGTAAGTCTCATGTTAACTCCAAACCAAAAAACATAATGGATACAAAAAAATTAAAAGCAAAAAACTATATCATATCACCAGTGAAAATCACCTTCACTAGAGAAAGATAAGAAGAAAAGAAATAAGGAGAAGAAGACCACAAAACAACCAGAAAACAAATAACAAAATGGCAGGAGTAAGTCCTTACTTATCAATAATAACATTGAAAGTAATTGGACTAAACTGTTCAATTAAAAGACACAGATTGGCCTGAATGAATGAAAAAAAAATGAGACCGAATGATCTGTTGCCTATAAGAAACACACTCTACCTATAGAGACACACATAGCCTAAAAAAAGGATGGAAAGAGATATTTCATGCCAATGGAAACCAAAAAAAAAAAGCAGGATTCACTATACTTGTGTCAGAATAAACAGATTTCAAGACCAAAGCTATCAGAAGAGACAAAGAATGTTACTGTATAATGATAAAGGGGTCAATTCAGCAAATGGATATAACAATTTTAAATATATATGCACCCAATGCTGGAGCACCCAGATATATAAAGCAAATATTATTAGAGTTCAAGAGAGAGAGATAGGCCTCAATAAAATAATAGCTGGAGACTTCACCACCACCATTGAACAGATCTTCCAGATGGAAAATCAACAAAGAAACATCAGATTTAATTTGCACTATAGATCAAATGGATCTAATAGATATTTCCAAATTATTTCAGCAACAGCTACAGAATACACATTTGTTTCCTCAGCACATGGATCATTCTCAGCATAGACCATATATTAGGTCAGAAAACAAGCCTTAAAGCAACCAAAAAAAATGAAATAATATTAAGCATCTTCTCTAATCACAATGGAATAAAACTAGAAATTAATAAGAGGAATTTTAGAAACTATACAAACACATGGAAATTCAACAGTTTGCCCATGAATGACCAGTAGGTCAATAAAGAAATTAAGTAGGAAATTGAAAATTTTCATGAAATGAATGATAATGGAAACACAACATACCAAAACCTATGTGTATTAGGGTTTTCTAGAGGGACGGGACTAATAGAATAGATATATATATAGATATATACAAAGGGAAATGTATTAAGGAGTATTGACTCACATGATCACAAGGTAATCACTCACATGATCACAATAGGCCATCTGCAAGCTGAGGGGCAAGGAAGCCAGTCTGAGTCCCAAAACCTCAAAAGTAGGGAAGCTGACAGTGCAGCCTTTAGTCTGTGGTCAAAGTTTCAAGAGTCCCAAAGCTGAAGAACTTGGAGTCCAATATTTGAGGGCAGGAAGCATCCAGCACAGGAGAAAGATGTAGGCTGGAAGACTAAGCCAGTCTAGTCCTCCTACATTCTTCTGCCTGCTTTTATCCTAGCTGCACTAGCAGCTAATTAGATGGTGCTCACTCAGATTGAGGGTGGGTCTACATCTCCCAGTTCACTGACTCAAATGTTAATCTCCTTTGGCAACACTCTCACAGACACACCCAGGAACAATACTTCACATCCTTCAATCCAATCAAATTGACACTCAATATTAACCATCACACTATGGGATACAGCAAAAGTAGTACTCAGAGGGAAGTTTATAGCTATAAGTGCCTACATCAAAAAAGAGAAAAAACTTCAAACAAAAAAATCTAACAATGCATATTAAAGAACTAGAAAAGCAAGAGCAAACTAAACCCAAAATTACTAGAATAAAAGAAATAATAAAGATCAGAGCAGAATTCAATGACACTAAAATTAAAAAATACAAAAGATCAATGAAACAAAAAGTTGTTTTTTTGAAAAGTTAAACAAAATCGACACACTTTTAGCCAGTTTAACTAAGAAAAAAGAGAACATCCAAATAAATAAAATCAGAAATGAAAAAAGAGACATTACAGCAATTCAAAGGATCATTAGTGGCTACTTCATATGAGCAACTATATGCCAATGAATTGGAAAATCTAGAGGAAATGGACAAATTCCTAGATACATACAATCTATGAAGATTGAACCCGAAAGAAATCCAAAACCTGAACAGACCAATAGCAAGTATGGGTCAAAGCTGCAATAAGAAGTCCCCCAGTAAAGAAAAGCCTGGGACCTGATGGCTTCACTGCTGAGCTCTATCATACATTTAAAGAAGAACTAATACCAACCCTACTCAAAGTATTCCAAAAAATAGAGGAGGAGGGAATACTTTCAAACTCATTCTGGGAGTCCAGTGTTACCTGAATACCAAAACCAGACAAAGACATATATAAAAGACAAGAAAGAAAGAAAGAAAGAAAGAAAGAAAGAAAGAAAGAAAGAAAGAAAGAAAGAAAGAAAGAAAGAAAGAAAGAGGGAGAGAAAGAAAGAGGGAGAGGAAGAAAGAGGGAGAGAAAGAAAGAAAGAGAAAAAAGAGAGAGGAAGAAAGAAAGAAAGAAAAGAAAGAAAAAGAAAAAAGAAAAGAAAGAAAGAAGAAAAGAAAAGAAATTAATTACAGGCCAATATCTCTACTGAATATTGATGCAAAAATCCTCAACAGAATACAAGCAAACTGAGTTCAAGAATACATCAGAAAGATTGTTCATTATGACCAACTGCGATTTATCCCTAGGATACAAGGATGGTTCAATATATTCAAATCAATCAGTGTGATACATCATATCAATGGAATGAAGGATAAAACCCATACAGTCATTTTAATTGATGCTGAAAAAGCATTTGATAAAATCCAACATCACTTCATAATTAAAAACCCTCCACAAACTGAGGGTAGAAGGAATATACCTCAACATAATAAAAGCCATGTGCAACAGACCCACAGCTTGTATCATACTGAATGGTGAAAACCTGAAGGCCTTTCTTTCAAGATAAGAAGACAAGGATGCCCACCATCACCACCGTTATTCAACATAGTAATGGAAGTCCTAGCTAGAGCAATTAGGCAAGAGAAAGATATGAAAGGCACACAAATTGGAAAAGAAGAAATCAAATTATCCTTGTTTGCAAATGATATGATCTTATATTTGGAAAAACTTAAAATAATCCACAAGACAACTATTAGAACTGATAAACAAGTTCAGCAAAGCTGCAAGATACAAAGTCAACATACAAAAATCAGTAGCATTTCTACATGCCAACAGTGAACAATGTGAAAACGAAATTTTAAAAAGTAATCAATTTTCAATGGCCACACATAAAATTTAATACCTAGGAATTAACTTAACCAAAAGAAGTCAAAGATCTCTATAATGAAAACTATAAAACACTGATGAAATAAATTGAAGAGGACACTAAAAAGGAAAAATATTCCATGTTTATAAATGGAAAGAAAAAATATTGTTGAAGTGTCCATACTACCCAAAGCAATCTACGGATTCAGTGCAATCTCTATCAAAATATCAATGACATTCTTCACAGAAATAGAAAAAACAATCCTAAAATTTATACAAAACCAGAAAAGAGCCAGAATAGCCAAAGCTATCCTAAGCAAAATGAACAAACCTGGTAGAATCACATTACCTGATTTCAAATTATACTACAGAGTTAAAGCAACCAAAACAGCATTGTACTGGCATAAAACAGGCTGTGGTGTAATATGAAATACATTTTATCTTTGTCCCTTTTTTCTGCCATAAAGCTCCTAAAATCCCTAAAATTTTCTGAGTGATAGGAGTATCTTTTGTTGTTCATAATGAGCCCCTTTGATAACTCTTGAGTTTATTCTAACGAAGTTACTTACTAGGGTGAGGCCCCTAGACGGCCTCAGGATAGAGTTAATCACCAGAAAGACCAAGTGGTTAGAATTTAGAGGGTTGAAACTTTCAGCCTTACCCACTAATCTCTGAGGAAGTGAGAGGACTCGCAGAGCATGCTTTATAAAAACTCTTGAACAACAAGATTTGAAAAGTTTTTGATTTGCTGAACACATTGAAGTGCTGGGAGGGTGACTTGCCCAGAGTAAGCATGGAAGTTTCAAGGCCCTCTACACCTTGCCCTATCCATCTCATCATCTGGCTGTTAATCTGCATGCTTTGTAATATCCTTTATAATAAACTGATAAATGTAAATAAGTGTCTCAGTGAGTCTTATGAGCCATCTTAACAAGTTAATTTAACCTAAGGTGGGGGGGGGGGGGTCTCTGGAATGGCAGTTTGTAACTGGCCAGTCAGGTGTATCAGTGACAATCTACTACTTTTGATGGGTGTCTGAAGTAGAGGCAGTCTTGTGGGACTGAGGCCTCAACTAGCTATTTTATAATAACTAGTGTCAGAATTGAATTGAACTATAGCACAACCAGTTGATGTCCACTGGAGAATTTCCTGATGTGTGGAGAAAGCTGCTCTCCACACACATACACAAATGTTTGACCACAGAAGTTCTCTTTGTTGAGTGTGAAAGTAGAGAGAAAAAAATTGCATTTTTTTCTTTTACACAGGCCTTCACCAGGCACCAACTCTTGGACTTCTCAACCTTCAGAACTATGTGAAATAAATTTCTGTTGTTGATAAGCCACCTGTCTATATTTTTTTGCTGTAACAGCCTGAATGGACTAACACAACTGCCTTGGTGAGATTTATTCTTAGATATTTTATTCTTTTAGATGTTCTTATGATTTTTTTTCTTATTTTCCTTTCAGGTTGTTTCTTGCTGGTGTATAGAAACACAACTGAGTTTTTTTATGTTTCTCTTGCCTTATTAGCTCTAATCGTGTGTGTGTGTGTATGTCTGTATTCTTCAAGATGTACAACATTTAGAATACTGCCATATATGAACAGACATCATTTTACTTCTTCCTTTCCAAAAATTTTCTGCTCAGACCAACGTCTTGGAGATTTTCCCCAATGTTTTCTTGTAGTGGTTTCATAGTTTGAGGTCTTAGATTTAAGTCTTTAACCCATTTTGATTTGATTTTTGTGCATGGTGAGAGGATTCTAGTTTCATTCTTCTGCATATGGATATCCAGTTTTCCCAGCACCATTTATTGAGGAGACTATCTTTTCCATGGTGTATGCTCTCGGCACCTTTGTCAAAAATGAGTTCACTGTAGGTGTGTGGATTTGTTTCTGGGTTCTCTATTCTATTCCACTGGTCTACGTGTCTGTTTTTATGCCTGTTCATAGATAGCACCTTCTCACTGTGTACATACATGGTTGAAGGGGTAAGACTGCTTTCTGGGGCTACTGTTTTAAGGGCACTAATTCCATTCATGAGGGCTCCATCCTCATGACCTAATCACTTCCCAATGACCCCACCTCCTAGTTCCATCACTTTGGAGATTAGGTTTGAGCATATTAACTTTGGGAAGACACAAACATTCAGACCATAGCACAGGTGAACTAGTTATAAATTGAAAACTAAAAACATTGCTGAAAGAAATTAAGGAAAGATCTAATTAAATAAAAAGACATCCCATATTCATGAATTGGAAGACAATATAGTTAAGATGGCAATATTCCTCCAAATGATAGATTTGATGTAGGGATTCAGTGTAATCCCTATCAAAATTCCAATTACCTTCTTAGTAGAAATGGAAAAGCTGATTCTCAAATTCATATTGAATTTCAGAGGTCCCAGAATAGCCAAAATAATATTGAAAAAGAAATAGGGGACACTTACTTTCTTATTTGAAAACTTACTAAGAAAATACATAATCAAAACAGTGTGATATTGGCATAAGAATAGACATCTGGGGCCGGGCGCGGTGGCTCACGCTTATAATCCCAGCACTTTGGGAGGCCGAGGCGGGTGGATCACGAGGTCAGGAGATCAAGACCACGGTGAAACCCCGTCTCTACTAAAAATACAAAAAAATTAGCCGGGCGTGGTGGCGGGCGCCTGTAGTCCCAGCTACTCGGAGAGGCTGAGGCAGGAGAATGGAGTGAACCCGGGAGGCGGAGCTTGCAGTGAGCCGAGATTGCGCCACTGCACTCCAGCCTGGGTGACAGAGCGAGACTCCGTCTCAAAAAAAAAAAAAAAAAAAAAAGAATAGACATCTGGATCAGTGGAACAGAATTGAAAGTGTGGAAATAAACCCAAAATCTGTGGCCAATTGATTTTCAACAAGGATGCCAAAACCATTCAATGGTGGAAAGAATAGTTTTTTCAACAAATGGTACTGGGACAACTGGATAACCACATAGAAAAGAATAAAGATGGATTGCTGCTTCACTCCATACACAAATTTCAACTCACAATGGGACAACAACCTAAATATAATAGCTAAATGTATAAAAATATTAGAGGAAAACATAGGGGTAAATCTTCATGACCTCAGATTTGTAATAGATTTCTTGACATCAAAAGCATGAGAAACAAAAGAAAAAAATGGATAAATTGGACTTCACAAATTTTAAAAACTTCCGTTTTTCAAAGGATGCAAGACAATTTAAAGAAAAACCACAGAATGGGAGGAAATATTTGCAAATCATATATTTGGCAGGAGTTTCATATTCAGAATACATAAAAATCTCCTGTGACTCAACAACAAAAAAGGCAAACATCCCAATTAAAAAAAAGAGCAGTGGACTTGACATTTCCCCAAAAAGATATTCGAGTGGCCAACAAGTACATGAAACTTTTCAATTTTCTTGGTTCTTAAGGAAATGCGAATCAAAACTACAATGAAATACTAATTTACAGCCTTAAGATGACTATACTAATTTTTAAAGAAGAAAATAACAAGCATCAGTGAGAATATGGAGAAATAGAAACTTGTATATTGCTGATGAGAATGTAAACTAGTGCAGCCTCTGTGGAAAACAGTTTGGTGGTTTTTCAAACATTATACATATCATTACCACATGACCCAGAAATTACACTCTTATGTATATGCCCAAGAGAAACAAAAATATGCCCACACAGAAACTTATACACAGATGTTCATATCAGGATTATTCATAAAACCAAAAAGTAGAAACAACCCAAATGTCCATCTGTAGATGAATAAACAAACTGTGGTATGCACATGGAATAGATTATTATTCCACCATAAAAAGCAATGAAATACTGATACATGCTACAACTTGAACAAACCTTGAAACATGATAAGTGAAAGAAGCCAGACACAAAAGGTCGCATATAGTATGATTCCTTTTATATCAAATATTAAAAAGAGGCAAGTTTATAGAAACAGAAAGTAGATTAGTGATTGCCAGGGGATAGGGACGTGATTAGAATAAATAGATTGTGATTAGAATAAAGACTGATGGTAAGGTGT
This sequence comes from Hylobates moloch, assembly GCF_009828535.3. NCBI lineage: Eukaryota > Metazoa > Chordata > Mammalia > Primates > Hylobatidae > Hylobates > Hylobates moloch. Next base: position 69,941,590 of record NW_026652288.1, read on the forward strand.
GTAAATTTCACCTCAATTAGAAAAAAAAAAAGAATGGGCTGAGGCGGGAAGATCACGAGGTCAGGAGTTTGAGACCAGCCTGACCAACATGGTGAAACCCCGTCTCTACTAAAAATACAAAAATTAGCTGGGCATAGTGGTGCATGCCTATAATCCCAGCTACTCAGGAGTCTGAGGCAGGAGACTCTCTTGAACCCGGGAGGTGGAGGTTGCAGTGAGTCGAGATTGCGTCATTGCACTCCACCCTGCGATCCTGGGTGGCAGAGCGAAACTCTGTCTCAAAAAAAAAAAAAAAAAAAAAAAAAGAATGTTATTACCTGAAAGTTTAGAGATCGCATTGGCTTTAGATTTTGTTTGATAGGGGCTTTCTGCCTTACAGCCCTGCCCTTCTTTGGTGCAGCTGTGTCCTGAGAATGACTTTCCACATGGGGTCAGTGACTTCCATTTAAAAACCCCAAACGTAACAGGGAAACAAATCAACAAAAATTCCTACACAGAACAAAGGATATTTTTATTTACAGATTCTCAAATTCCTGACATTCCCTTTGATTGGCTAAGCTTAGCCTTATGGAAATCTCTGAGCCAATCACTTTGGCCAGGGTAATAGAATATTTTAATTGATTTAACCTTGGTCATGGAATCCATTTCTAGACCTGAAGTACAGCAGGTTTTCTCTCAACTATTTTTTTTTTTAATGAAAATGAGAACTATTGGAAAGGAAAAAGAAAAAAAGAGTATTGTAATACAACCAAGAAGTTATCAATATATGCATAATGGCAACATATATTCATTTAAAATGAAATTGTTTCTACCTTCTTTAATCAGAAATAAATTCAGCACAACATTCTTTAAAAGTGTGGGAAAGTTACTCAGAAGTAAAGTTTACAGAAATTTGGCTTATCTAGCAGGCTATGTTTGAATATTTTATTTAAACTCGCCGTAACATGATTGTTAATGCTTATAATAAACACCCTGAAGTAATACATCTCAGAAACCTATTTGAATCAATTATCTTGTTGAGGACAGTTTTTTTCCAAACTTTTTATTTCAAAATAATTTTAGATTCACAGGAAAGTTGCAAAAAGTGTACACGGAGTTTTTGTTTAAACTTCACCAAGTTTTCTTGGATAACATCTTGCAAAATCACAGTGCATTATTCAAACCAGGAAATTGACATTGGAACAATCTACAGAACTTATTCATATTTCACTAGTTTTACATGCACTCTTTTGTGTGTGTGTGTATAATTTGATGTAAATTTTTTTACATCTGGGTTCATGAAACTACCACAACAATCAAGATAAAGACCTGTTTCATCACCACAGTGTGATACTGTGAAATATGTATTTGGCCTCTGCTCCTCATTCCTGAAATCTCCTAAAACCCTTGTAGGTAGAGGAACTAGGACAATCTTTTATTCTAATATTTGGTCTTTCATCCTGGCTCCTGACACAGAGATCCTAAGCCTGAGTGAAAGGAGCATCTGGCATACAGCTCCTAAATGTCTTGAAATTTCCTAGATGAACAGAAGGAACATCTTTTGTTCTAGTGAGGTGACTCTGGGTGGGCACCTGGATTGTCTCAGGTAGGGGGCTGGTTGCCAGGGGAACCAAGCATATAATTAGCTGGAATTTTCAGGGGAGAGGAGAGATTGAGGTTGCTGAAGGTTGAGCTGATTACCAATAGCCAGTCGTGTATTCAATCACGCCTCTGTATTGAAGTCTCCATAAAACCCCCAAAGGACAGGGTTTGAAGAGCTTCCAGATGGCTGAACATGGGGAGGTACCTAGAGGGTGATGCACCCATAGAGGATGTGGAAGCTCTATGCTCCTTCCCACATAGTTTGTCCTACACATTTCTTCCATTTGGCTGTTTATCTGTATCTTTTGTAATATCTGTTATAATAAATGGGCAAATGTAACTAAACTGTTTCCCTGAGTTCTATGAGACTCTCTAGCAAATTAATCAAACCCAAGGAGGAAGTTGCAAGAACTCTGATTCATAGCCAGACAGTCAGAAGCACAGGTCACAACTTGGGGCTTTCGATTGGTATCTGAAATGGGGGCAGTTTTGTGGGACTGAGTCCTCATCTGTGGGATCTTATGCTATCTCCAGGTAGATGGTGTCAGAGTTGAGTTAAATTTTAAAACACCCAGTTGGTGTCCACTAGAGAATTGCTTGGTGTATGGGAAGATATCCCCACACATCCGGTTTCAGAAGTGCTGTGTTGTGTGAGAGCAGAGATAAAAAAACGGTATTTTTCCACCTACAAGACTCCTCTAGGTGACACTTTTATAGCTACAATCACCCACTCCTTTAACCCTCCTTAACCCTTAGCAACAACTATTCTGTTCTTTGTCTCTGTAATTGTGTTATTTCAAGAATGTTATCTAAAAAGAATCATAGGGTACGTGACATTTTGAGATTAGCTTTTTCTGCTCAGAATAATTCTCTTAAGATCCATTAAAGTTCTTATGTGTATTAACAGTTTGACCTTTTTGTATTTCATGATCTGGATGTCCCACAGTTTGTCTAACCATTCAGCATCGAAGGACATCTGGACAGTTTCCAGTTTTTACAAATAAAGGGCTATGAACAATTGTATACAAGTTTTTGTGTGAAAATACATGTTCATTTCTCTAGTATAAATGCCCAGAAGTTAATTCTCTAGGTCATATGGCAGTTGCATGTTTAGTTGTATTAAAAACTGCCAAACTGTTTTCCAGAGTGTCTGTATCATTTTACATTCCCAGCAGCAATGTATGATTGATCCAGTTTTTCCACATCCTCATCAGCATTTAGTGTTACCACTATTTTTTATTTTAGCCATTCTGATAGGTATGTAGCAGTATCTCATTGCAGTTTTAATTTGCGTTTCCCTAATGGCTAAGGTTATTTACCATCTATATAGCCTTTCTTCATGTCTTTTGTCCCTTTTCTAATTGGATTTTTTTTAACCATTGACTTTTGAGAGTTATTTTTATTTTTATTATTTTTTTTATTTTTTGAGATGGAGTCTAACTCTTCACCCAGGCTGGAGTGCAGTGGCATGATCTCAGCTCACTGCAACCTCCATCTCCCAAGTTCAAGCAATTATCTTGCCTCAGCCTCCCGAGTAGCTGGGATTACAGGCACGCGCCACCGTGCCTGGCTAATTTTTGTATTTTTAGTAGAGACGGGGTTTCACCATTTTGGGCAGGCTGGTCTTGAACTCCTGACCTTGTGATCCGTCCGCCTCGGCCTCTCAAAGTGTTGGGATTACAGGCGTGAGCCACCGCTTCTGGCTGAGAATTCTTTATATATTCTAAATGCAAGGACTTTGATGAATATATGATTTGAAAATATTTTCTTCAGCCTGTAGCGTATCTTTTCATTTGCTTCACATGATCTTTCACAGAGCAAAAGTTTTCATTTTGATGAGATTCAAATTATCAAATTTTCCTTTTATTTATCATGTGTGTAGTGTCATAAGGCACTTTTTAAAAAGTATGTACTTTATACTTCTCTGAAAAACGGAAAATCTATGTGAAACATAGATGGACACTAAATGAATCCAAATTATGCAAAACATACTATTCCTTCACTGCCTTGAGTATTACATATTCGATACTGAGTATTGCATATTGGAGCAACATTTTAAATTACAGATATTTAATATGACATCGTGCTCATTCTTAACCACATCTTTCAGGAGCGCAAAGCAAAAATGAATTTAGTTGTTCTGAAATAATATCTACAAAATAACTATTGCCAATTCACTGGAAAAAAATGGCAAAAGACTATTTTTAAACAGTATGATTTTTGTCTATGGGAAAATTATAATAAGCTACTTGAAAATGAAAATTTAATTATAATAAGCCCAATAAAATACAGGAGTATCAGTTAAACTTGAATTTCAGATAAATAGTAGGTATATTTTTAGTATAAGCATGTCCCAAGTATTTCATGGGACACTTTTAACTCAAAAATTATTTGCTGTTTTTCTAAAATTAAAATTCATCAAGTTACTTAGTTTTCTTCATAAACAAACAAATAAATAAATAAATAAAATTCATCTGGGTATCTTGTATTTTTCTTTGCAAAATCTAGCAACTTTAAATGTAGTATAAATGTTTTAATGTAGGAGGTATAATAGGTTATTTATGAAGATCTCACAAATAATATATGTTGAACAAATAACCTCTGTACATTTTAACTTTTTCATTAAAATATTTTTTGTTTATTCAATGTAAGTAGCAATCTTAAAAGCTTTTACATTAGAATAAAAAATCATAAAATTAGAATGAATCATCAAGATCTCCCAGTTCAGTTCTCACAATTTACAGATGAGAAAACTGAGACTTAGAGTCCCACTGTAATTCTAAGGATAAAAGCTGGAATAGATACCCCTTTCCCAACTCCAATCAGTTTCAAAATTCCTTCACAATCTTAAAATGTATGAAGAGCATAAGCATTTTATAGCCTATGCCACTTAGGGTCCCAATAATTTGGAGCCATTGGATATTTCCCAAGACTTGACAGAACTCACTGTGTCTATATAGAAATCTAAATTAATATATCAAGTAAGTAGAGAAAACTAAAATATAAATGCTATCTTCTATCAGTTAATATTTGCTTTGGGAAGACACAGATATTTATTAAGATGTGTTAATGAAATTATTGGAAGTTCCAAATGTGAGGGCAGAAAACAAAAGCCTCTTTAGTTTGTTTTCTATCACTAAAATTACTATCACTAAATGAGAGCCAAAGTCATTAGAAATAAGAATCAAAAGAAGAATAATTTTAGCAAAGATATTTTCTATAGCTAAGGGTATTCTGCGTGGCACATATACAGCATGACTTGTTATGGGATTGCAGGGGAATACTCTCTTCTATTCTCTCTCTTGGTCCAATGTCTCTTCTTTCTGAAATATTTTTAAAACTCTCTCCATTCCTGTGAAAAGACATATTAGCAAAAGACTTCAGAGACATAATACAAAGTCTCTAAGAAGCACGCACATTCTTTTAATATATGCTGTAGTTATTAAGTCAGCCAAGACTCAATTTATTAAATGTTCTTTATAAATATTCATGGACTCACAGCTATAAAAATAACTGGAGAAAGGGTTAAAATTGTGCAAGAAGAATTCAGTTTGGTGAAATGCAGAACTGTAAAATAAAGGCAGCCAGACACTGGAGAGTAAGAGATGATAAAAGAAGCAAAGCTGTAAAGGTCAGGTCAGATTGTGAGATGAAGTAATGATGGGTTATTGAGCCTGTACAAATCTGCAGGGGAAAAACTCTGGCTGTGGAGCGTGGGAGGCAATGTTTTCTGCAGCCATCACTCAAAAGAAATATAAAGTTTACATCACCTCAAATGCTAAACTCATTTGTATTTATTCACATGATTTTCCTCTGTGTATTTCTGCTTTTTATACACATATTCTTCGGAAAGAAAACAAAGACTATGTTCTTTTTATGCTTTTCAGTTTATCCTTTCTGTCCTCTTCTTCAAAATTAGGAATTTAGCTTTCCTAGCACTTTGTGGAATACGTCTTGTCCTTGTACAGGCAGACCTAGCTAACTGAAGGAACAGTTAGTTTTTCGGCTTTTGGCTGATTAAGAGACAGTTGAGACCCACAGCAATTGCACCTCTGTCTCTGGGGAGTTGCCACTCATTCCAGTCAAACCACTTGATTTTTTTATTGGGGTTTAGGACAGACAGAGAAGCCGTGTTGTTAGGTTTCTCAAATCCATAGGGTTTAAGCTGTCTAGTCCTTCCTCATCTGGACATTTAATTCAAAAAAAGAGTTTGGAAGGAATCCTAAAAACGTCACCTTTCAAATTTGCATATCATGTCTTCTCATCTCTTTCTCAATGTGAATCTCTGGGCAAAGCCATATTTACTTTATTGAGGAATTTCTGCGTCAGGAAAGACATGATTGAAACTGTATATATATATTTTTAACTCTGTCATTTATTTTTCTGTCCCATGGGAAGCCACTGCATATTTTTAAATATGAGTTCTGAATATGATACAAAAAAAGGAAAAAATATACTCATTATTTCTCCTTTTCCTTTAACTTTCAACATCACTTTGACTGCCCTCACCATTGCTAAACTGAGAGTTAAAATGTCAGGGGACAAGGAAGGAGATTGCGCAAATAGCATTTATTTATTTATTTATTTGTTTGTTTGTTTGTTTGTTTGTTTGAGACAGAGTCTCACTCTTTCGCCCAGGCCGGACTGCAGTGGCGCTATCTCAGCTCACTGCAAGCTCCACCTTCCGGGCTCACGCCATTTTCCTGCCTCAGCCTCCCGTGTAGCTGAGACTACAGGTGCCCACCACTGCAACCGGCTAATTTTTTGTATTTTTAGTAGAGACGGGGTTTCACCGTGTTAGCCAAGATGGTCTCGATCTCCTGACCTCGTGATCCGCCCGCCTTGGCCTCCCAAAGTGCTGGGATTATGGGTGTGAACCACCGCGCCCAGCCTAGTATTTATTTTTGTATTTTAAGTTTTTTTGTTGAATTGAAAATTAAGCATAATGTAATAATGGTTTAGCATTAGAAATCACTGGCCTACCTACATTTCTAGGGTCTGAAATATATATATATATATTTAAATATTACAATTGTACAAAATTATGGAAAATGCATACCTGGAAGTAAGGCATGATTAGATTGAAAAGGTAATAAATGTTGAAGATCGGGGTCAAGAATTCTCTGAAATAGGTTTCTGTACATGTAGCCACTTTAATTGAAATATTAATTATATACCAGCTGAAGTCATCAATTTTGTCATTAATATGCCAGTAAATGTATTAGATGACTCAGCTGATGCTCAAAGCACCTTCAACAAAGCATTTTTCTTCTACCGACATATCACTTTTTCTGTTATTTTCAAATAAATAAATTAAAAGTTTAAAATTAAACTATTATTAGCATAAAAATGTGAAAAATTCCTAACTGGATAGCAGAAGATAACTCTATTTTAATAAACTCAGAGTGGCTAGTAGGAGAGAAGATTCATCTAACAAAGTCTTTCTCTATTTTTACTGTGTATACAAATCACCAGAGATCTTTTTAAAATGAAGATTCTGAGTCAACGATCTGGGGAAGAACCTGAGATTCTGCATTTCTGGCGGGCACCCAGCATATGCCAATGCTGCTGGTCCTGGGATCATGCTTTGAATGTCAGGGATCACAAAACAAAGATGTTAATAAAATGCTAACATATGTAAAGAAGAACCGTATTACAAATAGGCTAACGCTAACATTTGTTTTACTTTATAATAATGAAGAGAGCATAGTTTGAAAATTCTTGTTATGAAAACATGAAACGTTATTACTTAGGGAGTTTTAAATTTCAATCATTTTATATTGATTGCTCTCTTTTAATAGCTAGAATATTTTGTTTCTTTATGAACATGGACAGTGAAGGACAAGCTGACGTCACATATACAATATTAGGATCTGGATATATGAGTCCAAGTAATAGGTACACTGATTATTGACTGTAAAAATTTTTCTGAATTAAAAAAATGTTTGTCTTCCAGATATAGGATATGATATAGAGTTCTCAACCAGGAGTGATTTGCCCCCCAAGAAAAATTTGGCAATATCCAAAATATTTTTGGTTGTCACAGTTCAAGGGAGTGGGCAGGGAAGTTTACTGCTGGCACCTAATAGGGTAGAGTCCAGAGATGCTGCTAAACATCCTGCAATGCTCGCAACAAAAGGTTATTCAGACAAAATGTAAATAGTAATAAGTTAAGAAACTCTGATGTAGAGGATAAGAGAGGCATAAGATATGATGTTTCCGATTTAGGGTTGTAGAGCTCTTTAAGGATGTAAGATTAATCTAAATGAAATAATTACTGAGCAAGTCTCAAACAGTGTGGTATATAGAGAAGTAAGAACAGAGCAGGACAGTGGGAGGCATCCATGTGCTGAGTAGTAAGAACAATTTGTGGAAGAGGCAGCTCTGAAAGACAGATGGGTAGGATTTACTTTAATGAATAATAATGGAACAAAAGAATTATAGCTTTCCTCTTTCTAAGAAAATAAAGATGCTTCTTGTCTTCAAAATTGAGATTGTTAGCTTACTTTAAACAAGTTTTGAGAATTAGATTTTAAATATCTTTTATTGAAGGCACTTGAAACCCCAGTTTAATGGCTATGCAGCTATTGACTGCAAATGCATTATGAACACATTCACAGTCCTACCCCTCTTTTATCTAACAATATTGCAACTTTCTAAAGAATGTTATTCCCAGTAGAAACACTGAATAAAACAAAATATTTGCTAGAATTAGAAAACTGACAATTTTAAGTTATATGTGCAGTTGATTAGTTTTCATTACATTTCTAATACTTCCATTGAAATATAAACATCTCGGGGGAAAAAGAAAAAGCCTCATCATGGGGAATGTGTAGAGTGGTGAAGTTGTGTTTTCTTCTTATGTAGTAATTTGACTGTTATTCCTGAGAGACATCATATTGTTTATAATAAATTTATAAATATTGTATGGTTAAATATTATATATGAACATATATATGAAAACTCATTTTAAATAGTAGATTTATATTGTGACATCATGCCCCTACTCTCTAAGATATTTTGAAAACATGCTATGGACGAAGAACATTTGAAATAAATAAAGTTGACCTTCATTATTTGTAGATTTCATGTTTGCTAATTCACCTACTCACTAAAATTCATTTGTACCCTAGAATCAATAATCACAGTATTTTTGTGTTATTTTTGAACATGTACAGAGCACAAAAAATTTGAGTTGCCCAACATGAACGTTTACAGCTTTGGTGGAACAAAGCAATATTCTGCATTCTTGTTTCAGCTCAAATACCATGAACAAATGTCCTTTTTGCAGTCTATTTAGTGCCAGATTTTTTGCATGATTTTGGATCTGTCAATTTCGCTTTGTAAAATGGCCCACATATGCAGTGCTGAAGTGCTGTCTAGTTCCAAAGCACAAGAAGGCTGTGATGTACCTTACAGAGAAAATGCATGTGTTAGATAATCTGCATTTAGATATGAGTTATCTTAATGTAGATAAATCTGTTATTTAATCTATTATTAAAATTTTTTAAATAACATTGTTTAAAAAATTAGTGAATCAACTATATATTAAACAAGGTGTCTTTAAACAGAAACACACATAAAACAAAGTTATATTTTCACCTGTTGATGAAAGTATTGTTACCAGAGACTGACAGGAACCTAACTCTGTGTTTCCTCTAGGAGAAATGCTTCAGTATTGGCTAATTCAGTGTTTGAGGGGACTTTATGGAACACAAGTAACCAGAAATAAGAATTGACTGTATTGATATTATATATTTTTTAATAGAATAAACAAGAACCTCATCACCTGCATCATGAACCAGATGGTATCAAGTCTGGCTTGGGTTATTGCGATACCTTCTAACTGGTCTTGTTTTCACTCTTGTCTCTTATGCCTATTCTCCACAGAGGAGATTGTACGTCAGGTATGTTAGTGCTCAGCTCAAAACCATACAGTGGTTTTCCCATCTTTCTTAGGACAAAGCCCAAAGTCCTTAGGATTGACTCTGAGGCTGTCTCCCATACCCTGGCTACACAGCTTTACCTATCAGACCTTATTTCCTACATGTTGCTTCCCTTTGCTTACTCCCGTTCAGCCCCTCTGGTTTCCTTGCTCATTCTTCCTTGCTCTACGTGGCTTACTCCCTCCCCACTTCGAATTCTTTGTTTGATTTTTTTTCTCAGTAAGGCTTTCTCTGAGTACCATGTCCAGAATTGCAAACTTCTTCTTTCTTACCCCATATTCCGTATTTCCTTTTCTGCCTTTTTTCTGTAGCACTTAGCATCTTTTAATATGTTTTAAATTTTATTTATTTGTTACTTTTATCTGCAGCTAAAATTGAGAAAGAATATACTTCAGAAAAGAAAATAACATTTTTTAACCTAATTTTGGTAATCTTGCAAAAATTAGGCTCTTTAATGTTCACCAGCTCATAGTTATAACAAGTAATTATTATGAAATTCAAATATTTAGTTATTGCCCAAATTAACTACACTTTTGCATTTACTATTTAAAACATGATTATTATGATGCATGAACTATATCTATATACATAGACACTTTTACACTTATAAAATAATTAAGTAATTTTAGGTTGGGGAATGGAATAATCACCACACTTACGCTTGAAGACTCCAAAATCCATGTCTCCAGTTCTGTGACCTCTACTGAGCTAAGCTGCCTCATTGATGTTGTCACTTGGAAATATCACAGCACCTCAAGTGCCACACATCCCCAAAGCAGTCTACTGTCTTCTATAAGTAAAATGTGTTTTTTATCTGTACCTCTCTCCCACTGAGTAGCTATTTTATCTGCCCAGTTTTTTAAAATTTAATTTAAGTTCCAGGATACATGTGTAGGATGTGCAGCTTCGTTACATAGGTAAACATGTGTCATGGTGGTTTGCTGCACCTATCAACCAATCACCTAGGTATTAAGCCCCACATGTATTAGCTATTTATCATGATGCTCTCCCTACCCCAACCCCCACAACAGGTCCCAGTATGTGTTGTTCCCCTCCCTGTATTTATGTGCTCTCATTGTTCAGCTCCCACTTATAAGTGAGAACGTGCAGTCTTTGGTTTTCTGTTCCTGTGTTAGTTTGCTGAGGATAATAGCTCCCAGCTCCATCCATGTCCCTGCAAAGGACATGATCTCGATCCTTTTTATGGCTGCATAGTATTCCATGGTGTATATGTACCATATTTTCTTTATCCAATCTATCATTGATGGGCATTTGGGTTGATTCCATGTCTTTGCTATTGTGAATAGTGCTGCAGTGAACATATGCGTGCATGTATCTTTATAACAGAATGATTTATATTACTTTGGGTACATAGACAGTAATGGGATTGCTGGGTCAAATGGCATTTTCGGTTCTAGGTCTTTGAGGAATCACCACACGGTCTTTCACAATGGTTGAACTAATTTACATTCCCACCAACAGTGTAAAAGCATTCCTATTTCCCCACAGCCTTGCCAGCATCTGTTGTTTTTTGACTTTTTAATAACCATTCTGACTGGCATGAGAGGGTATCTCATTGTGGTTTTAATTTGCATTTCTCTAATGGTCAGCGATGTATTTGCCCAGCTTCTTAAACCTGAAGTCTCTCCAGTATTCTTTCCTTTTACTGTTTGCATCCAATCAAATATCAGTTCTTATAGATCTCATCCTTCCCACCAGTCCTCTTTTCTCCATCGCTATAGTCTACCTTTGGTCCAGGCTCTCATTATTGACTTGCTAGAGTCCCTGCCTCTAGACAATGCTGCCTCCCAATCTGTGCATACTGTTGTTTTAAAATATGTGTATCTTATAATGTCTCTCTTTGTTTTAAAAACTTACAATGGCTTTCTGTTTCACCAGGGATGAAGCTTAAATTTCTAACAAAGACATTCGTTTTATTTTTCTTTTTTCAGCCTTTAAACATTTGCTTTTCTTTCTTAACCTCTCTTCTTTCTTGCTACAACAAACTTCTTTCAACAACTTGAAAGTGAGACATGGTTTCTCTTGACTAGAGACTTGTGCACAGTTTCTCTTGATTAGAGACTTTGCCTGGAATTCAATCCCCAAATCCTTCAGCGTTGTTTACTCTACTACTTAACTGGCAGCTTAATCTCAGCTTAACTGTAGCCTGACTTCCCTAGACTAGATTAGGTGGTTCTGCTGTTTCCATAACATCCTATAGTACTTATCACACTTCACTGTTACTACTTGTTGAGTTCTCTGCAAGCACAAGAACTCCATGGGTCTGTCTCTAGTGCTTAACATACTGTCCAGCACATATTATGTACTCAACATATATTTGATTGACTGAAAAAAATAGAAAAATGGTAACACAAATGCTTTAAAACATGTTTTCAAAAAATTGTGAAAGGCATTGGAAAATGCGCCAATAAAATAGTATAAAGTACATGCTATAAAATTAGATAGTGTGATTTAATTTTGTAAAATAAGAAATATTTTGTACACTGAAAAAAGATCTAAAGTATACCAAAATGTTCATAGAGAATAAGTGTTGTTGGCAAAACAATATGTAATTTTTTTCTCATATACTTTTTTCAATTTTGTAGAGTAAGTGTGATCAGTTCTATGATTAGAAAAAATAAATTACTTTAAAAGGAAAATCAGTCTTCTTTTCTCTATTCTATGAAAGATATAAGAAGGATTTTAAAACATTATTTTACAATTTATTCTTTTAGTCATTTTTGATGGAAGGTGATGGAAGATTTTGTTTTTTTTTTTGTTTTTGTTTTTGTTTTTGAGACGAAGTCTTGCTCTGTTGCCCAGGCTGGAGTGCAGTGGCATGATGTTGGCTCACTGCAACCTCCACCTCCTGGGTTTAGGTGATTCTCCTGCCTCAGCCTCTTGAGTAGCTGGGATTATAGGCATGCACCACCATGCCTGGCTAATTTCTGTATTTTTAGTAGAGACGGGTTTTCACCATGATGGTCAGGCTGGTCTTGAACTCTGGACCTCGTGATCCGCCCGCCTCAGCCTCCCAAAGTGCTGGGATTACAGGTGTGAGCCACAGGGTTTTATCATTTTTAATACTCCTTTTGACCCATAAAACATGTTTTAAACTATGATCAGAAATATTTGCTAAAATAGCTCCTCCTAGATTTGGAGACACCCAGAAACACTAATGGAATAATCCTGTTCTGTCTGACCTGTAGTTTTTTTTAAATGGCCATACTGCCCAAGGTAATTTATAGATTCAATGCCATCCCCATCAAGCTACCAATGACTTTCTTCACAGAATTGGAAAAAAACTACTTTAAAGTTCATATGGAACCAAAAAAGAGCCTGCATCGCCAAGTCAATCTTAAGCCAAAAGAACAAAGCTGGAGGCATCATGCTACCTGACTTCAAACTATACTACAAGGCTACAGTAACCAAAACAGCATGGTACTGGTACCACAACAGAGACATAGATCAATGGAACAGAACAGAGCCCTCAGAAATAATGCCGCATATCTACAACTATCTGATCTTTGACAAACCTGACAAAAACAAGCAATGGGGAAAGGATTCCCTATTTAATAAATGGTGCTGGGAAAACTGGCTAGCCATATGGAGAAAGCTGAAACTGGATCCCTTCCTTACACCTTATACAAAAATTAATTCAAGATGGATTAAAGACTTAAATGTTAGACCTAAAAACATTAAAATCCTACAACAAAACCTAGGCAATACCATTCAGGACATAGGCGTGGGCAAGGACTTCATGTCTAAAACACCAAAAGCAATGGCAACAAAAGCCAAAATTGACAAATGGGATCTCATTAAACTAAAGAGCTTCTGCACAGCAAAAGAAACTACCATCAGAGTGAACAGGCAACCTAAAGAATGGGAGAAAATTTTTGCAACCTACTCATCTGACAAAGAGCTAATATCCAGAATCTACAATGAACTGAAACAAATTTACAAGAAAAAAACAAACAACCCCATCAAAAAGTGGGCGAAGGCCATGAACAGACACTTCTCAAAAGAAGACATTTATGCAGCCAAAAAACACATGAAAAAATGCTCATCATCACTGGCCATCAGAGAAATGCAAATCAAAACCACAGTGAGATACCATCTCACACCAGTTAGAATGGCCATCATTAAAAAGTCAGGAAACAACAGGTGCTGGAGAGGATGTGGAGAAGTAGGAACACTTTTACACTGTTGGTGGGACTGTAAACTAGTTCAACCATTGTGGAAGTCAGTGTGGCGATTCCTCAGGGATCTAGAACTAGAAATACCATTTGACCCAGCCATCCCATTACTGGGTATATACCCAAAGGACTGTAAATCATGCTGCTATAAAGACACATGCACACGTATGTTTATTGCAGCACTATTCACGATAGCAAAGACTTGGAACCAACCCAAATGTCCAACAACGATAGACTAGATTAAGAAAATGTGGCACATATACACCATGGAATACTATGCAGCCATAAAAAATGATGAGTTCATGTCCTTTGTAGGGACATGGATGAAACTGGAAACCATCATTCTCAGTAAACTATTGCAAGGACGAAAAACCAAACACCGCATGTTCTAACTCATAGGTGGGAATTGAACAATGAGAACTCATGGACATAGGAAGGGGAACATCACACTCCGGGGACTGTTGTGGGGTGGGGGGGGGGGAGGGACAGCATTAGGAGATATACCTAATGCTAAATGACGAGTTAATGGGTGCAGCAAACCAGCATGGCACATGGATACATATGCAACAAACCTGCACATTGTGCACATACCCTAAAACCTAAAGTATAATAAAAAAAAAAGAACTATTTTTCTCCCAAGTAATTACTTCTGAAAACATTCAAAGGGTTTAGAATTCTTTCCTCAATATCCAAATTTTAAGAAGGTAAAATTACACAAAATACATCATTTTTGCTACCTCACAACTCAGCAATTCTGGCTGGCTTATTAATCTTTCAACCCTCTCTTCTTTTGTATCTCTCAGTTACATATTACAAATTATTTTGAAATGAAAAATATATTCTTTATTGAGATTAATTTTAACTTATTTATTCCACAAGTGTTTGTAGAGCACCTTCATATGCTTGGCAGAGTGTATGCTCTGAGAATGCAAAGTGAGTAAGATATAGTCTCTGTCTTTCAGACACAGTCTATTGTGGGAGAAATACTATAAATATTATAAATATAGTCACAGTCTATTGCAGGAGAAAAATTGTAAAAAGATACATGATAATATTATACAACAATATAGTTCCTATTGTATAGGGAGAACTAAGTGCTTAAGTCTCAAAAGAGATTGCAGAGGCTGCTATGGAAGCCTGTACCTTTTATATCTTCTCTGGTCCAAGCCACCATTGTCTCTAACCTAGATTAGTATAGTAGCCCTCAACTGTTCACTCCACTTCTACCTCTGCATCCCTGTAGTCTATTCACAACACAGCAGCCAGAAACATATTTTCAAAATTGTGCCAGAGCATGTCCCTCCTTTGCTGTAAACACTTCAATGGCTCCTTTGCTAAGAGTGAAAACCTGAGTCATTGTAAGTTGTTCCTGACTGACACTCCCCAACCCCCAGCCCCTTGCCCCAAATTACCTCTTTATCCTCACCTCTTCCTATTCGCATTTTGATCAATCTGCTGTAGTCACATGTATTAGTTCATTCTCACACTGCTGTAAAGAAATGCCTGAGGCTGGATAATTTTTAAAGAAAAGAGGTTTAATCGGCTTATGGTTCTGAAGGCTGTACAGGAAGCATGATTCTGGCACATGCTCAGCTTCTGGGGAAGCCTCAGGAAAAGTACAGTCATGGAAGAAGGTGAAGGGGAAGTAGGTACTTCTCAGATGGCTGGAGCAGAAGGGGTTGGGGGAGGTGCTACACACTTTTAAACAATCAGATCTCATGAGAACTCACTCACTATCACGAGAAGAGCACTGCAGTGATTGTGCTAACTCCTTTATGAGAATTCCGCCCCCATTATCCAATCACCCCTGCACCAGGTCCCACCTCCAACACTGGGGATTAAAATTCAACATGAGATTTGGTAAGGATACAGACACAGTCCATATTATTCCACCTCTGGCCCCTCCAAATCTCATATCTTTCTCACATTGCAAAACATAATCATCTTTTCTCCACAGTCCCTCAGAGTCTTAACTCATTCTAGCTTAACTCAAAAGTCCAAAGCCTCAACTGAGCCAAGGCTAGTCCCTTCTGCTTATGAGCGTGTAAAGTCAAAACCAAATTAATTACTTTCAAGTTACAATGGGGTTACAGGCATTGGGTAAATACTCCTTTTCAGCCAAAAGAAAGTGGCTACAGGCCCCATGCAAGTCCAAAACCCAGCAGGGGAGTCATTAAACCTTAAAGCTCCAAAATAATCTCTTTTAACTCCATGTCACAGATCTAGGGCATGCTGGTGCAAGGAGTGGGCTCCCAAAGCCTTTGGTAACTCCGCCCCTGTGACTTTGCAGAGTTCAGTCCCCACAGCTGCTTTTGTGGGCTGGCTTTTAGTGCCTAAAGCTCTTCCAGGCACAAGGTGCAAGCTGTTGGTAGATCCACCGTTCTGGAGTCTGGAGGATGGTAGCCTTCTTCTCACAGCTCCACTAGGCAGTGCCCCAGTGGGGACTCTACATGAGGGCTCCAACCCCACATTTCCCCTCTGCACTGCCCTAGTAGAGGTTTTCCATGAGGGCTCCACCTGTGCAGCAGGCTTTTGCTTAAACATCCAGGCTTTTCCATACATCCTCTGAAATCTAGGTGGAGGCTCCCAAGCCTCAACTCTTGCACTCTGTGTACCCACAGGCCTAACACCACGTGGAAACCACCAAGGTTTATGGCTTGCACCCTTTGAAGCAGTGGCCTGAGGTGTAGCTGGCCCTCTTTTAGCCATGGTTGAAGCTGGAGTGACTGGAATGTGGGGAGGAGTATCCTGCGGACATACAGGGCAGCGGGGCGCTTGCTCTGGCCCACAAAACTTTTCAGTCCTCCTAGGCCTCAGGCCTGTGATGGGAGGGGCTGTCATGAAGGGTCTCTGAAAAGTCTTCCAGGTCTCTTCCCCATTGTCTTGGTTATCAGTACTTACCTTCTTTTAGTTATCCAAATTTCTGAGGCCTACTTGAATTCCTCCCCCAAAAATAGGCTTTTCTTTTTTACCACACGGCCAGGCTGCAAATTTTTCAAACCTTTACACTCTGCTTCCTCTTTAAGTTCCAGTTTTACATGATTTTTTTGCTCGTACTTATGAGCATAGATTTTTGGAAGCAGCCAGGCCATATCTTGAACACTTTGCTGCTTAGAAATTTTTTTTCACCAGGTACTATAGATCATCACTCTCAAGTTCAAAGTTCCTCAGATCTCTAGGGCAGGGACAAAATGCAGCTATGTGCTTTGCTAACGCACAATAAAAGTGACCTTTGCTCCAGTTCCCAATAAGTTACTCATCTTCACCTGAAAACTCATCAGTCTGGCCATCTCTGTCTATATCACTGTATCAGCATTTGGGTCACAACAGTTTACCAAGTCTCTAGGAAGTTCCAAACTTTCCCTCATCTTCCTGTCTTCTTTTGAGCCCTCCACACCCTTTCAACCTCTGCCCGTTACATTCAAAAGTCACTTTCACATTTTCAGCTATCTTTATAGCATTATCCCAGGTCTCAGTATCAATTTTCTGTTATTAGTCCATGCTTGGATTGCATTGCTGTAAAGAAATACCTAAGACTGGGTAATTTATGAAGAAAAGAGGTTTAATTGGCTCACAGTTCCACAGGCTGTACAGGAAACATGATTTTGACATCTGCTTGGCTTCTGGGAGGCCTCAAGAAATGTACAATTATGGCAGGTGGCAAAGGGGAAGAAGGCACATCTTACATGGCTAGAGCAGAAGGAAGAGAGAGAGATGGGGAAGGTACTTCACACTTTTAAACAATCAGATTTCATGGGAACTCACTCACTCACTATCATGAGAACAGCTCCAACGGGATGGTGCTAGCCCATTCATGAGATCTCCACCTTGCCAACCCAATCACCTCCCATCAGGCCCCACCTCCAACACTGGGGATTACAATTCAATATGTGGTTTGGTGGGGACACAGACCCAAAATCATATCATCACATTAATCACTTTGCTCTTCTTTGAACCTACCTTTGGACCTGAAATTTTTGCTGGGAAGTACCTGATATTATTTTCTTGACCATTCTTTTTGCTGGAAAGTTCTTGACCCAATATTATTTTCTCCTTACTTCCTTTAAGTCTTGATTACATTACCTTTTCTATCAGACTATCCTGATAGAAAAGGCTATCAGGCTGTAATCTAAAGTTCCAACTTGTATACCCAAACACACCCAATTTCCATATCGAGCTTTATTTTTCCTATTTGCATTGCATTTACCACCATTTAACATTCTTATTGTCTACCTCTCCCTCCCTAAGGTCAGAGATTATTTTAGTCACTAACGTATTGAATACACTTACAAAATATCTTGTACATATTAAATGCTCAATAAGTATCTGACAAAGGAAAATTTGACTATTGTTTTTGTTATAGTAATATATTAGTTTTTACTAAGTCAGAATTTGTAATAATTCTTACTGAATTTATTTGACATTTATCTTTATATATTCTATTAAAAATTGTGATTCATTTGTAACTACACAACATTTCAAAAAGTTGGAAATGGAAAAAAGACTAATCTCTTTAAGAGAACTGTTTTAAGCAATTTTTATTGAATGCATATGTAGACAATAAGTAAAATGTTTATTTCTAGATGAAAACCCCTACCTAAGATTTTGAGTTACTAGTTGGTGTAATTATATTTTACTGAAAGCAATAAAATTACATTTACTTTTAACTGGTGCGTTCTTCAGCCTTGAACTAATTTTGGGCTGGCCATCTCAGCTAATTGCTCTGCATTAAAAGGTACTTAAAATAATATTAAAATAAATCATATACAGATATAAAATGAAGTGTTGCAAGAATATATTCTCCAGCTTTATACACCTCTGACATTCTAGGAGTCTTTGTTTCCTGATGAAAGGCACTAATAACAGCCTTTAGTCTCCCTAATGGCTAAAGCATGTTCTGCTGGAAAGGCACATTAAGGATATATTAATTATTTGAGGGAACTGGAGTACCCATTATTTCACTGCAAGATTTCAGTGACCTTAAAAAAAGGAAATGGAAACCATGAACTAATAACAAAGCCCTGTGACATTAAATGATGTCTGCAAATCCTGGAAAACTTTACAAATGCCATAAGGATTCAATAGTTGTAGAAATCTGTCTTTAAATTAAATCGATGTGCTGCCTCCACTGAACAATCAAGCAGGTGGGAATTGTGAATAGACTTGAACTGTGTGTCCTGTGATGTGAGGGTTTACCCTGAACTCCTCACACCTTGGGCAATTCTCCATTGCATATGATGACATGTATTTTTCAAGCAGTTGCCCAGAAGTCTAGTGTGTTCGTGGCCATGTACCTATGATCCTGGGCTCATTACCATGGAATCAGCACTGATTTTCAAGAGGACCCTAGCTTTTACTATGTGGCATTTAAGGAAGTTAACTTTGTTAAAAAAAAAAAAAAAAAAAAAAAAAAAAACCTGGTGAGAATAAAGATCTCTCTGTAATTTAAAAAGGCCCAGAGCTCCTCCCATTCTTCCTGAGAGAAATTACCTAACTGCTAATGTGCTATGCAAAGAAGCTTTCCAACCTGCCTACTGCCTAATTAGCTTTATTAAAAATACACATCAGACTTGTTTTGAGTGGTGGGTTTATTATCTAGAAAATGATACAAACACAGGATTACTGAATGAAAACAAGTAAACAAATTCTCAACTTATCATAAAATTTGTCAGGATTAATCAAAAGAACATATTAGTATGTTGGTCTTACTTGTCAATTGTCAAGTAGGTGGGAGGTTTCAATTATGAGCTCTTGGTTTGAAATGAAGAGAGTGTGAGCTTCCTTCCACCCCGGATTAGTTTATGTTCATCTTAATTTTCAGTTCTCAAAAATATTTCAGAGTGAGATGCTGTTTTTTTCTTCTTCCTCTTTCAAAGTTTCATCAATTAGTATTTGACATGTGTATGGAATGATAAGTATTAGTTAGCATAAGAAGGAAGCAAGAAAGCAATTTGCCTTTTACAGCCATATATTTGAAAAACTAATCGGTGCTTATAAATCTTTCCTAATCTGCTTTTCCCCAAAAAATGAGTTTGTGCTCTAAAATTATGAGACTTGAAGAATAATTGCAGTATACCCTGTAAATGGTAAATATGGGTTTGGCTGAATTAATTCTATTCAGCATTTGTCCACCTGTTTCCATCATTACTAATTAAATGAACTCAGTCTAGATTGAATATGAACTAATGTATGCAATATTGTTATAAAACCTTCAAGATGCTACAAATTGAAGATACTCTAACTGGTAAAAATATCCTCTCTGGAAAGACAAGGAATCAAATCCTTATTCTGTCAGAATGTGTCTTTCTGCATGGCGTTGGATAAATACAACTTATCTTTTCTCTCTTAGTTTCTTCTTCTTAGCATAGATATAATAATAGCACATTCAAAATGAATTGTAAGAATTATGGAGCATCCTTGCATTACACTCCACAAGGTTTGACCTTCATCTTGATCTTCTCTTCTACACCTGCTTTGGGCTTCAAAGGATCTACACTGATTTTTGATGCAGATACCAAAGACAGATTATAGCTATTTTCTAGTGTAATTGTCACATGAATAACATAAACCTTGATCACCCTGATCAGTGTGGCAAAATATTCCATTTTTTATGGTTGTATCTTTGAATACTCTATTTCCTTTGTTTGCGTGGGATTATTCTTGCATAAATCTTAGTTCGCTTGAGGCAAGTTTTTAAAGAACAACTGGAATATTTCTGGGTTGAAGACTAAAAAGTTCTGACTAAATCTTAAAAACAGAATAGTTTTCTTTCCTCATATATCAAGTTATGAGAAAAGTGGTTAGATTATATGGATGAATATGAAAAAGCTTACATAAAAATCTGGAGAATACTGTCATACATATGAATTCTAGTTTACTTATAAATATGGCATATGTATTCTAGTTTACTTATAAAATTTTAGCCTTTCCTAGCCTCAAGAAAAATGAATGACTCCTCTAATCTAGTAATAAGTTAGCACAAAATTTAAACACCACCACCACTACCTCATTAATGTCACACTTCTCCTATCCTTCTCATACAACCCCAAAGCAAAGCAAACAAAGCAAAACAAACAAACAAAAAACCTTAAGGTAAATAACCAAGAAACTACTATCAACACCAATATGTCAACTACCATTTTGAAGAATATCATTGTTATTGTTACAACAATCTATTAAAAAAGATTCACTTATCTTCATTTGACCAATAAAGAAACCTAGTTTCAGACGTTAAGTTACATGCTCAAGAATTAAAGGTGATAAGTGGTAGGACCAGGTTTTAAACCCTAATTTAAAAACTGGTGCTCATTCTATTTTCATATCCCTAAAACATTGTTTTTAGAATTATTAAACTGGTTTTAATTTAAAGAAAAAAAACCTTGTGCTCATTTCATTCTATTGTGGATTTCTTTCAATAACTACCTTGCCCACTGTGTAGTGTTACTGTAAGCATTCAATAAAATAATGTGTTTGAAGGCATCCTAAAATACTGTAAAATTCTCTGCACACGTTACTTATATAGGTGGTATTTCCTTTCTTGGAGATTTCATGAGAAACTAAGCCAAGTTTAAACAATGTGGTATAATTAAAAAAAAACTTGACTTTTTGAATCAAATTGGGGGTAAAAATTAGGTCCTACCGGGATATTATTTTATACTTTATGTAACAGTGGAGGGAGAACCGGGGCTTTGCCTTTGTCCTTATTTTCACTCACAACATACTCTACCACAGCTGGCTCCTTCCTCATGACTCAAATCCCAGCCCTAAATTCTCAGAGACCCTTCCCTGAAAACCCTGCTTAATGTCCCTATTTCCACTTTGCTATTCTATATCTTTCCTCTAGTTTTAATGTTTTAATAACATTTGATATTATTTAAATTACTGGTTTTTGTTACTATTGTTTGCTTGCTTACTGTCTTCTCCTGGGAATCTTGTCTTTTTCGGCTGTACCTGTACCCCTTGGTGGACAGTTGATGTTTAATAAATATTTGTCAGAAGACTATCAGCCTATTAGGACACTTCAGTTCCATTTTGAGGTCAACCATTAATTATTTGTATGAAACAACAAATTACTCTGAACCTTAGATTCTTATCTTTTAAAATAGTGGAACTCTAGTCTACAGAGATACATTCTTGTCACACAGAGTATTGTCTTAAAATAAGAAAATGCGAGTCAATTGAACAGAACACACAAATCTCTTTTGACTTTAAAGTTTGATGTATCTAAATCTTTGATGTGTAGCTTACATGTGATTGGTTTACATGTAATCACATAGAAATATATTCAAACATGTAAAAAAAATTGAGATTTTGAATCCCTATGAATCTTTTCTATCCTTGTATTAACCATTTGTACTCTTTATGATCTAGACATTCTGTTAAGTTGATACTGCATGGTATTTTTTAAAAAGTGTCTTTTCTTAGAAGTTTAGTCATGACCTTGATTAAAATGATGGTTGATGCTCAATAGTGGCAGACTCTAAGAATTCTGCCCTTTGTCTGCCTTTGTCATTTTATTTACAGTTGTCATGACTTGCAATCTTTTCAGACAGTGATCACCCACTCCTCGCTATTTCTTTCCATCAGAATTACTGCTTGCATATCACCTTTTAAATAAAACAGCAAGTTAGGCTTCTGTAAGGATAACACTGTGTTTAAAACTAACTAAATAAAGTGAAGAACAAGATTTTTGATGGTGACTCTGTTGAAATACTTGCCAAAACACATTTTATTACTGAATTAAAGAATCATGCACTAGTAGAGTAGAAAGACTAAAAAGGAAACTCAATGAGAATCATTTAATTCAATATTTTTTTTTCAAGTTTCGACTGATAAGTTGTTTTAGGATTTAGAATTTACAAAACAGACTCTGGGGTGAACTCCTTCTAGCTTCTCCTTTAGTGGTTGCAATTATTTGCCTGAAAGAAGTCCTTGAAGGGGTTCATTAATAGCAAACTGCATTTCTATTTCCATTGATTTCCTAACTCTAATTTTTTATAGTTTTTACATCTACAGAAAACACTTTTTACATTACATACACAAAATTAGGTAATCATAATTCTTGTTTGATGACATATTTACATTATTGGTTTACATATGACCTCTATGTATCCATCATAAAATAAGCACCCAAGATTTCATCACCCAACACAAAAACTAGAATATTGATAATAACTAATAACCACCTAGAAAGTCTTCCTCTAGCCTGTCCATATGATCTCAAACCTGTTTTCCTCATAAACTTAACCTGCTACCACTTTTACCCACCTGCTCTTTCCTACCCTGATTTTCATTCTCACCACAACCCTCCTGTTCACCTATTACCTTTAGTCCACAATCTGTATCTTGCTAAAATGAGTGAAGGCTCTTTGGTTGTAAATGACAGAAATTGATTCCAGTTAATAAGAATTAACTAGAATTATACTTAATATAATTTAATGGAATTAAACATAATTAACTAAAATTAAACTAATTCTAATTAATCAGAGAAAAACGATTGTTGTGAGAGGGCTTAAGCAATGGAAAGAGAGGCTGAGAACCAAGCTACAGAAAGACAGGAATTATAGTAACTACAGCAGAATCACATAAATGGATTTTTTTGGGGGTAAAGGGAGCAAGGAGTAGCGCGGGCATGATTCAACACCAATGCCGTTAAATGTGTGATTGGTCCAGTGGAAGTCATGTACCACCCTTAGCCTAGGAAGACAGCAGGGTATCTTGATAAACTGTCCCACCAGACTATATCCAACAAAAGACCAGTCTTCAAAAGCAAATTTGGGTTGTTTTTCATAAAGAAGGGGAAGAAATACTGAGGCCAAAGACAGCACAAATTCACACCAGAAATACTTTCTTCACTCCAGACTCTTGAACTACCACCTTAACACAAATTGATAATCCCTAGCTGAATTTAACTTTGCAATCTTTGACCTATAGCTCAGTCACCTTATTCCACTCCTGTTAATGTTGAACTACACAGAATTGACAGTATTTGTTTGTACCTACGAAATGATAATTTTGCATGGTTTAAATAAATATAGCTGCATAAAGAGTAGAAGCGGAGTAGAAGCAACTCACTACATAGTTACGGTCACATTTTCCTTTCTAGTTACTGTAAGAAGAGCTCACTGTTTATTTTATTTTAAATCGTTACAATCTATAACTTCTTTAGAGTAAACATTCTCAAATAGTTCTCACAGACATAGTGGAACAGTATGGGCTGCTGGTTCACACAGATTTAGTTCAGAGTGCCTACAGTGGGTACTATGTGTGTGACCTCAGGGAAATTACTTAACTTCTCTAAGACTTGGTTTCTACATCTAATAAACAGGGACAACTAATGTTTCTCATCTCACATTGTCATTGTCCTGAGTATTGAATGAGATTACACATTTAAAATGATTAGCACAAAGTCTGGTACAAGGAAGCATGGAAGCAATGTTAGTTATTGTTATTGAATAATGACATGTATAACCTTTGCAATATGAAAATTCTCATGTTAAAAGCTGCAATCAGCTCTGTTAATCGAGGCTGAAAACTGAATTTATTTGGTGGGGCAAACATTCCTTTAGTTAGGTTGAATCCATTTTGGTCAAAAGAATAAACTACACTGCTTCAGTGGAATTTAGAATTTAAGTGTTTTGTTTAACAAGGAGAATGATTCTATTCACAGGACAGTGCTCTTGCACAGTCAGGAAAATGTGTGTATTTGTGAGTGTGCACCTGTGGGGATGTGTTTTCTAATAGTGAATTTATAGTGAACTGCTCAGTAAATTATCAATTGTGACTGAGATTCACATATGTGCTCTATCCAAGTAATGCTCTTAGATTAGCACCAGAAACCCCATTACTAATCCTGTACACATCCATTATTTTTCATTAACATGTGAGATATTTTTTCTTGACTTTGATTACCTGAATCTTTCAAACAAAAATTTTTACTTGTAATATAGGAATAACATGGTCATTTGTAACTCAGAGAGTTGTTGTAAGTCTGCAATAAGGTAACGAATGCACAGTGATGTTTTATGTATCATAAATCACCTTATACAATGAGCTACTATTACTATTTTATATTTATATTGTTCAACTCAAAGGCAATATAAAGTAGTAGTTAAGAGTATAAACTCTACAGCCACACTACCTGAATTCAAATCCTAACTTCACCACTTTGGGCAAGAGACTTGAACTTAGAGTGGTTTATTTTCCTCATCTATAAATTGAGGATAATAATAGTACCCTTCTCAGATGGCTGTTTTTAGAATTAAATGATTTCATTTATGAAAAGTACTTATAACAATGCCTGACATAAAATAAATGATATGTAATTATTTCTATTGTTTTTATTGTCTTCTTTGTTAAAGCTGATACATTGAGTTCTACTTTTTACACTCATTTCAGGATTGGTGATCACAGCTTGCACCACACTGTCATGCCTTGTTATATGTTGTCCTAAAATTATATCATTGGGTGAATTATTCATGTCTTCATGTCTTATTTTTGCATCTGAATTATCTGGTCCAATGGAGTTAGGTAATGCTGTCTACATTTTGTTATTTCCCAAAGGAACTAATAATTCTCTCTCACATGAATTAAAAATTCTGTTCCATCATATTTCACTCATATATCGGTTTCTGTCAGTCACTTTGCAGTTTTTATCTTGACAGAAAAGCATTCAAATTTGCCAGACTACACTGACGTACATTTGGTGTACAGTTCAAAGTCTAGTTTTAAATCTCAAGGACTTTACACAGTGAACAATAGCTAAGGTTGTTGAGCCTCCATGAAAAGATATTCAAAGTTTAGTTCTGCCAGGACCAACGTGGCTACTGATGTCATAGATAAGATTATATAAACATCTTCAAAAAATCCACACCTCAAACTTTTACTTTGAGGAAGAGTGTCAATTCTTGGCAAAAATGAGCAAACACCCAGTTTTACACACACACACACACACACACTCCAAAATGAAAACAAAAATACATTAAACTGAATTTTCAAACAATCATTTCAAGATAGTTTCCTAAAAACCTGACATGAAGATTTTGTGATTATGAGGCATATTTTTCAAGGTAGTAAGGTATATTTTAATATTTTAAAGATATACTTTAACATTTTTAGCTTGTTTAGTAACTCTTAAGTATTAGACATATGATATTTATATATTTAGATATATGATAAATTGGCCGCCTTTTGAAGTTTTTTGTTGTGTTAAAATTGTTTATTTTACTTTTTTAAAAATAAATCTTTTATTTCTAAATAGAAATAGAAATAAATTTTCTTTTAAAATTCCATGATAGTAGAGGCATATCAAATAAATCTTTAAAAATTTAACTTATTTTAGATTCAGAGGGTACATGTGCAGGTTTGTTACATGGGTATATTGCATGATGCTGAGGTTTGGGGTACTGTTGATCCCATCACACAGGCAGTGAGTATAATACCCAGTAGGTAGTTTTTCAGCCCTTCTTCCCTCCCTTCCCCCTCTAGTAGTCCCCAGTATCTAGTGTTCCCGTCTTTAGGTCCATGTGCAACCAATATTTAGCTCCCACTTGTGTTTCTGCATTAATTTACCTAAGATAATGGCCTCCAGCTGCATCCATGTTTCCACAAAGGACATAATTTTGTTCATTTTCATGACTGCATACCATTTCATGGTGTATATGTACCACATTTTCTTTATCCAATCTATCATTGATGGGCATCCAGATTGATTCTATGTCTCTGCTATTGTGAATAGTGCTGTGATGAACATATGCATCCATGTGTCTTTACGGTAGAATGATTCATATTCTTTTGGGTTTATACTCAGTAATGGGATTGCTGTGTTGAATGGTAGTTCTGTTTTAAGTTCTTTGAGAAATTTTCAAACTGCTTTCCACAGAGGCTGAACTGATTTACATTCCTACCAGCAGTTTATAAGCATTCTTTTTCCTCCACAACCTTCTCAACATCTGTTTGTTATTAAATAACAAACAACATTTGTTATTTTTTGACCTTTTAGTAATCCTATTCTAATAAGATGGTATCTCATTGTGGTTTTCATTTGCATTTCTCTAATGTTTAGTGATGATGTTGAGCATTTTTTATATGCTTGTTGGCTGCATGTATGTCTTTTTTTGAGAAGTGTCTGTTCATGTCCTTTGCCCACTTTTCAATGGGGATATTTGTCATTTGCTTGTTCAATTGTTTAGATTCCTTATAGACTCCGGATATTAGACCTTTGTCAGATGCACAATTTGCAATTATTTTCTCTGTCATTGGTTTAATTCGTTAATGATAGATAACTGCGGTATATTTAACATAGATAAAATTTGTAAGAAACTGATATCAGAGAGAAATGCCATGCTATATCCACATTGTGGTGTTTTATAAGTACTAATAAGTAGTTTTCTTTACAATAATAAATTCATTCATTCAACAAATATTTATTGTGTCTCACCTATGTTTACACACCCTTACATGTACTGAAGGTATAGCAATGAAAAAATTTTTTAAAAGTACTTGCTTTGAGGAACTTATATTATAGTGAGGGAGGCGAATAACAAACAATAAACAGGTAAATATATTATGGAGTCATTTAGTAATAAATGCTATGGGGAAAAATAAAGCAGGAAGGGGAAATAAAGTTCTGATAGAGGGAATTGCTGGTTCAGGGAAAACCTTTATTAGACAATGTCATTTAAACAGAAGCCTGGAAAAAATGAGGGAGAAACTGTGCTGATAGATGGGTGTAAAGCATTCCAGGCAGAGGCAACAGTGGTGCAAAGGTCATGAGATGAGAGTAGGATAGGCATATTTAAGGAACAGGATGATAGAGGGAAGTAGGCAAGGGAAGAGAGGTAGCAAGTGAGATCAGAAAGGGTACTGGGCTACGCGGCACCATGGTCTTTGTAGGGCATTACAAAGACTTTGACTTTTTTGTGTGTGAGATGGAAAGCTACTGAGGTTTTGAGCAGAGGAATGATATGATCTGTATCAAGTTTAAGCAATACATCTGGCTAATACTGGACATATTAAAAGATGGGAAATCTATAGGCTGAAAAATTTGAATGGCAGAGTCAGGCAAGGGTTCAGTCTGGGAGGCATTCAATGCAAGCAAGAATTGTCATTGTCATTTTAGATATTCTTTAAGAATAAGCAAAATTTTTAGAAGGGTTGATAGATATTAAAGTGTCAATGTGCTATGCCTTCTCAAATTATTACATGTTATATCAACATCCTTATAAAGAATAATATTTTTCCTGAAAAGGAAAGTATGCTGGGTATAAAAGGTTTGGAATAAAGATTTTCTGATGTTCTTAAACACGTAATAATATATCAAGCCAAATAAATTACCACTTTTTCTTTAATTTTTCTGATGGGAGAACAAATTGAATCTACACTAACTTTAAGAGACCTGTAAATTCTATCAGAGAAGTCAAGAAATAAAATATTAATAAAATTACAATTTAAATATGGATTTTGTAAGAAGATGATCATGAGATGTGACCAAATTTATATGCACAATTAAAAGTCTAATTTGGGTCATTGTTTCATTTTCTGTGGCCTTTACAGTATTAATGCTGCAATAGAAAAAGAAGATTCAAGTTAATTCAGTAGAGAGTCAAACGCTGGCCACTGTACATACAACTCTTGATTACTTCATTGGTAAAGGTAAATCATTGTGAAAGACTTCTGACAAAATCAGAATCCCCTTTTCCTGCTTAACCTTGCCCTTTCCCTTTCTTTTTGTAGTATGAGAATCAATACCTCCAATATTTGGTGCTGAAATATTAATTTCCCACGTCATAAAAAAATCCCAGTCTTGAGCAAATTTTAAGTTCTCTAGTGTGATTGTGGCTTACTAGAGATAGTGGCTTATTGATTCTGTGTTATTGTTCATTACATGTAAATACTGTGATGATGTTTAAGATGATAAGGTACTAAATAAACAAAAGTTTTGATTAAACTTACTCTTTATAGTTGATGCTGAGTTATAATTATTCAGGTATAGATCTGCTTAGTTGAGCAAATTAAAACCACCAATTTCCTTGAAAACATAGAATGATTTTAGACAGATATTCTTCCACACATCTTTAACAGCATCTTATTTTGTTACTTGTGCCTCAAGGAGCTAACAAATAACCTTTTATTAAATTTTTGATCTCAGGCACAGTGCTGGGTGCTTAGGAGAAGGAATGAATCACAGGTCCTTGCTCTTTAGGCACTTGTTGCAGATTTTTCTAAGATTCAAGGTTTTTCTTTTGCTATTTATAATTTTAAAAATTCTGTTGAAGAATTAAATTTAATT
This sequence comes from Hylobates moloch, assembly GCF_009828535.3. NCBI lineage: Eukaryota > Metazoa > Chordata > Mammalia > Primates > Hylobatidae > Hylobates > Hylobates moloch. The sequence goes on from NW_026652288.1 coordinate 69,970,602, forward strand.
AGCGTTAATGAGAACCCACTTTTTCTCAGGGCCTTCCTTGGTGCAGGGGAGTATAAAAAGACACACTCCCTATTCTCATGGAGGTAACCATGGCTAACCAGAGAACAACATAAGGTTACTCTGGTTGAGCCTGAGAGTGGATGATGACTGAATAATGCAGGAGCTCAGAAAGAGGTAGGACCATTATGGCTTTTGCTTGGTCCACAGTCATAAGGATGTGGTTCTAGAACTATAGTCTGAAGTATGGGAAGTCTGTGAAATGTAAGGAAAGCATTTCAGAGATTGAGTCTATTGAGAATAAGAAACCTTCGCTACACTTGGATGTGGTAAAAATAGATGGGGTTATATAAGCACCATAATGAGTAATAAGTGCCTTAATATTACCCCACTCCCCATACCATTCTCCCAGCCTTGCAGTGAACTGACTGCGGAATTATATTTTTTTTGGTAAAAAATTAAATAGTTATTTTTGCATCAGGGAGTTATTGCAGAAGTTTTCACCCATCACTCGTCACTTTCCTCTGACTTAAAAATATGGAGCACAAGTTATGCTGATCGCCTTTCACTTAATAACAACACTTTGTAAAAACACTTTTTGCTTGAGCAACTGCTAAGATACAGAGCAGAGAGTATAGGTATTCTTCCAAGCAACCCACTTCTTGCAGAAACTGGAGGGAAGCCAAGAGAAATATCAATCACAATTATTTTGAAGTGAAGTTTCACAGTGTTCTCCTTACATTATTATCTATGAGTTTCCTAAGATCACTGACAATGTCTTACTCACTGTTGATTCCCTTGTCACCCAGAACTGTGTCCAGCAAATAATATGATGTAAATGTTTGTAAAATTTATAAATAAGTAAGAAGTAAAATTGCCATCCATGCCAGGAAATTCAAACATTTGTCCTTTCATCTTAATGTATTTTTTTTTTCATATTTTTTAAATATGGTTTTTTTTTTTTTTTTTTTTTTTTTTTGAGACAGGGTCTCACTTCATCACCCAGGCTGAAGCGTAGTGATGCAATCTCAGCTCACTGCAGCTTCCACCTCCCAGGCTCAAGCGATCCTCCCACCTCAGGTGCCCCAAGAAGTTGGGATTACAAGTGCGCATGCAACCACTCCTGGTTAATTTTTGTATTTTGGTAGAGACAGGGTTTTGCTATATTGCTCAGGCTGGTCTTGAACTCCTGAGCTCAAACGATCTGCCTGCCTTGGCCTCCCAAAGTGCTAGGATTACAGGCGTGAGCCACTGCACCCGGCCTGTCATGTTCTTAATGCATGAAGTCTTCATGATTTATTTTAGTGTCCTACAAAGTAAACACTGGAATAAAAGATCTGTTCACAGGATGAATTTTAAATTTCAGATTTCGACCTCTGAAATCTGATATGGTGGCTGACTGGTGGTGGACTTCATATTTTGGAGAAAAGATTAAGCAGGAGATCCCCATCAGCCCCCATTACTACCACAAACATCGACAGTCCTTCCTACAGGAGAATCTTGTAGTCCTCACAACCCCGGATCTCAGTTTGGAGAGATGCCAGGAATTCACACAGTTGCACTGCCCTAGAAGAGGAGCACAAAGTGCATACTTTCCATCCCACACCCACCGGTTGTGAGCCAAGCCACTGCAGCATGATATCATCTTAAGACAGACACCTCTGGAGTGCATCTTTCTTAGGGCAGTAGCCACTGCATCTTTCTAGCACTGGGGCTCTACCTTCATTATGCCAAGCCCAGATAAGTGGCTGAACACCACAACCCCAACTGTGCAGAGACTGGGCCTGGGATCAGCTGTGATTCTGGTCCTGCACAGCAGGAAAACCAACTTCTGCTACTCTCACTCCCAGCCAGAGGAAAAGTATGGCAGTCCCACCCAAGGCAAACTCACTCTAGAGTTGGCCAAACCACCATGCACCTTCCCCTAAGAGGCCTCTGAGTCTCCAAGCAGATGATATGCCACAAAGCCAGCAAAGAGCTACATGCCTGGGCTCAGGACCTGAGAAACAGCCCCATAGTGCCCCTGCCCCCCCTGCAAACATGCCCTGGCCTTGCCAATGGTTCTGCACCCCCAGTAAGGTCCTGAGAAACAGTCCTACAAGCCATCATTGGCAGCTATGCCCCTAGGCCAGCCAAGCATCCAAGAGCTCATGACCTGGATCAGAGAAACAATCCTGTGGTCTACCCACAGTGGGCACATCCCTGAGCTGGCCAAGTAGCCTTGCACATGCGTCCCAGACATGAAAAACATCCCTGTGGACAACCCCAGTGGGTGTAACCCTGAGGCAGTCAAGCAGACTCGTACCTATGTCCCAGACCTGAGAAACAGCCTTGTGGGCCACCCTCCAACAGGCATATCCCCACAGGCTGGTCAAGCTGCTGTATGTCCAAGTCCCAAGTTCAAGAAAGAGCCCCACGGGCCCCCTCCGGTGGGCAAGCCCCCAGCTAACCAAGCAGCTCTGTATCTATGTCCTGGGCCTATACAATAGCCCCATGGGCCACATTTGGCAGATATACCCCTAGGCCAGTTGAGCATCCCTGCATCTGCATACCAGGCCTGAAAACAGCCCTGCAGATGGCAATTGGTGTTCACACCCCACCCCCAAGTCTAACCAAGCAGCCTTAGCTCATGTCCTAGGCTTGAGAAACAGGCCTGTGGGCCGCCCCTCATAGACACATTTCTAGGCTGGCCAGCAGCTATGTGCCCACATTCTGGGCCTGAGAAATAACCCTGCAGGTCGCTCCTAACAAATATGTCCCCAGGGTAGTGGACCAACCATCTGCCCTTGCTCATGGCCAGAGTAACATCCCCATGGACTAAACCCTGGAGAGCCAGACCCCAAGTGGTCCTAACCACTGTGTGTACACATGCATTCCTGACCTGAAAAATAGCACAGTGAGTACACCTATGGCAAAGCCATACTACTATTGACGCAAACTCTCTTATACTAGGCCACTGAAAAATTCACAAATGCCAGTAATGTGGATTATAGCTGAAGAAACTACCGAACTACACTACTGTAGTAGGCCAATGCACCCCACCAAACCAACACCCTAAGACCTATTCATACAAGTAAGCCTTTTTCTAAAAAACCTGCTCCATAAAATTGAAAGAAGTCACTTTCCCACCAAATTCATAGATAATAGCATATGGTGTGGTGACTACTCAAAGATCTAGAAGCAAAAATACTGTTTGACCCAGCAATCCCATTACTGGAAATATAACCCCCAAAATATAAATCATTCTATTACAGAGACACATGCATGTGGATGTTCATTGCAGCACTACTCACAATATCTATGACATGGAATCAACCCAATGATTCCATGTCAGCCCATCACTGATAGACTGGGTAAAGAAAATGTGGTACCTATACACCATGACATACTATGCAGCCATAAAAAGAAACAAGACCATGTCCTCTGCAGGGACATGGACAGAACCGGAAGCTGTTATCCTCAGCAAACTAATGCAGGAACAGAAAACCAAAATAATGAGAATGCATGGATACATGGAAGGTAACAGCACACACTGGGGCCTTTCAGGGGGTATGGGGGTAGGGAGAGCATCAGGAAGAATAGCTAATGGTTGCTGGGCTTAATACCTAGGTGATGGGTTGATCTGTGCAGCAAGCCACCATGGCACACATTTACCTATATAACAAACCTGCACATCCTGCACATGTACCCCAGAACTTAAAATAGAAGTTAAACAAAAAAAAGAAAATAACATAGGGAAACATCAACTATGAAAAAATGTCACCTCCAAAGAAAAACAATAGTTCTCCAACAGACCCTAATCATAAGGAAATATATAAAAAGCCAGAAAAATAATTTAAAATAATAACCTTCAGGAAAATCAGTGAGATACAAGAGAACATGTGTACACAATTCAATGAAATCAGGAAAAAAAATTATGATTCAAATGAGAAATTCAATGGAGATAGCTATCATACAAAATAATCAAACAGAAACCTAGAGCTAAGTAATTTAATGAATGAAATGAAAATACAATAGGAGCTTCAACAACAAACTAGACATAGCAGAAGAAGGAATTTTTGAACTTGAAGACAAGTCTTTTGAAATAACACAAGCAGACAAAAAAGAAAAAAGAACAGAAAGGAATGAAAAAAGCCTATGGGATTTATGGGACACCATGAAAGACATTAAGTTGAAAGAAAGAAAGAAAGAAAGGGAACGAACACGCAAACAACTCACATTACGCACATTCCAGAAAGAGAAGAGAAGGAAAATGGTGATGAAAACATATTTAATAAAATCTAGGGACATGGATGAAACTGGAAAACATCATTCTCAGTAAACTATCGCAAGGACAAAAAACCAAACACTGCATGTTCTCACTCATAGGTGGGAATTGAACAATGAGAACTCATGCACACAGAAAGGGGAACATCACACTCCGGGGACTGTTGTAGGGTGGGGGGAGTGGGGAGGGACAGCATTAGCAGATATACCTAATGCTAAATGACGAGTTAATGGGTGCAGCAAAACAACATGGCACATGGATACATATGTAACAAACCTGCACATTGTGCACATGTACCCTAAAACCTAAAGTATAATAAAATAAATATATAAATAAATAAATTTTTTAAAACTACCAATAAAAAATAAATAAATAAATAAAAAATAATAAAAATAAAATCATAGCAGGAAGCCTCCCAAGTCTTAGGATAAAGACAGGCATCCATGTTTAGGAAGCTCAAAAACCCCAGATAGATTCAACCCAAACAGGCCAACAGCATGAAAACATGAAAAACTATAAAACTCATTGGTAGAGCTGATACACAAAAGAGAAAGAAAAATAAATCCTACCACTACAGAAAACCACACAACTGTAAAAATAAGCAATAACAGAGAAAATAGGGAAGAAAGGATATACAAAATAACCCAAAACAATCAATAAAATCACAAGAATAAGTCATTAACTATCAATAATAACCCTGAATTTAGATAGACTAAATTCCCGTCTAAAAGATATGGACTGGCCGAATGAATATAAAAATCAGACCTGACTATATACTGCCTATGGGAAACTCACCTCACCTTAAAAGATACACAGACTGAAAGATAAGGGATAGAAAAGTATATTCCATACAAATAGAAACCAAAAACAAGTTAGAACAGTTATATCAGACAAAACAGAATTCAAGTTAAAAGCAGTAAAACGAGACAAGGAAATTACAAAGTAACAAAGGAATCAATCCAGCAAGAGAATATAACAATTGTAAATATATATGTACCCAACACCAGAGCACCTGATATATAAAGCAAATATTGGATCTACAGGGAGAATAATTGCCAATACAATAACAGTTGAGGAATTCAACAGCCTGCTGTCTGCATTGGACAGATCATTTAGGTAGAAAATCAAACAAGAAATATCAGATTTAAATTGCACATTATACCAAATGGATCTAACTGATTTACAAAACAATTCAACCAACAGCTGCCAAGTACACAGGCTTTTCCTCAGCACATAAGAATTTTCATCAGCACATCAGCAATTTTCCAGAATTGACTGTATGTTAGAATATGAAACAATATTCAATAAATTTTTAAAAATTGAAATTAAACCGAGCAGTTCCAAGATGGCCAAATAGGAACAGCTCCAGTTTACAGCTCCCAGTGTAAGCGATGCAGAAGATGGGTGATTTCTGCATTTCCAACTGAGGTACCGGGTTCATCTCACTGGGGCTTGTCGGACAGTGGGGGCAGGACAGTGGATGCAGCCAACCGAGAATGAACCAAAGCACGGCGAGGCATCGCCTCACCCGGGAAGCACAAGGGGTCAGGGAATTCCCTTTCCTAGCCAAGGGAAGTGGTGACAGACAGCACCTGGAAAATTGGGTCACTCCCACCCTAATACTGCGCTTTTCCAATGGTCTTAGCAAACGGCACACCAGGAGATTACATCCCATGCCTGGCTCGGACAGTCCCATGCCCAGGGAGCCTCGCTCTTTGCTAGCACAGCAGTCTGAGATAGAACTGCAAGGCAGCAGCGAGGCTGGTGGAGGGGTGCCCGCCATTGCTGAGGCTTAAGTAGGTAAACGAGGTGGCCAGGAAGCTCGAAATGGGTGGAGCCCACTGCAGCTCAAGGAGGCCTGCCTGCCTCTATAGACTCCACCTCTGGGGGCAGGGCATAGCTGAACAAAAGGCAGCAGAAACCTCTGCAGACTTAAATGTCCCTGTCTGACAGCTTTGAAGACTCTCAGCACAGAGTTTGAGATCTGAGAGCAGACATACTGCCTCCTCAAATGGGTCCCTGATCCCTGAGTAGCCTAACTGGGAGGCACCCCCTAGTAGGGGCAGACTGACACCTCACACAGCTGGGTACCCCTCTGAGATGAAGCTTCCAGAGGAACGATCAGGCAGAAACATTTGCTGTTCAGCAATATTTGCTGCTGTGCAGCCTCTGTTGCTGATACCCAGGCAAACAGGGTCTGGAGTGGACCTCCAGCAAACTCCAACAGACCTGCAGCTAAGGGTTCTGACTGTTAGAAGGAAAACTAACAAACAGAAAGGACATCCACACCAAAACCCCATCTGTACATCACCATCATCAAAGATCAAAGGTAGATAACACCACAAAGATGGGGAAAAAACAGAGTAGAAAAGCTGAAAATTCTAAAAATCAGAGTGCCTCTCCCCCTCCAAAGGACTGCAGCTCCTTGCCAGCAATGGAACAAAGTTGGATGGAGAATGACTTTGATGAGTTGAGAGAAGAAGGCTTCAGACAATCAAACTTCTCTGAGCTAAAGGAGTAAGTTTGAACCCATCATGAAGAAGCTAAAAACCTTGAAAAAAAATTAGACGAATAGCTAACTGGAATAACCAGTGTAGAGAAGTCCTTAAATAACCTGATAGAGCTGAAAACCACGGCACAAGAACTACGTGACAAATGCATAAGCTTCAGTAGCTGATTCGATCAACTGGAAGAAAGGGTATCAGGGATTGAAGATCAAATTAATGAAATGAAGTGAGAAGAGAAGTTTAGAGAAAAAAGAGTAAAAAGAAATGAACAAAGCCTCCAAGAAATATGGGACTATGTGAAAAGACCAAATCTACACCTGATTAGTGTACCTGAAAGTGACAGGGAGAATGGAACCAAGTTGGAAAACACTCTGCAGGATATTATCCAGGAGAACTACCCCAACATAGCAAGGCAGGCCAACATTCAAATTCAAGAAATACAGAGAATGCCAGAAAGATACTCCTCAAGAAGAGTAACTCCAAGACACATAATTGTCAGATTCACCAAAGTTGAAATGAAGGAAAAAAATGTTAAGGGCAGCCAGAGAGAAAGGTCGGGTTACCCACAAAGGGAAGCCCATCAGACTAACAGCTGATCTCTCGGCAGAAACTCTACAAGCCAGGAGAGACAGGGGGCCAATATTCAACATTCTTAAAGAAAAGAATTTTCAACCCAGAATTTCATATCCAACCAAACTAAGCTTCATAAGTGAAGGAGAAATAAAATCCTTTACAGACAAGCAAATGCTGAGAGATTCTGTCACCGCCAGGCCTGCCCTAAAAGAGCCCCTGAAGGAAGCACTAAACATGGAAAGGAACAACCGGTACCAGCCACTGAAAAAACATGCCAAATGGTAAAGACCATTGATGCTAGGAAGAAACTGCATTAACTAATGAGCAAAATAACCAGCTAACATCATAATGACAGCATCAAATTCACACATAACAATATTAACCTTAAATGTAAATGGGCTAAATGCTCCAATTAAAAGACACAGACTGGCAAATTGGATAAAGAGTCAAGATCCACCAGTGTGCTATATTCAGGAGACCCAACTCATGTGCTAAGACACACATAGGCTCAAAATAAAGGGATGGAGGAAGATCTACCAAGCAAATGGAAAACAAAAAAGGGCAGGGGATGCAATCCTAGTCTCTGATAAAACAGACTACTTTAAAACAACAAAGATCAAAAGAGACAAAGAAGGCCATTACATAATGGTAAAGGGATCAATTCAACAAGAAGAGCTAACTATCCTAAATATATATGCACCCAATACAGAAGCACCTAGATTCATAAAGCAAGTCCTTAGAGACTTACAAAGAGACTTAGACTCCCACACAATAATAATGGGAGAATTTAACACCCCACTGTCAACATTAGACAGATCAATGAGACAGAAAGTTAACAAGGATATCCAGGAATGGAACTCAGCTCTGCAACAAGCAGACGTAACAGACATCTACAGAACTCTCCACCCCAAATCAATAGAATATACATTCTTCTCAGCACCACATTACACTTATTCCAAAATTGACCACATAGATGGAAGTAAAGCACTCCTCAGCAAATGTAAAAGAACAGAAATTATAACAAACTGTCTCTCAGACCACAGTGCAATCAAACTAGAATTCAGGATTAAGAAACTCACTCAAAACTGCTCAACTACATGGAAACTGAACAACCTGCTCCTGAATGATGACTGGGTACATTGTGAAATGAAGGCAGAAATATAGGTGTTCTTTGAAACCAGTGGGAACAAAGACACAACATACCAGAATCTCTGGGACACATTTAAAGCAGTGTGTAGAGGGAAATTTTCTAAATGCCCACAAGAGAAAGCAGGAAAGATCTAAAATTGACACCCTAACATCACAATTAAAAGAACTAGAGAAGCAAGAGCAAACACATTCAAAAGCTAGCAGAAAGCAAGAAATAACTAAGATCAGAGCAGAATCGAAGGAGATAGAGACACAAAAAACCCTTCAAAAAATCGATGAATCCAGAAGCTGGTTTTCTGAAAAGATCAACAAAATACATAGACCACAAGAAAGACTAATAAAGAAGAAAAGAGAGAAGAATCAAATAGATGCAATAAAAAGTGATAAAGGGGATATCACCACTGATCCCACAGAAATACAAACTACCATCAGAGAATACTATAAACACCTCTACGCAAATAAACTAGAAAATCTAGAAGTGGATAAATTCCTGGACACGTACATCCTCCCAAGACTAAACCAGGCAGAAGTTGAATCCCTGAATAGATCAATAACAGGCTCTGAAATTGAGACAATAATTAATAGCTTACCAACCAAAAAAGTCCAGGACCAGACGGATTCACAGCCAAATTCTACCAGAGGTACAAGGAGGCTGGTACCATTCCTTCTGAAACTATTCCAATCAATAGAAAAAAAGGGAATCCTCCCTAACTCATTTGATGAGGCCAGCATCATCCTGATACCAAAGCCTGGCAGAGACACACACAAAAAGAGAATTTTAGACCAATATCCCTGATGAACATTGATACAAAAATCATTAATAAAATACTGGCAAACTGAATACAGCAGCACATCAAATAGCTTATCCACCATGATCAAGTGGGCTTCATCCCTGGGATGCAAGGCTTGTTCAACATACACAAATCAATAAATGTAATCTAGCATATAAACAGAACCAAGGACAAAAACCACATGATTATCTCAATAGATGCAGAAAAGGCCTTTGACAAAATTCAACAATGCTTCATGCTAAAAACTCTCAATAAATTAGGTATTAATGGGACGTATCTCAAAGTAATAAAAGCTATTTATGACAAACCCACAGCCAATATCATACTGAATGGGCAAAAACTGGAAGCATTCCCTCTGAAAACTGGCACAAGACAGGGATGCCCTCTCTCACCACTCCTATTCAACATAGTGTTGGAAGTTCTGGCCAGGACAATCAGGCAGGAGAAAGAAATAAAGGGTATTCAATTAGGAAAAGAGGAAGTCAAATTGTCTCTGTTTGCAGATGACATGATTGTATATCTAGAAAAACCAATCATCTCAGCCCAAAATCTCCTTAAGCTGATAAGCAACTTCAGCAGTCTCAGGATACAAAATCAATGCGCAAAAATCATAAGCATTCTTATACACCAATGACAAACAGAGAGCCAAATCATGAGTTAACTCCCATTCACAATTGCTTCAAAGAGAATAAAATACCTAAGAATCCAACTTACAAGGGATGTGAAGGACCTCTTCAAGGAGAACTACAAACCACTGCTCAAAGAAATAAAAGAGGACACAAACAAATGGAAGAACATTCCATGCTCATGGATAGGAAGAATCAATATCGTGAAAATGGCCATACTGCTCAAGGTAATTTATAGATTCAATGCCATCCCCATCAAGCTACCAATGACTTTCTTCACAGAATTGGAAAAAACTACTTTAAAGTTCATATGGAACCAAAAAAGAGCCCGCATTGCCAAGATAATCCTAAGCCAAAAGAACAAACCAGGAGGCATCATGCTACCTGACTTCAAACTATACTACAAGGCTACAGTAACCAAAACAGCATGGTACTGGTACCGAAACAGAGATGTAAACCAATGGAACAGAATAGAGGCCTCAGAAATAATACCACACATCTACAACCATCTGATCTTTGACAAACCTGACAAAAACAAGAAATGGGGAAAAGATTCCCTATTTAACAAACGGTGCTGGGAAAACTGGCTAGCCATATGTAGAAAGCTGAAACTGGATCCCTTCCCTACACCTTGTACAAAAATTAATTCAAGATTGATTAAAGACTTAAATGTTAGATCTAAAACCATAAAAATCCTAGAAGAAAACCTAGGCAATACCATTCAGGACATAGGCATGGGCAAGGTCTTCATGTCTAAAACACCAAAAGCAATAGCACCAAAAGCCAAAATTGACAAATGGGATCTAATTAAAGTAAAGAGCTTCTGCACAGCAAAAGAAACTACCATCAGAGTGAACAGGCAACCTACAGAATGGGAGAAAAATTTTGCAATCTTCTCATCTGACGAAGGGCTAATATCCAGAATCTACAAAAAACTCAAACAAATTTACAAGAAAAAAAACAAACAACCCCTTCAACAAGTGGGTAAAGTATATGAACAGACACTTCTCAAAAGAAGACATTTATGCAGCCAACAGACACATTAAAAAATGCTCATCATCACTGGCCATCAGAGAAATGCAATTCAAAACCACTGTGAGATACCATTTCACATCAGTTAGAAGAGCAATCATTAAAAAGTCAGGAAACAACAGGTGCTGGAGAGGATGTGGAGAAATAGGAATACTTTTACACTGTTGGTGGGACTGTAAACTAGTTCAACCATTGTGGAAGACAGTGTGGCGATTCCTCAGGGATCTAGAACTAGAAATACCATTTGACCCAGCCATCCCATTACTGGGTATATACCCAAAGGATTATTAATCATGCTGCTATAAAGACACATGCACACATATTTTTATTGCGGCACTATTCACAATAGCAAAGACTTGTGAGCAAAGCAAACCCAAATGTTCATCAATGATAGAAAATGGATTAAGAAAATGTAGCACATATACACCATGGAATACTATGCAGCCATAAAAAATGATGAGTTCATCTCCTTTGTAGGAGCATGGATGAAGCTGGAAACCGTCATTCTCAGCAAACTATCACAAGGACAAAAATCCAAACACCACATGTTCTCACCCATAGGTGGGAATTGAACAATGAGAACACTTGGACACAGGAAGGGGAACATCACACACTGGGACCAGTCATGGGGTGGGAGGAGGGGGGAGGGATAGCATTAGGAGATATACCTAATGTAAATGATGAGTTAATGGGTGCAGCACACCAACATGGCACATGTATACATATGTAACAAATCTGCACGTTGTACACATGTACCCTAGAACTTAAAGTATACTACTAATAATAAAGAAGTCAATTAAAAAAAAGAAATTAAATCAAGTATCTTATCTGACCACAAAGGAATAAAACTAGATATCAATAAGAAGAAGAACATTCAAAACTACACACATACTTGGAAATTAAATTGTATGCTCCTGAATGATCAATGGATGAAGGAAGAAATTAAGAATAATGTTAAGAGATATCTTGAAACAAATAAAAATGGAAACATAACATACCAAAACATATGAGACACAGAAAAAGCAGTATTAAGAGGCAATTTATGGCAATAAATGCCTACATCAAAAAACTAGAAAGATTTTAAATAAATAACCTAAAAATACATTTCAAGGAACTAGAAAATCAAGAATAAAACAAACCCCAAATTAGTAGAAGGAAAGAAATAGTAAAGATTGGAGCAGAAATAAATGAAATTGAGACTAAAACATGATACTAATGATCAACAAAACAAAAAGCTGTAGTTTTGTAAAACTGATAAGCAAAATTGACAAACTGTAGAAAATTGACAAACACTTAGCTAGACTAAGTAAAAAAGAAAGAGGACACCCAAATAAATAAAGTCAGAAATGAAAAAGGAGATTTTTTTATTTCTGACTTTATTTATTTGGGGTTTTTTCATTTCTGACTATTTATTTGGATGTTCTCTTTCTTGTTTACTTAGATACCACAGAAATATAAAGAATCTTTAGAGACTACTATGAAAAACTATACACCAATAACCTTAAAAACCTAGAGGAAATGGATAAATGAATGGACACATACTGTCCAGCAAGATTGAACCAGGAAGAAATAGAAAATCTGAACAGGCTAATAACGAGTAATGAGATGGAATCAGTAACAAAAAGACTTCCAGTAAAGAAAAGTTCATAACTGGATAGCTTCACTGTTGAATTCTGCCAAACACCGAAGGAAGAATTAATATCAATTCGTCTGAAACTATTCCAAAAAACTGAAGCAGAGGGTGTTCCTTCAAATTCATTCCACAAGGCCAGTACAACTCTGACACCAAAAGCAGTAAAGATATAACAACAAAAGAAAACTACAGGCAAGATCCCTGGTGAAAATAGACATAAAAATTCTCAACAAAATATAAGCAAACTGAATCCAAGGAAACATCAAAAAGAAAATACACGATCCCAATAATGTATTTATTGTATAAATCCCAGTAATCCCAAGTGGGATTTATTCCAATAATGTGAGAATGATTCAACATGTGAAAATCAACTAAAGTCATATATCACCTCAATAGACTGAAGGATAGAAACCATATGACCATCTCAATAAATTCAGAAAAAACATTTGATAAAATTCAGCAACATTTCATGATAAAAAGTCTTAATAAACTAGGTACAGAAAGAAAATATCTCAACATAATAAAGGCTATATATGACAAATCTACCATTAACATATTACTGATCGAGGAAAAACTGAATGTCTTTTCTCTAAGAACTAGAACAAGACAAAGATGCCCACTCTCACCACTGAGTCAACGTAGTACTAGAAGTCCTACCCAGAGAAATTAGGCAAGAGAAAGAAATAAAGGACATCCAAGTTGGAAAGGAGGAGGCGAAATTGTCCCCATTTTCACAGGACGTTATCTTATATAGAGAAAAACCAAAAAACTCTACCACAAAACTCTTAGAACTGCTAAACAAATTCAGAAAGTTGCAGGATAAAAAATTAATATACAAAAATCAGCAGCATTTCCATACATGAACAACAAACTAGCTGAAAATGAAATCAAGAAGACAATCCCATTTAAAATATCTACCAAAAAACCCAAAGTACCTAGGAATAAATTTAACCAAGGAAGTGAAAAACATCTAAATGTAAAACTACAAAACACTGGTGAAAGAAACTGAAGGGGATATAAGCAAATGGAAAGACATCCCATGGTGATAGATTGGAAGAATTAATAGTGTTAAAATGACAATATTACCCAAAGCAATCTATAGATACAATGAAATCACTGCCAAAATACCAATTACATTTTTCACAGAAATAGAAAAAAAAATCTTAAAATTTATATGGAACCACAGAAGACCCTAAATAGCTTAAAGTGACTCCAAGCAAAAAGAGCAAAGCTGTAGGTATCACACTATCAGACCTCAAAATATATTACAAAGCTGTAGTAACCAAATCAGTATGGTACTGGCATAAATATATAGACATAGACAAATGAAAAAAAAAATAGAGAACCCAGAAATTAATTCACATATCTACAGCCAATTAGTTTTTGACAAAGTTGCCAAGACACTCATTGAGGAAAGGACAGTCTCTTCAATAAATGGTGCTGGAAAACAGGATATCCATATGCAGACTCTGTACCTCTCGCCCTATACAAAAATCAACTCAAATTGGATCGAGAACATAAATGTAATACCTGAAAGAATAAAACTACTAAAAGAAAGGATAAGGAAAATTCTTTGGGACATTGGTCTGGAAAAATATTTTATATATAAGCCCTTAAAAGCACATGCAATGCAAGCAGAAAAATGCAAATGAGATTATATAAAACTAAAAAGTTTTTGAACAGTAAAGGAAGCAAAAAGAAGAGAAAAAAAGACAACCTACAGAACAAAGTATTTGCAACTACTCATCTGACAGATTAATATCAAGAATATACAAAGAACTCACACATCTCAACAGCAGAAAAACAAACAATTCAATTAAAAATAGGCAAATTATCTGAAAATATATTTCTCAAAAGAAGACATACAAATAGCTAACAAATATCTATAAAAATTCTTAACATCACTAACCATTGGGGAATGCAAATAAAAATCACTATGAGGTATCATCTCACCCCAGTTATTCTGGCTATTATCAAAAAGATCAAAAATCATAAATGCTGACAAGGATGTGGAGAAAAGGGAACTCTTAAACACTGTTGGTGGGAAGGTAAACTAGTAAAGCTACTATGAAGAACAGTATGGGGAGGGGTCCCTCAAAAAACTACCAATAGAGGCTGGGCATAATGGCTCATGCCTGTAATCCCAGCACTTTGGGAGGCTGAGGCAGATGGATTGCTTGAGGTCAGGAGTTCAAGACCAGCCCGACCAACATGGTGAAAAAAAGAAAAACGACAAATAGAACTCCCTTATGATCCAGCAGTCCCACTATTGGACTATCAGAAATTTATCCAAAGAGAGAGAAATCATTACATTGAAGAGATATCTACATCCTCATGTTTATTGCAGCACTATCAATAATTGTCAAAATATGGAATCAACCTAAGTGTCCAACAATAGATGAACAGATTAAAAAAACATGTGTTGTGTACACACCATGGAATACTATTCACTCATAATAAAAGAGTGATATCGTATCATTCAGGGCAATATGGATGGAACTGGAGGATATTATGTTGGGTGAAAAAAGGTTGAACACTGCAGTTCTCACTCATATATTGAGACTGAAGAAAGTTGATTTCACAGAAGTGAAAACTAGAATAGAGGACACTAGAGATCAGGAAGGGTAGGGGAGAGAGGGAGATAGGGATAGATTTGTTAAAGAACACAAAATTACAGCTAGATAAGAGGAATGATTTATAGTGTTCTATACCACTGTAAAATGACTATTGTTAACATTAATATAGTTTCAAATAGTTGCAAGGAGGATATTAAATGTTCTTAACACAAAGAAATGATAAATGTTTGAGATGATAGACATGCTAATTACTCTGATTTGATCACTATATATTATATGTATTGAAACATCACTATGTACCAAATGACCATGTATAATTATTTGTCAATTTAAAACATAAAGTAAAGAGAAATTTCGGTCAATAAAGTTATCTCTGTACAAGAAATGCCAACTTGTAAGAGTCAAGAAACAATATGTTTTGATAAACAGAATTTCATATGGGGATTTCTCATGTTTGAGGAAATTGAATACAATAAAATACACTTAGAACTTAAATTAAGTGGGAAGCAATTAACCTTTTGATGACTAAGAAAGCTGTTTTGATTTCTGCAGTCCTTCAGGATCCCGAGACATCAGTTCATTACCATTTTATTTATATATGCATAAAGAAAGTGTAGGAGGTTAAAGGGAATCTGTAATAATCCGGTGACATAACCCCCGCACAAACACACAAATTCTGCTTTTAAAACAAACACTGCCATAAGCTGTTACTGTTTTTCCTCTGGAAATATATAACTGCTTAACCTTTATCCTATCTTTTTATTTTTTTTTATTTTTGAGACCCAGTCTCACTCTGTCGCCCAGGCTGGAGTGTGGTGGTGTGATCTCGGCTCACTGCAACCTCTGCCTCCCGGGTTCAAGTGGTTCTCCTGCCTCAGCCTCCCGAGTAGCTGGGACTACAGGTGCATGCCAACACGATGCCACCATGACAGGCTAATTTTTTGTATTTTTAGTAGAGACGGGGTTTCACCACATTAGCCAGGATGGTCTCGATCTCCTGATCTCGTGATCTGCCTGCCTCGGCCTCCCAAAGTGCTGGAATTACAGGCATGAGCCACCGTATCCTATCTATTGAAATATCTTCCTAGTTGATAGATTTCTGAATAAGCTTGGATCATAAAACAAAGACTACATTATTATAGTGTTCCATGCTTCCCATCTTCCACCCTAAAAATATACTGAGACTGAGGATATGATAATATGGGGAAAAGATCTGGAAATATTATATCTGAACAGTGAGCAAAATGAGTATTTAGCAAAATTTAGAATGGAAGATAACTTGTTAATAAAACCAACATCTTCAGGTGGGTTAATATGAAGCATTAAGTGAAAGGACAGCTACTCAGTATAGCACATTGTTTCCAATGTATACTTTAATTTGTTGTTGGAGGACAAGGATGAGCTCATTACAACAGAACTTTATAGACAGTGACCCTGTCACCTGGGTTAAGAGACTGCCTATCCTGAGAGTTTTTGCATTTGTCTCTCTTTGGAGCTTCAGGAGTATTGCTGGCCCTAAAATGTATTTTGTACTAGACTCATAAATTTCCCTGATCAGATAAATGCTGTACATATGAACCCAGGGTTGTGATAGCTAATTTTCATGGGTGATGTTTTCATTTGATCTCTGAAATTTGTTTCTTCAAATTTTACTTTAGATTTAGAGGGTAGATGTGCAGTTTTGTTACATGGGTATGTAGCTTGATGCTAATACTTGGGGTATGACTGATCCCATCACATAGCTAGTGAGCATATAGTACCCAATATGTACTTAAAACCCTTCCCCTCCTCCCTGCCCCTTCTTGTGTTCCCCAGTGTCTTTTATTCTCATATTTATATCCATGTGTACCCAATGTTTAGCGCTCACTTATAAGTGAGAATGTGCTGTATTTGGTTTTCTGTTTCTACACTAATTCATTTAGGATAATGGCCTCCAGCTGCATCCATGTTGCTGCAAAGGACATGATTTCATTCTTTTTATGGCTGTATAGTATTCTATAGAGTCTACGTATTACATTTTCTTTAATGCACCATTGATGAGCATCTAGGTTGATCATACGGCTTTTGTATTGTGAATAGTGTTGCTATGAAAATATAAGTGTATGTGTCTTTTTGGTAGGATGATTTATTTCCCTTAGAGTATATACTCAGTAATGGAATTGCTGGGTCGAATGATAGTTCTATTTTTAGTTCTTTGAAAAATCTCCAAACTGCTTTCCACAGTGCCTGACCTAACTTACATTCTTAACAGCAGTGTATAAGTATTCCCTTTCCTCCACAACCTCATCAGCGCCTGTTATTTTTTGACTTTTTAATAATCACCGTTCTGACTGGTGTAAGCTGATATCTCATTGTGGTTTTGATTTGCATTTCTTTGATAATTAGTGATGATGATCATGTTTTTATGTTTGTTGGCCATTTGTATATCTTCTTTTGAGAAGGGTGTGTTCATGCCTTTTGCCCACTTTTTAATTGGGTTATTTGTTTTCTGCTTGTTCACTTAAGGTCCTTATAGATTTTTGATATTAGACATTACTTGGATGCATAGTTTGTGAATATTTTCTCTCATTCTGTGGGTTGTCTGTTTACTCTGTTGATAGCTTATTTTGCAGCACAGAAGCTCTTTATTCAGGTACCACTTGTCAATTTTTGTTTTCATTGCAGTTGTTTTTGATGATTTAGTCATAAATTATTTGGCAAGGCTGATATCTAGGAGTATTTCAATAAATTATTTGGCAAGGCTGATATCTAGGTATATAAAAGGGCATTTCATATGTTTTCTTCTAGGACATTATATGTTGAGGTCTTACATTGCAGTCTTTAACCCACCTTTTTTTTCGTTATTTATTTTCTCTGCTTTATTTTTTTCCATAAACATTAATACATTCTCATACTCTATATGAATGTGTGTAGATATATAGCCATACAATTATATACCGTATTATATATCATATAATATGCATATATCCTTTTTTATTGTCTTCCTTCACCAGAATTTAAGCTCCATGAAGGCAAGGATATTTTTCTGTTGCATTCACTGCTGAACTTCAGCTTCTAGAATTTTGTGGATGATCAATAAATATTTGTTGAATGAATGAATTCAGATGGTGTTTTCTTGTACTGCTTATCAAGCTAGATTTTTTTTTTCACTCTTAAGAAAAATAAGCTACCTCTTTAGGGCCTTGCTTATGTTTTAAAGTTTTTTTTTTAATTTTAATTTTTTTGAATACATAGTAGGTGTATATATTTATGGGGTACATGAGATGTATTAACACAGGCATGCAATATGTAATAATCACATTATGGAGAATGGGGTATCCATCCTCTCCAGAATTTATCCTTTGAGTTGCAAACAATTCAATTATGCTCTTTTAGTTATTTTAAATGTACAATTAATTTATTATTGACAATAGTCACCCTGTTGTGCTATCAAATAGTAGTTCCTATTCATTCTTTCTATTTTTTGTACCATTAACCATCCCTACTTAACCCCTCCTCCCTACTACCCTTCCCAGCCTCTAGCAACCATACTTTTACTCTTTTTGTCCATGAGTTCAATTGTTTTTAATTTTAGATCCCCAAATAAGTGAGAACATGTAATGCTTGTCTTTCTGTGCCCTGCTTATTTCATTTAACATAATGATCTCCAGTTCCATCCATGTTGTTGCAAATGACAGAACTTCATTCTTTTTTTATGAATGAATAGTACTCTATCATGTATATGTACATTTTCTTTACCCATTCAACTGTTGATGGACACTTGGGTTGCTTCCAAATTTTAGCTATTGTGAAAGTGCTGCAACAAACACAGGAGTGCAGATACGTCTTTGATATACAGATTTCCTTCCTTTTGGGTATATACCTAGCAATGGGACTGCTGGATCATATGGTAGCTCTATTTCTAGTTTTTTGAGGAATCTCCAGACTGTTTTCCATAGTGGTTGTACTAATTAATGTATAAGGGTTCCCTTTTCTCCACATCCTCACCAGCATTTGTTATTGCATGTCTTTTGATATAAGTCATTTTAACTAGGGTGAGATGACATTTAACTGTAGTTTTGATTTGTGTTTCTCTAATGATCAATGATGTTGAGCACTGTTTGATATAACTGTTTCCCACTTGTATATCTTTTTTTAAAGAAATGTCTATTTAAATCTTTTGCCCATTTTAAATCAGCCACCACAGCTGGGAATGTGCTGAGTCTCATCTTAAGCCAGTAAGACTCAGAGGCTCACCCAAGGCCCTTGATGTAGTACCTGGGTATCACTGTTGGTTACTCAGGGACCAAGGGCTCTTCAGTTAACAGGTGGTGAATGTTGCCAGGACTGGGTCCTTCCCTTCAAGGTAGTGGCTTCCTTTCTGGCCCAGGGTTTGTCTAGAAATGTCACCCAGGAGCTAGGGGCTGGAATGGGGGCCTCACTACTCTGACGGGTGCCCTATCCTGGCTGTGGTTGAGCTGGTATCCAAGACGCAAGACAAAATCCTCCCCACTCTTCCATCTTCTCCTCTCAAGTGAAAGGAAGGGGTCTCTTTTGGAGCTATGAGCTGTGCAGCCTGGGATTAGGGGAGGTGTGATGTCAGCACCCCTTAGCCACACCAACTGGTGTCTCAGTCTGTTGTGTGCGTCCCCAGTCCACTGTCTTTCGGCCCAGTTCAGCACTAGGACCTGCCTAAAAGTTGTAGCTTTTGTGGCCTAGACTGCCTTTCAAGTTTAGTTAGAGATTTGGAGCACTTTAACTCTTGGTGCTGAGGCTTGTGTAAGTTCATTTTCAGACCACTGGGATCGGCAGTTCCCCTCAGCTAGGGCTGGTCCAAATGCTCCCTCCACGGGTGGGCATCAGCTGAGTTTGGTCCAGTTTTTCTTTCTGGCTCTATCAGGACAGCACAGAGTTCAGCGCCTCATAATTGCTGTGTGCTCCCTCCCCGAGCACACAGAAATGCTTTCCATACCACACCACCACGGCAAGGGGATGGGAGAGGGGTTGCGTCATGAATTCAAGACTGTTCTGTCTCTTTAGTGCATCTTTCAGTGATGTAAAGTTAAAATCAGGTACTAGTAGAGCTCACCTGATTTTTTGTTCTCATGAAGGTGCTTTTTGCATCTTGATAGTTGTTAAATTGGTGTCCTTGTGTGGGGGATGATCAGTGGATCCTTCTATTCTGCCATCTTTCTCCACTTCTCTCTTAACCATCTTGAGTTAACTGTTGTATACGTTGGTATGCAGGGGTCCAGTTTCATTCTTCTGCATATGGATAGACAGTTATCCTAGCACCATTTATTGAATAGGGTGTCCTTTCCCCATTGCTTATTTTTGTTGACTTTGTTGAAAGTCAGTTGATTGGAGGTATGCAGCTTTATTTCTGGGTTCTCTATTCTGTTCCATTTGTCTATGTGTCTGTTTTTATAACAGTACCATGCTGTTTTAGTTACTGTAGTCTTATAGTATTGTTGGAAGTTGGGTAATGTGATGCCTCTGGCTTTGTTCTTTTTGTTCAGCATAATTTGGCTATTTAGGCTTTTTTTTTCTTTCCATATGAGTTTTAGAATAGTTTTTTCTGATACTGTAAGAAATTACTCTGGTAGTTTGATAGGAATAGCATTGAATTTGTAAATTTCTTTTGGCAGTATGGCCATTTTAACTATATTGATTCTCCCAATCCAAGAGCACAGAATGTTTTTCCACTTATTTGTATCATCTAGGTTTTTTTCAGCAGTGTTTTGAAGTTCTCCTTGTAGAGCTATTCCATGTCCTTGAATAGATGTATTCCTAGGTATTAATATTTTTGTGGCTATTTTAATAGGATTGTGTTCTTGATTTGACTCTCGGCTTTACTGGTGTATAGAAATGCAACTAATTTTTGTACATTGACTTTTATTCTGAAACATTGCTGAAGTCATTTATCAGTTCTAAGAGAATTTTGGCAGAGTCTTTAGGATTTTCTAGGCATAGAATGATATCATCAGCAAAGAGAGATAATTTGACTTCTTCTTTTCCTATTCAGAGGCTTTAATTTCTTTCTCTTGCCTAATTGCTCTGGCTAGGGCTTTCAACACTATGTTGAATAGGAGTGATGAGAGTGGGCATCCTTGTCTTTTTCCACTTCTTATGGGGAATGTTTCCAGCTTTTGCCTGCTCAGTATGATGTTGGCTGTGGGTTTGTCATAGATGGCTCTTATTATTTTGAGGTATGTTCCTTCAATGCCTAGTTTCCTCAGGGTTTTTATCATGAACAGATGTTAGATTTTATCAAAAGCTTTTTCTGCATCTCTTGAGATGATCATAAGGTTTTTGTTTTTAATTCTTTTTATGTGGTGAATCACATTTATTTACTTGCATATGTTGAACCAGCCTTGCATCCCAAAAATAAAGTCTCCTGTGTTGTCATGAATTAACTTCTTAATATGCTGCTGGATTTGCTTTGTTTATATATTGTTGAGGATTTTTGCATCTATGTTCATCAGGGAGATTGCCCTGTAGTTTTCTTTTTTCACTGTGTTTTGCCAAATTTTGGTATTAGAGTGATGCTGATTTCATAGAATGAATTAGAGAGGAGTCCCTCCACCTCAAATTTTTAGAATAGTTTCAATAGGGATGGTATTAATTCTTCTTTGTACATCTGGTAGAGATTGGCTATGAATCCACGTAGTGCAGGGTTTGTTTTTTGTTTGGCAGATTTTTTATTACTGTTTCCATTTTGGAACTCATTATTTGTCTGTTCAGAATTTCAATTTCTTCCTCATTTAATTTTGGGAGATTGTGTGTTTCCAGGAATTCATCCATTTCCTCGAGATTTTCTAGTTTGTTTGCATGTAGATGTTCATAATTGTCTCTTAGGATCTTTTGTATTTCTGTGTGATTGGTTGTAATGTCACCTTTGTCATTTCTGATTGTGCTTATTTAAATCTTCTCTCTTCTTTGTTAATGTAGCTAGAAATCTGTTGCCCTTGTTTATCCTTTCAAAGCAGCAACTTTTCACTTTGTTGATCCTTTGTATAGATGTTTTGTTATTTCTTTTCTTCCACTAAATTTGGGGTTAGTTCATTCTTGTTTAGTTAATTCCTCAAGGTGCAGTGTTAGATTCTTAACCTCAGACCTGTATAAATGTTTTGTTATTTCTTTTCTTCCACTAACTTTGGGGTTAGTTCATTCTTGTTTATCTAGTTCCTCTGGGTGCAGTGTTAGATTCTTAACCTCAGACCAGCATAGATGTTTTGGTATTTCTTTTCTTCCAGTAACTTCAGGGTTAGTTCATTCTTGTTTATCTAGTTCCTCTAGGTATAGTGTTAGATTCTTAACCTCAGACCTTTCTAGCTTCTTGGTGTAGGCATTTAGCAGTAGAAACTTTCCCCTTAACACTGCCTTTGCTGTATCCTAGATATGCTGGTATGTTCTCTCTCTGTTTTCATTTATTTCAAAGATGTTTTTGATTTCTGCCCTAATTTTGTTGTTACATAAAAATCATTAAAGGGCAAGTTGTTTAATTTCCATGTAATTATGTGGTTTTGAGAGATCCTCTTGGTATTTATTTCTGTTTTTACTGTATTATGGTCCAAGAGTATGGTTGGTATAATTGTTTTTTAAAAATTGTTTGAGACTTGCTTTATGAATGAACATGTGGTTGATCTTACAGTTTGTTCCATATGCATATGAGAAAAAAGTATATTATTGTTGGGTGGTATATTCTGTAGATATCTATTAGGTTCAATTGGTCAAGCGTTGGATTTAAGTACAGAATTTTTTTGTTGGTTTTCTGCCTTCATGATCTGTTTAACACTGTCAGTAGGGTGTTGAAGTCCCCCACTATTATTGTATGGCTGTCTAAGTCTTTTCATAGGAGTAGCATTACTTGTTTTATAAATGAGTGCTCCACAGTTAGGTGCATATATATTTAGAATAGTTAGGTCTTTTTGTTGAATTAAACTCTTTATTATTATGGAATGACCTTCTTTGTCCTTTTTTACTGAAATTGGTTTAAAGTCTAGTTTTTTTCTGATACAAGAATAGTGACTATTTGCATGTTTTCCATTTGCATGCTAGATCTTTCTCCATCCCTTTACTTCAAGCCTATGGGCATTGTTACATGTGAGATGGGTCTTTAGAAGACAATTTACATTCAGAGTTAATACTGGTATGTTAAGTTTGATCCTGTTGTGGTGTTGTTAGCTGGTTCCTTTGTAGTCTCCATTGTGTAGTTGCATTATAGGAACTGTGGGCTGTCTACTTATGTGTGTTTTTGTGATAGTAACTGTCATTCTTTCATTTCCATGTTTAGAACTCTCTTAAGGATCTTCTGTAAGGCTCATCTAGTGGTACAAATTCCCTTAGTGATTACTTGTCTGGAAAAGATTTTATTACAAATTCATTTATGAAGCTTAGTTTGAGGGAATATGGAATTCTTGGCTGGAATTTATTTTCTTTAAGAATGACAAAAATAGTCCCCCAACATCTTCTGGATTGTAAAGTGTTGGCTGAGAAGTCTGCTGTTAGCCTGATGGGATTCCCTTTGTAAGTGATATGACCCCTTTCTCTAGCTATCTTTAAGATTTTTTCTCTTTTGCATTGACCTTCAAAAGTCTAATGACAGTGTGTCTTGGAGATGGTTGTCTTGTACAGTATCTTGCATGGGTTCCCTGAATTACTTGAATTTACATGTCAACCTCTCTATCGAGATTGAAGAAATTTTCATGGATTACATTCTTAACTATGTCTCCAAGTTGCTTAGTCTCTCTCTCTCTCGCTGTCTCTCTCAGGAATGCTAATATGTCATAGATTTGGTTTCTTTACATAATCCCATATTTTTCAGGTGCTTTATTTATTTTTCTTTATTTTATTTAACTTGGTTGATTTGAAGCACCAGTCTTCAAGCTCTGAAATTCTTTCCTTAGCTGTGTCGTCTGCTGCTAAGGCTTCCAATTGTATTTTGAAATTCTTGTAGTAAATTTTTCAATTTCAGAAGTTCAGTTTAGTTCTTTCTCAAAATGGGTATGTTGTCTTCCAAGGCTTGGATCATTTTTCTGGCTTCCTTGGATTGGATTTCAACTTTCTCTAGAATTTCATTGAGCTTCCTTGCTATCCAAGTTCTGACGTATCTGTCTATCATTTTAGACATTTTAATCTGGTTAGGATCTGTTATGGGGATCGAATGTGATCTTTTAGAGGAAAAGAAACACTCTGACTGAGTTGCTGGAGTTCTTTTGCTGATTTCTTGTCATCTGAGCATACAAGTGTTTCTTTTTCTTTTTGAAATTGGTGTCATTTGAATGGGGCTTTTTGTTTTTATATTATTTTTTTCCCTTGAGGGTTTGACTGTGGCATAGATTGTGTATGAATGATTGGCTTTATTTCTGGTGCTTTCAGAGTACCAAGATTATGTGTGAGTTCTTTAGCGAGTTTTCTGTGTTATGTGTCACAGGCATTGCATGCTGAAGAAATTGATGTTTGTTGGTGGTATAATTCAGGCGGCAATTTAGTATATGGTGTTTAAGAGTAAGAGCTGTCAAATAGGATCTTACTCAACTGTTTACCTGTTTTGTATTGCAGTACATGTGCAGCAGTGCTCTTGGGAGAGGAGAGAGGGTAAGAGATGGCTCCCTCACCAAGTCTGTTTCTGGGTCTTGTTGAAGTCCCCTTCAATTACTGGCATCATGTCTGGATTATCTTAATCTCCTGGGGGTGGGGGTGGCAGGGGTTGGTGGGCTGCACTCCACTCTCCCTTAGTGTTGGTCCAAACATTAGGTCATCAGGAGACCCACAACTCCTTTGGGACCTGTGGGTCCTCTGAACTTGGCAGAGTCGGAGCTTATTGTGGGATATGTCTGCAGAAGGTCTGGTGATGCAGTAAGTCAAGGGCAGAGGATCCTGGGTAAGATGGTGGTGCTGCAAGTGGTACCATGGATAGGAAGAATCAATATTGTTAAAATGGCCTTACTACCCAAAGTAATTTACATATTCATTGCTATTCCTATCAAACTGCTAGTGACATTCTTCACAGAATTAGAAAAACTATTCTAAAATTAACAGGCAACCAAGAGTCTGACTAGCCAAAGCAATCCTAAGCAAAGAACAAAGCTTGAGGCTTCACATTACCCAACTTCAAACTATACTATAGGGCTGCAGTAACCAAAGCAGCATGGTGGTGCAAACACAGACACATAGACCAATGAAATAGGTTAGAGAACCCAAAAATAAACCTGTACACCTACAACGATCTGACATTTGACAAAGCTGACAAAAACAAGCAACTGGGGAAAGGATTCCCTATTAATAAATGGTGCTGGAGTAACTAGCTAGCTATATGCAGAAGATTGAAGCTGGACCAATTCCTTAAACTATATACAAAAATCATCTTAAGATGGATTACATATATAAATGCACAACTTAAAACTATAAGAACTCTTGAAGAAAATCTAGAAAATACCATTCTGGACATAGGCCCTGGCAAAGATTTCATGACAAAGGTGCCAAAAGCAATTGCAATAAAAGAAAAAATTGACTAATGGGATCCAATTAAACTAAAGAGCTTCTGCAATGCAAAAGAAACTATCAACAATGTTAACAGACAACTCAGAGACTGGGAGAAAATATTTGCAGACTATGCATCTGACCAAGGTCTAATATCCAGCATCTATAAGGAATTGAAAGAAATTTACAAGAAAAAAACAACCCTATTAAAAAGTAGGCAATGTACATGAAGAGATGTTTCTCAAAAGAAGACATACATGTGGCCAACAAGCATATGAACAAAATTCAACATCACTAATTTTTAGAGAAATGCAAATCAAAGCCACAATGAGATACCATCTCACACCAGTTAGAATGGCTATTATTAAAAAGCCAAAAACAAGTGCTGACAAGGTTACAAAGAAAAAGGAATGCTTTTACATTGCTGGTGGGAGTGTAAATTAGTTCAACTATTGTAGAAGACAGTGTGGCAATTCATCAAAGAGCTAAAAACAGAAGTACCAGTTGACCCAGCAATCCCATTACTGAGTATGTACTCAAAGAACTATAAATTGTTCTACTGTAAAGACACATGCATGTGTATGTTCATTGCAGCACTATTTACAATAGCAAAGACGTGGAATTAACCCAGATGCCCATCAGCAGTGGGCTGGATAATGAAAATGTGGTACATATACACTATGCATCCATAAACAAGAACAAGATCATCTTTACAGCAACATAGATAGAGCTGGAGGCCATGATCCTAAGTGAACTAATGCAGGAAAGGAAAACTAAATATCAAATGTTCTCACTTATAAATGAAAGCTAAACAACGAGTACACATGGACAAAGAAGAGAACAATAGGCAGAGTACCTACCTGAGGGGCCTACTTGAGGGTGGAAGGTGGGAGGAGGATTAGGATAAAAAATTACCTATTGAGTGCTGTGCTTATTACTTGGGTGATGAAACAATCTGTACGCCAAACTCCCATGACACACAATTTACCTATTAAAAAAACCTGTATATGTATCCCTGAAAATAAAAGTTAAAAAAACACATGGATTATATTTTATCCAATGCTTTTATCTTTTCTATATTTCCAGAAATAAATGTTGTTGCTTTGCATTTTTAAAGTAAATGCTGCAGTGTTTCATATTTGAGCCTTATCTTCTCATTTGTCATGTTAGATTCTCAAATATTAAAAAAATTCTGAATGTTACTAAGATGAATTATTCCTTGTGATTGTCTTATGTTTACAAACCCATTTATATTTAACTTGCTGCAATCTGTGCATTTGGGGATGCTAATGTGCTCAATAAATATATTCTGTGGTCTCATATCATTGTAGTCTTTTTTGTTTGACCATTTGCTTTTTGAAGCTTCTGGACATCACAGCCATGATAATAGCATTACTATATGAACATTGGTAAATTTGATGGGTAGAAATTTTCAAGGTATCTCAAAAGCATCTCCAAATCTATGGAAAAGTAAGGAAAGTCATATGAAGTCATTTTTCCTTATTATCTAGAGTCTTTATTAGGCCTCAGAGAAGTTTGAATTATGTCAGGTTACTGGTCTTTTAATGAAACGACACCTCTTTATTGAGAGATTATGTCTGGCTTTGTGGGACTGGTAGTCGTTTGTGCCTGTTCCCTAAGTGTCAGCTGCTGTTTGTTACCCCTGGGGGGTGTGACTTCCTCTAGAAATCTCCTGTTTTTAATTTGCTATTTCTAACCACCTGTGGATTGATTAGAACCAGGTAATCACAATTAGAATTAGTGTTCAAAATCTGAAAACATGTTTGAGTGAAGAACCATGGGGCAATTCAATGAGAAACTTAATGAAGATTTAGTGTATGTGTCTTCTAAAGTCCATTCTAATTGCTCTGAAGAACATTAAAAAAAATTGGGTTTTTTTTTTCAGACGCTTAAGATAGAATCATGTGACCTCCATATAAGTGAAGTATTACCTTCTCTGATGGAAAGAAAATGGGTTGATTGACCAGCAAGAATGTGGCTAATTGGGAATCCCATTTCTCATTGTAAATTAAAAAGTTATTATTTTGCATTGCAATTTTCTTTTTCCTGACACTGGTAAGAATGAGTCAATTTACCAGGTGTATCAAAGGTGAGTAGAAATGAAAGATGAATATCAGGGTGAATCTGCAAAACTGAGGTCAAAATCCTGAATTACAAGACTATATAATCAGGCTGAAATTACCTCTTGTCTTTTTTATTACATTACTATATATGACATTTGTTTTAGATTAAAAAACAATATGAGAAGGGGAGAAAAAAGAAACCTCAAAACAATCAAAGTGGGTACTTTTGCCGAATATGTATGCAGAACCTGCATCAATCACTCAAAGATGGACAATATAATCTTGGCATCATTCATCCTATTTTATTATTTGACAGGTAGTTTTAAAATTTTCCTTAGATTTTATAATAGTTTTGCTGAGAGGCAGGTATGCAAAGACTGCAAGCCCGGATGCTAAAAATATAAACTAAGTCTTCAATGTTTGCAGCATTAAGATGTTTACAATTCCTGAAATTCTTTCATCAACACCTGTTTATTATTTGAGGCCCAAGTTTCACATTTTAGTTTAAATCCAGCTGAGTTTCATGCTTCAAATTCAGTTCAGGTTTAACTAATTTTTAAAAAGCAACTGTTTAATGCTGTGCTTCTCAATCTTGGCTGCACATTAGATTCACCTAATGAGCTTTAAAACTTCCTAATACCCAGGCCATACCAATTAAATCAGAGTACGAGGATGTGACCTAGGCAAAAGTTCTTGCTAAATCTCCCCAGGTGATCTTAGTGTTCAAAGAACCACTGCTTAGTAATAAAGGCCAATCAGATTAAACTCATCAAAGAGTCGGACAGGTGCCATTATAAACCCATGTCTCCTACCCGAGCTGGGCCGTTCAAGCTTCTGCATGACTTTTAATTTATTCTTAGCTCCCTCTCACATATATCATGGAGTATCATTCAAAGACTTTACATTGTATTACTTCACTCTTAGCAGAATATCTTACCGTCTCAAAATAAAACCACAACAAACCAAAACCAAACAAAGGTAGCCATCCACTGTGCAATCCCCCAATTCCCCCTACTTTCCCTCCTCACTTAGCTACAGCTTCCTGAATCACTACTTCCTGCTCAATTGCAGAGCCAATGCCCTTGATTCATCCCCTTTTCTCCCCAGTCGTCTGCTCTTCTGTCTCCACTCCTGCTCCCCTGCAGCTTCTCCTTTCCTTGGCCCAGCCTTCCTCTCAAGCTGCCACCCCAATTCTCTTCATCTCCTCCAGGCTATTTGAATGCCTAACCTATAGTCACCAGTTCAACTTCCTCAATGCTGTTTCTATTCTGGCTTCCACTCTCACATGCTACCAAAAAAAGCCTCTCAAGGCCCCACCAATGACTTCCACTGGCCAGTTTCAATAATCCACTCCCTCCTTGCCCTATCTCTCTTTGCAGATATGCCCGATCTTTTCAGTGCTCTCTCATCTCAGCTGCCCCAATCACACTTCTTAATTCACTTCTTTCTCTTTCTCTGCCTACACTTTAAGTACTTTTGTCCTATAGGGTTCTACCCTTAGCTAGCTTCTAGACTCTGCATGTTCTTCTTGGGTGCTTCTGGCCAATCTCATGGCTTCAGCTAATTCTCACACGATATTGGTTGGTAACCCCAACATCTCTCCTAGAAACATTGGGCTTTTACGTTCATCCATAGACACTGCAAAAATCCCCCAAATCTCTGTGCCTGTAACTGCCTAGAACATTCCCTCAGAAACCACTCCCAACACACAAAACCAAATCCTAAAGGAATAAACAAATCAAAACAAAACAAAAAATAACAGCACAATAAAAAATTCCTTCTGTTTGTGCCACAATTTCTCCAGTCACCCAATCTCTAAGCTGCTGTCTTTCCAGTCACACATGAGACCTTGCAACACTTTAATAATCTATTGAATCCATCTCTTTGTCTGAATTTCACTGCCCGAGTGAAGGAACTCATTTTCCTCCATACAAATTATCATAATTTCCTTTCACAGGGCCACCAGAGAGACTGTTTAAAAAACACAAATTTTACTGTATTATGTTTCTACTTACAGCTCTTCAGCAGCTGCCCATTGCTTCCTGCACGCATTACACTTTCTCATAGTGTGCTGACCCTTCCTTCCATGAGTGTCCGCACATCCTTTGCAGGGTCCTTACTATACACAGCCCTCACGCCTCTCAGCTTGTGCTCCAGTCTCACCCAGTGCTGCACTGCACTGACTCCTAGGAAACCTTTTCAGATGTTGCCTGTTATCTCGACATTCCCTCCCCTCAGAGAATCCTACTTATCCTTTAAGATTCAGATGAAGAATTATTTCTTCTGTGAACTTGTTCTCTGAATGCCATTCTCCTCTTTCACCTCTATTATGGAGTTAGTCACTTCCTAAGTCAGGCTCACACAGAGAGGATAATATAATTGATCACATTGTTTTAAAATTTTTAGAATTTTATTTAAATTTCACCTGTGAAAATAAGCATGTTCTCATATGGACTGAAATGCTATAAATAATGAGAAAATTCATTTTATTATCCCCAATTTCAATCTCTTTCCCAGAGGTCAACATAGTTATCATTTGAATGTGTAAGCTTGTAGACCCTTTATTACAATTTGAATGTACACATAAAAATATTGAATTAGGGCTGGGCACGGCAGCTCACACCTATAATCCCAGCACTTTGGAAGGCTGAGGAGGGCAGATCACAGAAGGTCAGGAATTTGAGACCTGCCTGGCCAATATAGCAAAACCCTGTCTCTACTAAAAATACAAAAATTAGCCGGGCTTGGTGGTGGGCGCCTGTAGTCCCAGCTCCTCGGGAAGCTGAGGCAGGAGAATGGCTTGAACTCGGGAGGCGGAAGTTGCAGTGAGCAGAGATCGTGCCATCACACTCCAGCCTGGGCAACAAGAGCAAGACTCTGTTTCAGAGAAAAAAAATTAGTTTTTGAAGCTTTATTGAAATATAATTGACATAAACACTACATATTCAAAATATATAATTTGATACATTTTGATATATAGTATGTATATAACAGTGAAATCATCCATGTTTCCCTCTATCACTTTGTAATCCCCCTCTCCCATCCTTTCCCGACCTACAATTCCCAGATAACCACGGTCGTTTTCTGTCATGATGTTCACATGTCCTAACATTTTATATGAATGGAATCATACAATATGTGGTATCTTTTCTTCTGTCTTCTTTTATTCAGCAAAATTATTTTGAGATTCATCTATGTTCTTGCATATTTTTTTATTCCTGAGGAGTATGTTATTGTATAGATACATTTGTGTATCCATTAAACATTTCAAAAAACTTGAGTTGTTTTTAGCTTTTGGCTGTTATAAATAAAGCTGCTGTGATATTTGTGTGCAAATCTTCATATGGGCACATGCTTTCATTTCTCCATTTTATATTATATGTATATATATATTATGTATCTATATTTATACATGTACATTATATATATGTTATATATAATGTATATGGTGTTACACTGAGTGGGAGTAATGGGGAAAATTCTATCTACTTCCTCTACCTGAAAGTGGAAATTGAGCTCCAAATCAAATTCCTATGTCTCTTTAGTTCCATGAGATTGTCCAGATATCTACTTAGTTACCTGACTCAGCTGCAGTCTTCTGCTTGGTCTCTCAGCCTCTTGCCCCATGCCTAGAATTGGCAAGTGCCTTGTGAGAAAAAGTAGCATGGAGAATCTCATTTCACCTCTCTAAGATTCCCTTTCCTCTCTGATCTTGGCCTCCCACCTGTGTGTTGCCTTCACCACTTTTCTCTTTCAAACAGGTGTGGTTTTTAGCTTGTTTGCTTTATATCAAGCTTTTCCAAGTGTTTGTAGCAGAAGCATTAGTCTGCTTCAAGCTACCCAATGGAGTAAAAACTCGAAGTTTAAGATGAAGAAACATTACAGACATGTCATAGTTTTCTATTATTAAATAAGAATATTTGCTAATCTGGTTATTTTTATTCACTCATTTTACAAATATTTGTTCAATGTGAATTGTGTGTAAGTTATCTGCCAGACACCAGCAATGCAGCATTGACTCAAATAGAAAATGCTGCCATTATGAAACTTCAAGTCTAGTAGGAGACCTAGATGTTAAACAAATAATGCCATGCATAAATATAGAATTATAAACTGTTATAAATGCTAAGCATAATGGTGATTACAATAATAATAGCTAACCTTGATAAATTTTTTTCCATATGCAGTTCTCTGCTTAAATGTTATTTAACTCATAGATATCTCATACAATGGGAAAGTAAGCTTATTAAAGAAACTTAATGCTATGGCTATTTGAATTCCCAGTTTAAGCTTGAGATTATAAATTAATAGTGCTACTAAGTCTGTCAGGTTGGTGGATTTTCTCCTTCAGAGCTGACCTGGGTATAAGTGTATAGAAGGCGGATCAATGGGTTAGAAAGTGAAAAGAGGAGGTGGATAATGGATATTGAGAAATTGGAGATGTTAATAGGCTGGGTAATGCATTGATATTAGAAAGAAAACGGTAGCAGTGGGGGTACTCGAGCAAGTAAGTTGGAATGGAAGAAAATTGTGATCAGAAAAATGGAGCATGGAAGTGATAATGAATGTAAACAGTTTCTGCTGATGAGAAAGTAAAGGTTATGACTGCTTGAGCGGGTAGCTAAGGTAAAGGAGAAGTTCCTAGGAATGAGGAAGTATGGGAACTGAGAGTTTAAGGATGGCTAATTTATGGAATTGTCAAAGTTATTCAGGATGCTTAGCAGGAGCTGCAGTAGAGAAGACTAAGTTTGGAGGAGGGCATTAGAAATCGATTTAAATTTTTGTCAAGGTTCTGTATTGTATCTGTATCTGTAGCGCTCGCTATTGTTACTAGGATTTGCTTCTGAATTATTTTAAACAATAGGGTTCTGTGCTAAACAAAATCTTTCAAAGCTAGCCTGAAGTGGCCCGACGTTATATGCATCATAACTATGAACATCAATTAGGTAATTGTAGTATAATATAGTGCCTTTGAGACAACTGAATGGATTATGTTTGGTTTCTTCTTTTACTGTCAAAATGTCTCATTTTACCACTCAGTGTACACATTCACCTCTGGCAGTCCTCCTTTTCATCCTTTTTTTTCTTTTTTGCTTTTATTATGAAATGAGAAATCAGATAAATTTATTTAAGAGCATGGAAAGTAGAAGTAAATAGGCTTTGAATAATTACCTGAAATAAACATAAGAATAAGCTGTTTCAGGTATTTATTCAAAGTCTTACTTCCACTTTCCATGCCCTTAAATAAGTTTATCGATTTCCCATTTTTACCTGCTTTTAAAATATATTTTACAGTTTCTGAACACTTGAGTTTATCATTACATGACTTCAAGATAAGCAAGTCATTACTATATCTGTATAGAGACTTTTATTTCATTATTTTTTCTATGTATACTCAAGATGAATAGAAATGCTATTAATATTAATCAACTGAAATTTTAAAGTTTATTTAGATAAGCATAGCCTCATAAAAATTTAAAGGTGAAGAAGGCCTTAGAGCACTTTTATTCCAAGTTAGGTTTAATATGTTACAGTCAAAAATATTTTGAGGGGGTCATCTATAAAGGATATTAAAATGAATATCTTGACCCAGGAATGCTGGATATTAAAAAGTATGATATGAGTCTGTCATTCAATCTGATTATCTTGATTCTGGTTGTCTAGAAATTGAAACTGGAGTTTCCTAATATTAAAAATAAGTACAGTTTTGTAATACATTTATTTGAAACTTATCTTTATAATCTTCAATAAAACTATCTTGAAACATCACTGAAATGAATAACTAAGGGATATTATTCCTTCAATTCACACATGAGTATATTCAACATTTAAAGTATAGCTATGAAAATACAAGTGGATCATTAAGCATTTAATATTGATGAAAGCAATGTGGCTCCTAAACTTAGAAATCATAGCCAAACTGTGTTAAAAACCAGACTATTTTACATTTGAAGTTAGATAATAGTTTTAACATCATAGCAATATTTAGGATGAGCCACTAAACTTCAGAGGAAGAAAGGACTCTAGCAAAGATCCAATTACAGATTTTCCAAGCTTTAAAATCACTTAATTTTTCTCTGAAGAAATTGAACCCTAGAAGGTTTAAGTAAATTTCTCAATGTTAAACAGGGAGCATTGATATTCATTCATTTTTCCTCACATGTTTATTATTTATCTAGTGTATGCCAGAATGTAGGGAATTCCTTTGCACCATAAAATTTTAAAAAGATCTCCAAGAAGTTCATCATTTGATGGCAAAATGAGGACTGGAATTCAAGACTTCTGATACCTATTCTTGGCTGCTTTCTGAGAAAACTTTACACCTCATTTGTTTCAACATCTAGGAAGACCTTGGTTCTATTCCAAGTACTCTAAACAAATTGTTTTAAGATCTTTTAGCCTCATTTTCCTCATTTTTCCCCTTTCAACCTCTTTATTAAGTTGGGTGCATAAAAGACATTTCTCTACTATAAACACCTCTATGCAAATAAACTAGAAAATCTAGAAGAAATAGATAAATTCCTAGACACATACACCCTCCAAAGACTAAACCAGGAAGAAGTCGAATCCCTGAATAGACCAATAACAAGTTCCGAGAGTGAGGCAATAATTAATAGTCTACCAACCAGAAAAAGCCCAGGACCAGACGGATTCACAGCCGAGTTCTATCAGAGGTACAAAGAGGAACTGGTACCATTCCTTCTGAAACTATTCCAAACAACAGAAAAAGAGGAAATCCTCCCTAACTCATTTTATAAGGCCAGCACCATCCTGATACCAAAACCTGGTAGAGACACAGCAAAAAAAAAAAGAACATTTCAGGCCAATATCCCTGATGAACATCGATGTGAATATCCTCAACAAAATACTGGCAAACTGAATCCAGCAGCACATCAAAAAGCTTATCCACCATGATCAAGTCAGCTTCATCCCTGGGATGCAAGGGCTGGTTCAATATACACAAATCAATAAACGTAATCTATCCCATAAACAGAACCAATGACAAAAACCACATGATTATCTCAATAGATGCAGAAAAGGCCTTCGATAAAATTCAACAGCCTTCATGCTAAAAACTTTCAATAAACTAGGTATTAATGAAACATATCTCAAAATAATAGCAGCTATTTTTGACAAATACATAGGCAATATCACACTGAATGGGCAAAACTGGAAGCATTCCCTTTGAAAAACTGGCACAAGACAAGGATGCCCTCTCTCACCACTCCTATTTGACATAGCATTGGAAGTTCTGGCCAGGGCTATCAGGCAAGAGAAAGAAATAAAGGTTATTCAAATAGGAAGAGAGGAAGTCAAATTATCTCTGTTTGCAGATGATGTGATTGTACATTTAGAATGACATGATCGTATATTTTAAAAACCCCATGGTCTCAGCCCAAAATCTCCTTAAGATGATAAGCAACTTCAGCAAAGTCTTAGGATGCAAAATCAATGTGCAAAAATCACAAGCATTCCTATATACCAGTAACAGACAAACAGAGAGCCAAATCATGAGTAAACTCCCATTCACAATTGCTACAAAGAGAACAAAATACCTAGGAATCCAACTTACAAGGGATGTGAAGCACCTCTTTAAGGAGAACTACAAACCACTACTCAAGAAAACAAAAGAGGACACAAACAAATGGAAAAACATTCCATGCTCATGGATAGGAAGAATCAATATTGTGAAAATGGCCATACTGCCCAAAGTAGTTTATAGATTCAATGCTAACCCCGTCAAGCTACCATTGACTTTCTTTACAGAATTAGAAAAAACTACTTTAAATTTCATATGGAACCAATAAAGAGCCTGTACAGCCAAGACAATCCTAAGCAAAAAGAACAAAGCTGGAGGCATCACGCTACCTGACATCAAACTATACTACAAGGCTACAGAGACCAAAACAGCATGATACTGGTACCAAAAGAGATATATAGACCAATGGAACAGAACAGAGGCCTCAGAAATAACACCACACACCTACAACAATCTGATCTTTGACAAACCTGATGAGAACAAGCAGCAGGGAAAGGATTGCCTATTTAATAAATGGTTTTGGGAAAACTGGCTAGCCATATGCAGAAAACTGGACCCCTTCTTTACGCTTTATATAAAAATTAACTCAAGATGGATTAAAGACTTAAACACAAGACCTAAAACCATAAAAACCCCAGAAGAAAACCTAGGCAATACGATTCAGGACATAGGCATAGGCAAAGACTTCATGACTAAAACACCAAAAGCAATGGCAACAAAAGTCAAAATTGACAAATGAGATCTAATTAAACTAAAGAACTTCTGCATAGCAAAAGAAACTACCATCAGAGTGAACAGCCAACCTACAGAACGGGAGAAAATTTTTGCAATCTATTCATCTGACAAAGGGCTAATATCCAGAATCTATAAGGAACTTAAACAAATTTACAAGAAAAAAAAAACAAACAACCCCATCAAAAAGTGGGCGAAGGATATGAACAGACACTTATCAGAAGAAGACATTTATGCAGCCAACAAACATATGAAAAAAAGCTCATCATCACTTGTTATTAGAGAAATGCAAATCAAAACCACAGTGAGATACCATCTCATGCCAGTTAGAATGGCAATCATTAAAAAGTCAGGAAACAACAGATGTTGGAGAGGATGTGGAGAAATAGGAATGCTTTTACACTGTTGGTGGGAGTGTAAATTAGTTCAACCATTGTGAAAGACAGTGTGGCGATTCCTCAGGGATCTAGAACCAGAAATACCATTCGACCCAGCAATCCCATTACTGGGTATATACTCAAAGGATGATAAATTATTCTACTATGAAGACACATGCACACGTATGTTTATTGGAGCACTGTTCACAGTAGTAAAGACTTGGAACCAACCCAAATGCCCATCAATGATAGACTGGATAAAGAAAATGTGGCACAAATATACCACGGAATACTATGCAGCCATAAGAAAGGATGAGTTCCTGTCCTTTGCAGGAACATGGATGAAGCTGGAAAACATCATTCTCAGCAGACTAACACAGGAACAGAAAACCAAATGCTGCATGTTCTCACTCATAAGTGGAAATTGAACAATGAGGACATATGGACACAGGGAGTGGAACATCACACACTGGGACCTGCTGGGGGTTGGGGGACTAGAGGAGAGATAGCATTAGGAAAAATACCTAATGTAGATGATGGGTTGATGGGTGCAGCAAACCACCATGGCACATGTATACCTATGTAACAAACCTATGTAACAAACATTCTGCACATGTATCCCAGAACTTAAAGTGTAATTTTTAAAAAAAAGATATTCATTCTCATATCAGCAATTCTTGAATTCTTGTCATGGAGAAAAGTAACAAAAATAAGGCAATAGAAAGATGTGCTTCACATTATAAACTGTTGTGTTGTAAGAATAGGAACTCTGGATCCCTGTATAACAAAAAATTAAGAAGCTAATGAGAATAATCCCTGTATTCAAAATACACTCAATTGCATATGAAAGACAATGCACCCATAATATAGCTCACTTAGTGTCCTTTGTTTATAATGCATGATTCCTTAATCATCCATTTGTGAAATAAGAATGAACTTTAAGAAACATAAAATCTGAATAATATTTATTTTCACAATATCATTGCTAATCTCAAAACAGCAACTTCCTTGACTCAAAATGTTAAATGTTTCAAAAACAAAAGATACATATTTTTTTACCTTCTGAATAGAGTCTGCAAAAAAAGGTGGATTATTTTACTAAACTTGCAAAGAGACTAGGTCTCAGCCTGTACTTAAGAAGCATGAGCAACAAAGATGGCAAACAAATGTCACTAAAAGTAATGCCCATACATACCAAAATATCTAGTTCAACCATGTTCTTTCCACTAACATAGCCAGGCTATTAAACAACTGGCACAATGTAAGCTTATACTTCATGAGACAGAATTACTAAATTAACTACCCATCTATAATAAATTTCAAAATTCCTGATCTCAAAATAATTTTAGTGCACGTATTAAGTACTACAGACTATTTAGAAAGAGAAATAACATATACATCTAGTCTTTGCAATTTAAATTATTTATAATGTATAAACACTGTTCAGACATAAATTTTGAACTAAAAGTATTTTTTCCTAAATTTAATTTAGGTAATTAAGCCTTTCTTAAATGAAGAGAGATAATAGGTATATGATCTCTATAAACTTTTACATTAGTTTATATTCCAAATAAAAATTTGCTTCCCATTATAATATGACAATATAACTGTTTTCTGAGTTAAGATATATGTAAGGCTTAAGGTTTAAACTCTTTGGGAGACAAACAGCATGGTGAAGAAATACCTGTTCATTTGAAAATATGTACCATCTCATAATAGGCCACTGACATTTCAAATTTACATGTAAGAATACATTTATGTCTTAAATTTCTAGGAAAGGTACAGGCTTCATGTTAAACAAAGCAAAAGTTTAAACTCATCAATTTATTGAAAAGCCATTACTCCTATTAGAAACAAATAATGCAAGATGTTGGCAACAAGACATAGCACAAAAATATATTTCATAAATGTATTTCTCCCTTTATATTCTGGCAGGAAATAGAATATCTCTTTGGCTAAGAGAAGCAGAAGTATTTGATGGACTGTGCAAACTGGTCTCTTTGTACAAAAATGAAGCATTTCCTCCCCAAAGCCAAAGATCACAGATCCATTTAGGGACCCCATGCTAGTCATAGAACCAAAGGAACATGTTACTCTTCGCTGATTGCAAGGCAGATGTTCCTGAACATTATTGTGACTGGTAGCTATTTCAGCATTTGTAAGAGCTTTAGCCTAGGTTGAAAGGCTCACTAACCTCCAAAAGTGGCAAAAAGAGCAGCAACAAAGTCAGTCATGGAAAGTTTTTTTTTTTTTAACTATGCCCATATGTGTTCATGTAACCAACATAAAGCAGAAGAGCAGAAATGCAATGCAAGAAGACAAAGGCTACAAATATAAGACAGAACTGTGCAGAAGAAGAGAAACCTCCTATAAAGACATGACTTTTCCAATTTACATCACACACATTTACATCTGGAGGTGACTGAAACGATGCCTGATTCAACCTGAATAGATAACCAAAAAATAGCTGTAATTGTTTTAATCTCAGTAATTTTAGGAGAACAACTTATTCAAATATCAGTTTTGTCCTTAAAATCTCCACAAGTGGCAAAAGCACAGCTGGAAATGATCTATTGGAGAATATCGAAGTCAAGCAGCTCTTTCAGGGTTGAGGCTGATCTGGAAGGTGGGCATCCTCTGAGGGAAAGGGAGGGAAGTTCTGGAGGACAGACACCTATTTTCCTCATTTTTAACCTAAGTATACAAGCATCTTGCTCTCTCTCTCTCTCTCTAG
The DNA here is from genome assembly GCF_009828535.3 of Hylobates moloch. Lineage (NCBI taxonomy): Eukaryota > Metazoa > Chordata > Mammalia > Primates > Hylobatidae > Hylobates > Hylobates moloch. The sequence goes on from NW_026652288.1 coordinate 70,009,684, forward strand.
GCTGCTTAACAATATGATAGGTGTGAAAACATCTTGAATTGTGCAAATAGAGTAGTAGGTGAGAAAACAGGTGCAAAGTAATTAAAAGATTTCTCGAAGACCACTCAGCCAAGAAAAGATAGAGGTGTGTGCTTAGCACCCAATTTCCTGACTACTGTTTTGGGAAGCAGTTAGTTCCTTTTCAGTTACTATTGACCATCTTTTGATTCTATCTGGATAACATGAGTGAAATCTTTAAAAACAAATGGCTTCTAAAATTATTAAATAAAATGTTAGTGTTTTAGCCAAGAATCTCCAAGAGGAACAGAACAAAGAGGACATGCATCTATATAGAAAGAGATTTATTTTAAGGAATTGGCTCACCTAATTAGGAGGCTTGGTGAGTCCAAAATCAGATGGGAGAGGTTGGTAGGCATGAGTGTTAGGAAAGAGTTGCAATTCAAATCTAAAGGCAGTCAGCTGTGGAGCCAGGAAAAGCTGATGTTTTAAATGAAGTTCAAAGGTACCCTGCTGGAAAATTCCCTCTGTCTTGGGGGTATCAATCTTTTGTTTGATTCAGGCCTTCAATTATTTGGATCAGCCCTACCTATATTATGGAGGGTAATTTGCTTTACTGAAAGCCCACCAATTTAAATGTAAATCTCATCCAAAAACATCCTTACAGAAATATCCAGAGTAATATTTGATCAAATATCTGAGCAACATCACCCAGCCAAGTTGACACACAAAATTAACCACCACAGTTAATATTAACTAATATATGTATATAACATGGAGTCTAAAATCATGCTTAACTTAGTTTGGAATAAATATCGAAGGGCTCATTTTAACCCCCCATCCCCCAGGCCTTTTTTTTTTAGCCCCGTAGGCCTGTTTTTTATTCTAAAAAATTAAATATTTTGCATAGATGATTTATAATATATCTTATAGACATTATATTCTACAGTTCATCATAAAACTTGAATTAAAAGTAATTAGAATTTAAAAGCGCTATAGTAAAGAAATATTTATACAATTGATTTATTCAACAAATATTCATTTAAAAAATAAATTAATTTAGTGTTCCTTCTCTTAAGGGCCATTTCAAGCATCATTCCACACTATGAATTAAATTGAACACTTAAAATTTCAGTTTTTAAAAGTCAAAATTGTAAAACTTGCAATTCCGTGGCTGATCATTTCTGGTTTATATCTAATTTTTCGCCAAACATATTTTATTTCTTTGATTTACCTAGATTATAAATGCATTCAATTTGTATTTTAATCAATTGATAAATCTACCAATAAACCAGTCAACCAATAAATGTCTACCATGTACAAGCTATTTGACCAAACACAATTTAAAAATCTTGAAACCTGGCTGGGCGCGGTGGCTCACGCTTGTAATCCCAGCACTTTGGGAGGCCGAGGCGGGCGGATCACGAGGTCAGGAGATCCAGACCACGGTGAAACCCCGTCTCTACTAAAAATACAAAAAATTAGCCGGGCGTGGTGGCGGGCGCCTGTAGTCCCAGCTACTCGGAGAGGCTGAGGCAGGAGAATGGCGTGAACCCGGGAGGCGGAGCTTGCAGTGAGCCGAGATTGCGCCACTGCACTCCAGCCTGGGCGACAGAGCGAGACTCTGTCTCAAAAAAAAAAAAAAAATCTTGAAACCTGCCTCTCATATATGTCTCTATCTTGTGTAAAATAGACTTCATACCTCAAAGGGGTACTTCTCATTACCTTAGATCAAACAATCTTACACTAAAAAGAAAGGCCAGAGAAGGCCATCTGCCTTAGGTAAATAACTCTAAGGAAGGTTTAAAAAATTTCCAAAACAGCAAAGCTCTGAACTGCTATGCATAATAAATGCTCATTTGTATGATGCAATATTAATAAAGCACAAACATATTCATGATTAAAATCAGGCCAGATTCCAGAGCAGCTTTGAACAGTGATAAATTAAGTATTTATTTTTCAATTAATCTAATTTTATTCAAAACTGTAATGTTATGAGCACAATGGTAGTGCATGGTAATAGAACAAGAGTAAGGCTAAACAGTTTGTGTCCTGATTCCTTCACTCACTAGCTACATGAATTTATATTTTTACTTTTTCTGGGCCTTAGAGCAAGTTTAACTTTATGGCTATAAATTAGTAATAAAGGTGAACACACTAATGGAAGCAAAATTTCAAAATATCCGTTAGACACACCAAAGATTCTATGCCAAACTCAAGGAACATATTTTGCACTTATACATGAGGATGTATAAAATACATCATATTGTCTTATACATTATGGTGATAGGCACTTATAGCAACATAGGGTTATGGTCAATTTTATTTTTTAGAAAATATGAATTATAATAACAAGTTTGGGTTAAATGTAACTGTAGAGATCTGACTGTATTTGAAATTCAATAGTCTTACAGCCATTAGATTGAAAATTTCACAAATACAAGTGAAAGAGTTACTAAGGAAACCAAATTTGATCTACATAATTTCAATGCTTTTGAATATCCTCTTTTGTAAAGTCACAAAAGTACTTCCTAGCCACTTTGCTCCATGGCTGAAAACATGAAAAGAAAAGAGAGTTCTTATAGGTGATTTATATGTCACATGTATGACAATTTAAATATATATTTTTTCTTTCATTTAAAGTATCTAAAGTTTTTGTTTTAACCCCCAACAGTTCTATCATTTTTCTTCTAGCTGTATAAGCTCCTAAAGGTAAGTTTAGTCATTAATACATCGATGAATTTGTTGTTTGATAGATTCAGTCATTTATTCACTCTTTCCTTAAATATCTGCCAAAGTCACTAAAGGGGTTATTATAAAAATTTCTCAAGATTCTGGATCTTGTCTCTCCTATCTAGCATTTATTTCCATCCCCCCGTTCATCATATCATTTCTTCCCTCTTGTTGGTCATTCTTTAAATTCAGCCTCCACATTACGTCTTGATAATACAACTAAAGCACAGACCTGGCTTGACATTCTTGGTCCTACTATTTGTTTCATCCTCTGCCTGACTTTTTGCTTCTCATAACACTGAACTAACACACACACACACACACACACACACACGCACACACACACACTCAAACAAAACTATTTTCATCCTCCTCACTCTTTGCCTTTGCCAATAGCATTTGTTCTACTTGCAACATCTACTTGTAACACTTTCGCTTTCCTTGACCGCTTTAACCTACCCTACATGCCCCCAAGGAAATTCCTTTTCTCTTGGTTGCCCCAGATTTCTTTGTTCTTTTATTTACTGTATTAGACTCAGAATATTGTTTTTATGTTTGTGTCTATCTTATCTCACTCTATCTTTTCTTCTTCTGCAATCTTATTCAATCCCTCAAAATGCAGCCTTAATTCAATAATTCTATTTCATAGCCAGGGTTCATATTTGTCCTAGGAGCTCCAGGTCTCTGATTTTTCCCTTCATATATGCTCTTCCTTCACTCTCCCCCATCAGAGGAATGACAGCATTCTTTTAATAACAGAAAAAAATGTTTTAGTGATTACTACATACAAGGCACTCTACTGGACTACAGTGATGAATGAGAAAGACATGGTCCCTATGTTTAGGTGAGTTTGCATTCCAGCAGACAGATGGAGAGATATTAAACAACTTATTAATACATCTAACAGCCTTCTTTAATCACAATTATATATAGCACATATTCTTGACATTCTGTCTGTTGTGAGCAAACAGAAAGGTCAGTTTATTCACACACACACATGCGCATGCGTGTGCACGCGTGTGCGCACACACACACACACACAGAGAGAGAGAGAGAGAGAGAGAGAGACATACCCATAGCTAACTCCAATAGCTGATATTCTCAAAGCTTTGCTGTTTGGTGCTGGTGGCATTGATGTCCTGGAGGTCAACTAGCTTTTTCAGTCCAGTGGACAATGGTAGATGGCCCAACACCTCAGAGAAGCTTGGGATAAGGCTTACTCCTCTTATTCTACCATGTTGAGTGGCCTGATGTGTACGTGGGGGGAGAGATGGTGCTGTAATAGGGGACAACTGGTGATTAAGGACATGGTTTAACTGTTTTTCTTAAGGAACGCAAAATCCCCTGCATCTCCAATTTTGGTTTAGGGGAATGGAGGAAAGTTTGAGGATAAAGGCCATCACTTTTTATGAGCCTGCCCATACTCCAGTTGGATAGAGACACATTCGCAAAACTCACTCCAGAAACCCCAGCTGACAAAATGTGTAACTGTCTTCTTTACTACAGATGACTCCAAACTCTGGAATCATGTGAAGTAGAGTATGAGTAAGCAGAAAATGGGCTTTATTCTTTGACTCGCCATATGCTTTCTCAAATCATTTTCTCAATTCTGTCTCTGGCCATACCAAACTGTCTTCAGGTCTTGGAAGGCGTTATTTTCCCCTCTACCATGAAACTTTTGCAGGTGCTGAACCCTCAGCCTCAAATTTCTTTTTCACCCCTTCCCTTCTTAACTCCTTACTTATTCTTCAGTTTATAATGTAAAAAAACCACTTCCTGGAGCAAGTTTTTCTCTCTTTCTTTTATATGTCTTATGGCAACTCAAATGCCATTCCTTGTAGCACTCATCTACATTACAATTGTATTGTCTTTATTTGTGGGATTTACAAAAGGCTGTCTCCTGCACTTACAGCTGACATTTGTAGTTGAGAGCCCCCCGCAATAGAAAGGATACCAGTAGCTAAAGCCAGTTATGTGTACGTGTGTGTGTGTGTGTGTGTGTGTGTGTGTGTATTCATAAGAATAAATTGAGATGCTCCCACTGGGCCTAAGCCATGCTAGCACCTCCCCAGGATACCCAGCATCTCCCCCAGGAGACTTTTGCAGTGGACAACCTCCTGCTCCTTGGTAACCACATGATGAAAAATGCAAAATGTGGACACGTTAGAATAAATGCAACAGGGCTCGGTGGAATGTGCTACTCAGGCACTGGAGACATATGTCATAGAAAAGGACATTGTGGCCCATATCCAGAAGGAATTTGACAGGAAGTACAATCTCATCCGGTATTGCATCATGGGGGGGAACTTAGGCAATTCTGTCACACATGAAGCCAAACACTTCATCTACTTCTACCTGGGCCAGCTGGCTATTTTTCTGTTCAAATCTGGTTAAAAGCATGGCCTGTGCCACACATCCAGTGATCTATCCAAAAACAAGGATTGCAGCCTAAATTCCAAATACCAGAGACTGGAATATCCAGCTGTGCTAAGGGAACACTTCTTTTTTTAAACTTTATTGTGTTTTGTTTGGGGCATTCTCTGTACTAGTTTGTTGTGGTTACAAAACAATTAGCAAAACAGCTTACATATGTATTTATTTTCTATTCTAACCTTCTCTGCCCCATGTTTTTGCTCTCAAAATCCATTCCTTAAAAAATAAATCTGTTGCAGATGTGAAAAAAGAATAAATTAATCTTCCTGTTGGCTTGTAACTGAGTCAAGAATTTCAATAACAAATGCTACATATAATTTTAGGGCTAGAACATGTATATGCTAATCATTGAATATCAGTGCTTGATACGGCATCTGGCATTTGGTAGCTGATAAATATATGGGGAATGAATAAATGAATAAATATTAGCCTTAATGAATTTTGATGTAAAAATTGATATATGGAAGCTTTATTTTTACAAAACATAAATTTATATGCCAAAGCACTGTAGATCAAGTGTGTCATAGCCACAGTGAGCTATTTGTTTTTCCTCAGGAGGAAATGTAACTGCAGTGAAGTTCATCCTTGTAGTGCTGATGAATTATGGTTCAGTGATTAGAGAAGAAATAAAGGTTCAAAGAACAGAATGAAAAATAACAGTCAGACGTTCCAGCATAAACCCTGCTATGTGTGTGTTTGTTGGTTTGTTTGAACATTAAAAAGTGGCTTCAGTGACAGTTTCCATAGTGCCTTTTATTTTCCCTTTATACAGCCCAGATGTTAGAAACAATGCCAGGTTTTAATAATGATGATGTCAGAAACCTCCAACATGGAGACCTTTGAATAATGAACCATAGGTTTGAATCTGAGCTTCTTAGGAATTATTTCAAGGCTTTGTAAAAAGTGTATCTCTAAATGAACTATCTATACTAAATAAAAAGAATACTTCAAAGTCTTGTAATTACAAAATTCATGGGTTCAGCTAAAACTTTTTATCTTATAACAAACACATCTGTCATCCTGTTCTTATACCCACTGCAAACAGTGACAATCTGAAATGCCTATAAATCTGTTAATTCTGAACTCATTAAACTTGGGAACATTACCGTTTCATCCTAAGCTTGTCCTGAATGCACAGAACTACAGTAAGATGTAAGGAACCTGGGCTATGAGTTAAGAAAACTGTCACTGTGTTCCTGTCCTGTCTGTCAGCCTGACTTCAGATAGGACCAGACTTGAGCACCGCCAACACATGTTCTTTTAAAGATATTCACAAAAGGTGATTACACATTACTTTGAAAACATTTTTTAAATCAATATTTGTCTGAGACTGGATACACTGAAACTGTTTTGATCTTAGGTTATCAGTCTCTGAGTAAGCATTAAGAATATACTAAAATAATATTAAATTACTCTTGGCTATCTCTTTTCTACCAGAATGAATCTAGTTCTTTTCCAGGTGATAATGATTAGGTGTCAAGCAACCTGCAGTTACTTGACTGAACATTTTTTTCATTAAGAAACTGATATGGTTTAGATGTTCATCCCCTCCAAATCTCATGTTGAAATGTGATCCCCAATGTTGGAAGTGGGGCCTGGTGGGAGATGATTGGATCATGGGAGTGGATCTCAAGAATGAGTTAGGACCATCCCCTTAGTGGTAAATGAGTTCTTGCTCAGTTCATGCAAGATCTGATTGTTTAATCCAAGGGATTTAATCCAAGACACCAAGGGACCTCCCTCCTTGGGGCCAATTAAGCCAATTAAACAAATTTTCTTTGTAAATCACTCAGTCTCAGGTATTTCTTTATAGTAACACAGAAATGGACTAAAGCAGAAACAAACGCACTTTAATTGATAGTGCACACAGACATGAGGCAGCAGGGGTGTGGCGGAGACCAGGCCCCACATTTGTCTTGGCCAGAGTAAGTGGTCTTCTTACAGGGTCTCAGGTGGTGGGGGTGGGAGGTGGGGGTGGGGAGAAGCAGAGTCAGAGCTTCTGCTTTGACTGGCAGGAGGCCTGTAGACAACAGATCCAGGCAGGGGCCAGGGCTGAGGTATAGGTATGCAGAGCTGTGGCTGGGACATGTGTATATCTGTGTGGACAGGTATTTTCAAAACACCTACTGCTACACAGGGTCAGTTCTTGTGGGGTAATATAGGTTAATTCTGGACATTGTGTGGATGTGTTCAGTTGATAGAAATCTTCGAAAACCAAGTAGCTAAATACGTAAACCGAATCAGAGCTCACCCTAGTAGATTCACGTACAGTGGTTGCTTTTTCAGTTTCCTTTCCCTTCCATAGTTAAGTCTAATAAGATGGTGTCTAGATGGGGACTGTAGCCTTCACCCTCGAGAAGCCCAGCTCCTCTGCTCTCTCTCTTCCTTGGCTCTCCTGTCAGTGTGTGCACATGCCCACAGTCACACCCTCTACACCCCCATCCCCAAACACACATGCAGACACAGATAACTTAGTAGACCTCAAGAAATCAAAAGAAATAGAAACAATTATTGCCCACCAAAATCGGGGGCCAGTAGGATCCACTGTAATTTCTTGACATGGGAGTAATATCATTATTTTTAAAAGGTGTTTTTAGCAAATCCATGTGTCAGTGAAAGCTGCGTTATACTTGCCAGATAAATTTATCAACTTTAGACACAGTTTATTGATCTTCTGCTATCTAGTGGGGAGAAAATGGAAACAGAGAGATTTACTAGGAATCTGCTGCAGTGAACCTGTCATGACTGAATAAGGGTCTTATCTAGTTGATGCGATGTAGAGATTGATAGGAGTTAAGGGACAGGAAGAGGCAGAGATACTTTTAAGTTTGCAGGGTAAAAAGAAAAGGCAGTAACTTGGGAGTAGAGGATAAAAGGAGCAATAAGTTTGTCTCTGGGCATTTTGGTTTATGATAATACTGGTCTTTCCAAGTGAGGATGTTCTGTGGGTAGCTGGAGATAGATGACTAAAACTCGGGAGGGGGAAGGCAGAAAAAATGATTTGAAATACAGAGCTGGGGAATATTGTATATCAATTTCAGCATCTTATTCATCTCAGGGTCTCAATGCCTTTTTTGAGTCTTACTTTTCCTTCCATCGGCAATTAGAAAGTATTTAAAATTTTCTTCATGTTGGTGCTAATTATCCTTTGATTGGACTATTGCAATACCTTGGAATTTGTCTCTTCAGTTTCATCTTTTCCTTGCTCCAGTACATCATATATGACTTTGTTCCAAGCGCAATTCTGCATAAATAATGTTTTTGGCTCTCCATTGCCTACAAAATCTAAACCAGATTTTTCTTAGCTTGACTTTTCAGCTTCAATCTACTATTTGCAAACTAATTGCTCATTATTTTCCTTCATACATTTAGCAAACTGATCTACTTGCTGATCATCACTCATACTTGATGCTTTCCCATCTTTGTGTGCTGCTTCTGCTGATCCTCGATGCCTTTCCTTAGTCAGAATGCCCTAATCCTAAAAGCTTAGGTGAAGTGTTGGCTCTACTATAATTGCCCCAACTGAGCAGATCCCTTTCCTCAATTCCCTTTTCACTTCACCTGTGTGTTGTATGCCACTAAATCCATTTTATCTTATAGTTATTTGATCATACTCCTTATGTCCCTAAAAAAGACCTTTAAGTTTTTTGAAGATAAGAACTCTTTCTGATAAAACTTTGAATGTTTTTGGTACTCATTATTATGTTTGGCACATAGCAGCACTCAATAGTTATTAAAATAAATGCTTTCCCCTAATCATGTTAAATTTGAAATTTTAAGTTAAGGTTTTTTGCTTACAAGCAAGAGAAAATAACTCTGTTTAACTTATGTCAGAAAGAAAGCATTTATTAGAATACCATGATGCAACTCACAATAGTGATGGAAAAGTTGAGGAACTACCTCTCAAAAAGCAGAGAAATCAGGATATCCCAGGGACTCGGGGAGCAGGATCTAAGGAAAATCTCAGGATATCACCATTGGCACGAATGAGCTCCAACAGTTTTCACATCTCAACCTCATTTTGGTCAAGATTCAAATTCTCCAAATAACTCTGATTGGCTTTGACTGGGCCACCTGCAAGGAGTGAGTAGGACTCCTTGGCTAACAATGCCAGTGAAACTACATGTAGGGAAGACTGGGTTATTTCTCAAAGCAAAGTTGGAGAAGAGAGATGCCTGGCAGGTAAGAAGAATGGATTCTAACACACCCATCTGTAAAACCTCTATGTGTATTTGTTTATGCATTGATTTATTTAACCAACCAAAACTTATTGGGTGCCCGTCTTACCAGACAATATGCTAATTGCTGGGGATATAAATATGAGTAAGTTGTAGATCATATCTTTAAAAAGGTTTGCAGTATAGTATGTTTATATTGCTTCCCCTGATTCATTTTATAATTTTATTAAAATGAATGGTTAAACAAAAAGTGAAATCTCTGGGGAACCTTTCACTGCATCATAATTCCCTCATGTTCTGTGACTTCAAGGCTATGTGGACCATCCATCCAGCATTATAGCCTCTGAGTTCCATGCCTTCCTCATCTGTCGTAAGTGTGGTAGGAGACAAAAATCAGATAGGTCTACAGGGCAGGTTTTCTAGAGCCTTGGAGGCCTTGGTAAGTAATTTAGATTTCATTGAAAGTGTAATTGGGAGCAATTGAGGGCATAGTCAATTCAGAAAAAATCACTCTGGCTACTATCTGGAGATGAAGTTGCGAGAAGACCAGAGAGACAAGAGTGGGAGCAGGACTCTGTAAACAGGATGTCACAGTGGTCTAATGGTACTTTAGACAACGGTGTTAGCAGAGGATAGGTGAAAAGTAAACAGGTTTAGGAAAATACTTTGGTTGTGAAACTAATGAGACTCACTCACAGAGTGCATTCAGTGATAAAGGAGGAATTGAGGACAACATCTAGGTGTATGGAGGTGCCATTTTCTAAGATCCTTATGTTCTGTTCAATTTACTTCCACTATGTCGATTTTTCTATCTCATTTTGATCACTAATCCATGAACCCTTTTACTATTTTCCTAATCAGTTCTATCCTGCATCCTCTTCCTTCCCTAAAAAACTTGGATCAATGATGCATTATTTCTACTGTTCTTATTAACATCTCAAACTCTTCCTCCTCAATGCCCTCCCATTGTATCTGTCTGGTAACATGTTCACCAAACCGCTTACCTTTTATGACCCTTTGACTGGACTATTGAAACGTTACACAGAAATGCTTATTCAGAACACAATACACTCAGCTACCATTCTCAACTGCTAACTCTGGCAATTTTGTCAGTTCCCTATCAACCCTTGCTTCTCTTCTCTATCGTGACTACTCTGAAACCTCTGACTCCTCTTTCTTACTGTTTCTCCTTCTTAACATGTGAGCTCACCACTTACTTCACAGAGAAAACAGAAATTTGAAAAAGGATTTCTTTTTCTTCCTGCTACCAAGTCTGCAAACCTTTCCTCCTTTTTAGTGAAAAGGAGTGAAACCTCTCTTGCATGGACTCTTCTTGCCACCTGGGCCCTGGTTCCACCTGTACCATGACTTAACTTCATTGATGACTCAACTTACTTTCCTTTGGTCAGCTTGCTTCTTTCTCCTTGTTTCTTTTAGTAAGGACTTAGATCTCCACAAACCTCTTTCTTAAAAGCAATATTGGAAATACAAACAAACAACTAAACTTTACTCATTCCAACTCTCCACTCCTTCCAGCCCCTTTGCCAAGTCTCTCAACTGCTTTATAACTATACATATTGAAAGAATGGTCTATATTACCTCCCTCAATATTCTAATTTGCCACTTATTCCTCAACCAACACTCTGGCTTCCCTACACACTACTCTAAAGAAAATTCTTTTGTAAAACCTATAAAACAAAATACATATGGGTGGTGATCATGACATTTAGTGGGCATGCTTCCATTCTCATTTGGCTTATCCTCTCCTCAGCATTGGACACTGGGCAGAGTCATTTTTTTCTTGGCTTAGGCACCATCATAGTTTATTTTCTTGGTGCTTCTCTTACCTCTCTGGCTTGGTTTTCTTCCCTCCCTCCCTCCCTCCCTTCCTCCCTTTCTTCCTTCCTTCCTCTTTTCTTCCTTCCTTCCTTTCTTTCCTTTCTTTTTTCTTTTTTTCTCTCTTTCTCTTTCTGTCTTTCTTGAGTTTTTTTTTTTTTTTTCAGTTAGTTTCCTAAGTGATACTCTCCTTGAGTTTATTTTCTAGGCTTTTTTTCAACTTTGAGTATTATATTAATTTGGTCTCTCATTTGGACCCTTGAAGTTTCTCTAGAAATAAATCTTCTGATGATGTGCTGCTGCTGCTGCTGTTGCTCTGTGTGTGTGTGTGTGTGTGTGTGTGCGTTGATGATGATAAGCTTAGCTTCCTATCTTCTTTGAACCAGTAATAAAGGAGGTTGCGGGTGGGGCACTTATGGTTCTGCCTGCAGCTATTCCTTCAACTTATCTCCTTGTTTTCGGTCTGGTTCCTCACCCTTGCCCTCTGACAGGCCTGGTGTGCCCTAATCTATATCCTCTCTGGTTCAATTTGTCTTGAGAATAAATCTCCTGCTTCCTTCAGGGGTAGGGAAAGGGAGCTTGCTTGACTGCTTCAGTTAAAGTGAGGTTTCTAATAACCTTTAAAAAGAAAGTGTCTGTCTGAGCAATATTTTAAACATGACATCAGCTGTACACTTGAAGTCATTCATTAGGATGAGAAATTAAATTTTAAAAACTTAGAAAAACAAAAAATTATCTCATGAACTAATTAGTGACTATGTAAAAGAGAAGCTTTGGAGTCTTTAATTGTTTTTGTCTGGGAATAGTTGCCAAAGATGTTGCCACAGTATTATGGAGCTATTTTAGCTTCAGAGTATACAAAGTCCACTGGCTATATTAGCTATTAAATTATTTGGCTTACCTACCAGCCTTTGCAAAATTTCCCCTACAAATAGCCATGAATTCAAACTATGGCCCCAAAGACTGTATTTTTGCTGCATTTATGTGTGTTAACTGAAGAATTTTTTCAAGGTTTTATTTCTCATTTCTTATACTTTACCTAACAGCTGCTCTCTCCATCACTCTCCCCCTACATCCCCTTTTCTGTATTCTCTGATGAGTTGACCCTGTCTCCATTACCTACAGAAAAGTAAATTATAGTCCAATCAAAATTGTACTTTTCAGAATATTGCTCAGCTGAGGACCATTAGTAACATCACACTGTGAGACTTTAAATAGTTCTCTTTTCATATGGGCAGGCATATGTGCTTTGGAATAGTGGTGTCCTTGTAAATGTCACCTATTTGTTTCTCATCTTTAATTAATGGGATTTTCCCAAAGGCCACTAATGAAAGATATTACCCTTAATTAAAACACAACTGTACATTTAGAAATGGAAAAAAAAAAAGTAGAGCTTACTCTCAATGAATATGTAGCTACAGTGAAGCATTCTCATTTTGAAACATAATGTTGGAGGTTATACATAAGAGGATAGGTTTTTAAATTAAGTGTGGATTTTTTTTTCTCTAAAAATGAGGTCTCAATAAAGGTGAAATGCCTCTGCTATCATTTCTCCTGAATTTGCTTTTCTCCTGATCTATTAATATTTAAATTTGTGTGAGAGCTGGTCATTATGTTTCAATGTTAGATGAAAACACTAGTCATTTGGGCAGTGGTGCTTGTATCATTTCAATTTCTTCACTGCCTGCTCTGCTCCAGGCATAGTGCTAAGTGCTAGGGAATAGTGAATGGTGATCAACTAAACTAAAATGAGCATGCTCATCAAAGATTGCATTCTGGTAAGTACTATTAACAAACAGTTTGTCAAGATGGGGGCCACTTTCAATTAGAAGTCTAGGGTGATCTTTTCTGAGAAGCTGATACTTGAGCAGAAACTTGAAGGATGATGATATGGTTTGACTGTGTCCCCACCCAAATCTCACCTTGAATTGTGATAATTCCCACATGTCAAGGACTGGATCGGGTGGAGATAACTGAATCATGGGGGCAGTTTCCCCCATACTGTTTTAGTAAATAAGTTTCATGGGAACTGATAGTTTTATAAATGGGAGTTCTGCAGAAGCTCTCTTGCCTGCCACCATGGAAGACAAGCCTTTGCTTCTTCCTTTGCCTTCTGCCATGATTGTGAGGCCTCCCACGCCATGTGGAACTGTGAGTCCATTAAACCTCTTTCCTTTGTAAATTACCCAGTCTCAGGTATGTCTTTATTAGCTGTATGAGAACAGACTAATACAGATTATAAAAACCTAGGCAAGCAAAGAACTGAGGAAAGAGAATTCCAGGCAAAGAAAACAACAAGTTCACCCTTGTGAAGAGGGAAGGAGCTTTGAAGAGTCAATATGAAAAATGAAGGCCAGTAGGGAAGAAGCATCACAATTCAGGGAAAAGAAGAGATAAGGTTGGAGGGAAATAGGAGCCAGCCCTGCAGAACTCACAGGCCTTGGTAAGGGTTTTCATAATTTATTTTAGGAGCAAAAAGACATTGGTGTATTTGTAAAATGCATTCAACCTAGTTAAAGATTACAGAAAAGCTATTATAAACAAATAAAGTTGTAGTCTTGGAGAAAAAGAGGTTTAAAATGAAGTATCTATACAAAATGGAATATTACTTGACCAATACAAGAAACAATGTGACAATGTAAAGGAAATCCAAAAGCATTATATTGAGCAAAGGAAACCATACACAAAAAGTAAATAAAACTTAAGAAAAGGCAAAACTAATTTATAATGTTTGAAATTAGAGTTGTATTTACCTTGGTGTGGGGGGAAGTGGCTGTTACAACTGGCTGGAAAGGGGCCTTGGGTAATAGATAGAACTTATATCTTCACTGGGGTGATGATTACTCAGGTGTATATGAAGCAGGAGCATTCCCTGATCCCCCTTGCAGGAGATGTGACAGGGCTGTGGCCAGGCTGTGCACTCAAAGCTCTTATAGGAGGGAGAGCCCATAGACAGGCAGGTGCAGGAGCCAAGGTGAGTGCCCCTGGGCTTTGGCCCCATGATAGCATCCAGGGGTGGGTGTTTGCGACTCCTGAAGCCCAAGTGGGTGCATGTAACAGTGTGTTCTTTTAGCTTTGCTATCCACAGACAGCTTAAGTGTTAAACAGCTCAGTAGACCCTCTGCCCTTTTGCAAGGGCACAGAGCTAGTGTGACAGCTCTCCTGTATCTTGAGCTCTTGTCCAGTGTCCAGGAAAAATCAGGCCACACACAGACTTGAAGGATGAATGTGGGGGTTTTACTATGTGGTGGAGGTGGCTCTCAGCAGGATAGTTGGGAGTTGCAGAGGGAATGGAGTGGGAAGATGATCTTTCCCTGGAGTTTGGCCATCCAGCAGCCAATCTCCTCTCCAACTGCCCCCAGCTGAACTCCTCTCAGTGTTCAGACACTCCTTCTCTTCTCTCTGTCATGCCATTCGCTCTTCTTCTACTCTTCTGTTCACTCCTTATGGAGCTGGGGGTTTGGGGTTTATATGGGTACAGGATAGGCGGGTGTGGCAGGCCAAAAGGCAACTATTGGGCACAAAAACAGAAATGCCTGTTCTCATTTAGGGTGAGGCCTTTGCCAGGGAACTGCCTTCTATCCAGGATTTCTCTGTCTCCTATTTGTATCATATACATTTGTCAAAGCTCATTACAAATGTGTACATTTTATTGTATGTAAATCACACCTCAATTTATTAGTGCATATATGTACATATATATGCTACACATACATATATATAGTGTATATATATACATATATAAGCAGTTATCTATGAAAACAGAATCATATCAAATTCTTTAGATTGGAGAAGGCAGAGAGGGATTACTAATTCTTTCTAGATTTGTTTTATAGATTTGATTTGACAAATTGTATTTGTTTTTGGTATATATATATATATATATTTTTTTTTTTTTTTTTTTGAGGCTAAGTCTCACTCTGTTGCCCAGGCTGGAGTGTTGTGGCACCATCTCAGCTCACTGCAACCTCTGTCTCCTGGGTGCAAGCAATTCTTGCCTCCTGAGTAGCTGGTATTGCAGGCACATATCACCACACCCAGCTAATTTTTATATTTTTAGTAGACATGGGGTCTCACTATGTTGCCCAGGCTGGTCTCAAACTCCTGAGCTCAAGTGATCCACCTGCTTCAGCCTCTCAAAGTGCTGGGATTACAAGCGTGAGCCACCAAGCCCAACTTTTGTTTTAATTTTTATGAGCATATTACTCTTACAATAATAGATAAATTTAAGATACAATTTGAATTTTAAGAGGCACTGATTGTAAATACTTTAAAACAGAAGTGTTCTGCACTAACATTGCCCTTCTGCCTCCTAACTCTAAAGAAGATATTGTTTTCCAGGGGCCTGTAACTTGGCTGTATTTCCTCTGGGACTAGGAAGTTGTGAAGGATAGAGCAGCTACTGAGCTTGCTCCACACTGTTTCCAAAATAAAGCATACTGGAGAGAAAGAAAACAACACGGTGGGGCGGGGGGGGGGGGGGGCGTGTAAGAAAACCAGTTCTGAGTTTCAGCAGAAATTTATTAAGGGTCAAGAACAGAAAGGAAAACATTCTGCAAGATCTCTGTTTACAGTCTTTTCCCTTGGTCTCCAACAACCTCCCCTGTATACATTTGGAAAATTGCATATGGGATATATATGCAAAGTCAGCAGTAAACTACTGTCTCTGAAGGAGAACCCAAACCAAAAAAATTGTATGCAACTTTGAGGCTTGTCGTAAGGGAGCATTATTAACTGTTTTAATGAAGTTAATTCCAAAGGACTTTTCATGATTGCCTTGTTCTAAGCCTTCCTCTTGCCACCAGCTTTTGACTCACCATTCCCTTTGGTTATTTTCCCTTTAAATCCTTTCATTTAATACAAAATATCTGCAGCACCACAACCCAATTGCTAGTTCATGCTAATGAGCCTTCATTTACCTATGCTGGTATTTTGACCTTCTGACATATAAATCCCGGGAGTTTCTAAACTCAGGCAATTAGTGCTTTGAGTTTCTGACCCAGACATCCCTTGCTGCAGGCAGAGAGAAAGTAGCTTTTCATAAGATAATTGACTTTTTGCATGCTAACTTCCTGCTATTAAGTTATTGTTTTGACAGGCATTAGCTCTAGCTTTATTGTTTGGTTGCTGTTGTTTTTGTTTGTTTGTTTTATCCATAGTGATTACAGCTTTTTATCTTCTAGCTCTATAGCAGATTAAAATTTTATTTAATTGCCTGAAATATATACATAAATATATAATATTTAATTAATTTCATTTATATATAATATATTAATATTAATTTGATCTATATATAGATATATAATAATATATACCTATAATTTATATATAATAGGTATTTAAATTATATATAATGGATATTTAATTATTATGATCTTTCTCATGATCTTTCTCATTCTCATTTGTCCACATGGTCAGGAGCAAAGACTCCAAGACAGTAGACACAGATAGAAGAAGCCTAATTCTTTAGGTCATCTCAGAGAGATTACCTAGAAGTGATCCCCAGAGTCACCTAGAAGATCCTCTTGACCTGCACCATATATTGTGAAGGCAGGAGGTAAACTCTTAATATTTAATATCTATTATATATTTTATACATATTTAACATATTATATAGTTACTTAAAATGTAGCTGGAAGAAATGGTTATTTTGAAGTATAGGCCTCTGTAACTTGCTACTAAATAAAATCAATGTAGGCATTGATTCTGAAAAAGACAGTGGATCTTTGTATATTTATTCAAGGTTTCTCTTATTTTCCAAATCAGCCTGGGATACTCCCAGAGATGAAAAGGTCTTTAAGAGTTGGAGTTTTGATGTATGTTTAAGCTAGAGACAAAATAAATCATGCATTATTGTTTACTTCAGTTTACCTGTGGTTATAAATGACCAACAATTTGTCAATGATAATAAGGAATAGTTTTCTTATTGTAACTTCCTTTACTCTGTCTCCTACTGTTATGGACAAGTGGCAGGGAAATACTGGGTAGAAGAGGGCACTTCCCTGGCAAAGGCCCCACCCATGGCCCTAAATGAAAACTTTACATCCTTGTTTTCCCACCCTAATGTGGCTTTTTCCAAAACCATCCTGGCCTGCCATGTCCCCCATCCTGTACCCATAAAAACCCCAAACTCCACTGGCAGAGGAGCAGAGTGGTACAGCAGAGAAGGGGTGAAGAGAAGAAGCGTCTGATTGTTGAAGAGGCAGCGGGATGGTCAGAAGGCCAAACTCTAGGGTAAGATTATCTGCCCACTCCATGCCCTTTCCAGCTCCACATCCTGCTGACAGCCACCTCCATTGCTCAACAAAACCTTCGCATTCACCATCCTTCAAGTCCGTGTGGCCTGATTCTTCCTGGATGCCAGACAAGGACCCTGGTACCGAGAGGGCAGGGTGTAAAAAAGCTGTCATCCTGACTCTGCACTGTGCTGGTTAACACTTAGCTGTCTGTGGACAGCAACTTCTAAAAGAGCATTAATTGTAAAACATCCCTAGATGCTACCATGGGGCTGGAGCCCCAAAGCATTCGTCTTGGCCCCAGCGCCCACTTGCCTGCAGCTCCTCCTCATGCAAGGTGTCTAAGTGAGCCACACCCCATCACAAGTCCCACAAAGGGGTCCAGGGAACTCTCCTATCCCACTACTACAATGGTATGACTCATTTTTTGAAAAAGTAAGAATAGATATCTTATTTGTGTGGCCTTCAATACTAACTTACATGCCTGTGAGCTATTCATCAAATACGCATTTTCAGCAATGCTATGTGATCACCAAACGATTTTTTTTAAGTTCCTCTTCCTCTGTGGGCACATGGGAAGACATTTGCCAGATCATGTGCATTTAGATGGGACCACATAATTAGCTCTGGGCAAGTAATATGAGTGGAAGAGATGTATATTGCTGGGATTCTGGCAGGTTCTCATGATCTTTCTCATTCTTATTTGTCCACATGGTCAGGAGCAAAGACTCCAAGACAATAGACACAGATAGAAGAAGGCTAAATCTTTAGGTCGTCTCAGGAAGATCACTTAGAAGTGATCCTAGAGTCACCTAGAAGTCACCTAGAAGATCCTCTTAACCTGCACCATATATTGTGAAGGCAGGTGGTAAACTCTTAACTGTATTAAGAAGCAGAGGTTTCAGGGTTTACTTGTTACTCTAGCAGAAACTCTGCTGAGAATATCACATTGATGGCAATCATGGCTTCGATTTTAGCAATTTCATAAAAGAGAATATACTTTTGCAGTCAGGTGCAATAAAAAAAAATTGTCCAGAGTTTTTTCCAACACAGCTCGAAGTTTCAGAATTTTTCTTGGAGCCATATTTTGATATTTTGTATCAATGAGCTAGATGATACAAATTTTTCTTGTGTGAGTTGTTAAAAATTTTAGTCGGGGTATACTTGAGAGGTAAGGGGAGCTTCCTTTGATATTTTTGGCTGTATATTGGCCTCAAAGCTGTATTCCATGAAAGAAGGAAGAAAAGAGATAAGGAAGAACAAAGACAGGGTTAACAAGATGAGAGCAGGAAAGAAGAAAACTTTTCCGAACATCTTTTTAACTCACAGTTGCAGAGGGGAGAAATTAGTCAATAATATTAGATTAACATTTAGATGATTGCAATGTTTTTTAATAATCCAACTTACAAGTACCTTTTTTATTTTTATAAATATTTTTATAGGAAAACAAATATTATGAAAATTTGTCATAGTGTGATATACAAATAAAAATATTCAATGTTGCATTATATTTTTATTTATTGAAAAGTTATTTAAGCACAGTTTCTTAAAAATTTTAAAGGATTCAGTAACAAATAATCTTTAATATCACATATGGTGATATTAGGTAAAGCTTCTCCTTCATAAGTTATGATTTGAAATCTGGTAATTAGGTTAAACATATTAGTTCGAGTAAATCAATGCCTATTGCTTCTAAATAAATTTCCAAATCCTCCCCTCCCCTGGCCTGTAGGGTCCTACATGACTGGCCCCTATTTCCCTCTAATCTTACCTTTGCTCCCTTTCCTTATGCTTCTGCCGTACTCTCCACCATTTTTTTTTTCTTTTTGAGGCGGAGTTTCATTCTTGTTGCCCAGGCTGGAGTAAAATGGCACGATCTCGGCTCACTGCAACCTCTGCTTCCCAGGTTCAAGCGAATCTCCTGCCTCAGCCTCCCGAGTAGCTGGATTACAGGTATGTGACACCATACCCAGCTAATTTTGTCTTTTTAGTAGAGACGGGGTTTCCGCCATGTTGGCTAGGCTGGTCTCGAACTCCCGACTCAGATGATCCGCCCCCCTCGGCCTCCCAAAGTGCTGGGCCACTCACTTCCATTTTTATTCTTAATTCCTCTAAGCCCTGCTTCTCTTGAGGGTTGTAATTCTTATAATATTTTTGTCTGGTTCTAGGATCAAGGTTATGTCAGCCTCAAAAATGGTTGTGAAATTTTCTTTCTGTTTTGGCTATCTAGAAGATTTTGTGTAATACTACTCTTATTTCTCTTTCCATGCTTGGAAGATTATTCACCAGTTAAGTTGTCTAGGATTTTCTGAATGTGGGGAACATTTCTTTATCTTGGGCATATGATGGTTAATATTATGTGTTAATTTGACTGAGCCATGTGGTACCAAGATATTTAGTCAAGCATTATTCTTGGTGTTTCTGTGAGGGTGCTTTTGGATGGCATTAATGTTTAAATTGGTGGACAATGATGGAGTAAAGCAGATTGCCCTCCCCAGTGTGGTGGGTTGAATCCAATCAGCTGAAGCCCTGAATAGAACAAAAGGCTGACCCTTCCTTGAGTAGAAGACAATTCTCCTGCCTGACAGCCTTTGAAATGGAACATCAGCTCTTCCTGATTCTACAGTAGTTTCCAGCCTTGTGCTTGAACTGGGACTTCAGCTCTACAGGTTTTAGCCTTGCCAGCCTATATAATTGTGTCAGCCAATTCTTAGTAATAAATATCTTTATATATATGTACTATTGGTTTTGTTTCTCTGGAGAACCATGACCAATCCAGAACAGAAGAACAATGTTGTACAATGTGTACGTAAAAAGAATGTTAAACCTGTCATTGTTTGATGTAGCATTCCATATGTGCCAATTAAGTAAGGTTTAATTACGTTTATATCTTCCGTGTACTTACTTAAAAACATTTTCTTTCTATCAGATATTGTGAGAGGTGTGTTAAAGTCTCCATTGTTATTATAAATGTGTCTACTTCTGTTTTCTGTTTGTTAATTATATTTTACACATTTTGAATTCATGCTATTGGATGCATATATATTTAAAATTTTGATATCTTCTGGTTATATTAACCTCTTTGTGAAATATCATTCTTTATCTCTAGTAAAGAGATAAAGACTCCCTTAAAGACTGGTTTGTCTGAATATTAGTATAGCTATATGAGTTTTCTTTTGGTTAGTGTTTGTAGGAAATTATCTTTTTTACTACTTTACTTATACTTTTTCTGTGCTTTTACATTTAACGTGTTTTCTGTATCATGTAAGTATTTTTAATCTAATCTGATAATCTTTGTATTTACCTTGTGACACTCAGTCCATTTATATTTAATATTATTACTGATAGAGTTGGGCTCATGTCTACCATTATACAATTTCTTTTTTTTTTCATTTGACTAACATGATTTGGTTTTTTTTAATCCCTTGCCTTCACTTGGATGAAGCAAATTTTTATTCTTCCATTTTTTATTCTACATTTGTTAGTTACATGTTGTTTTACTATTCTTTTTATGTTTTATGCTCTAGGACTACAGCATGCATTCTTCATATAATTGTCTAATACAAATGATCACTTCTATATTAATGCTAGAATCTTAGAAAACTTTAACTTCATATATCATTGCCCACTTTTTAAGTAATCATTGCCAATTTTACTTCTCTATATATTTTAAATTTCCCAAGATATTACTAGTATTATTTTATACAATCAACATTTATTTGTATTTATCCACAGATTCATCCTTTCTGATACTCTTCATTCTTTTCCATGTTTTCCTGTTTCATTTTCTTTTGCCAAAAGAAACCCCCATCAATGACAGACTGAATAAAGAAAATGTGGCACATATACACCATGGAATACTATGCAGCCGTAAAAAATGAGATCATGTCCTTTGCAGGGACATGGATGAAGCTGGAAGCCACCATTCTCAGCAAACTAACAGAGAAACAGAAAACCAAACACCACATGTTCTCACTCATAAATGGAAGTTGAACAATGAGAATACATGGACACAGGGAGGAGAACATCACACACTGGAGACTTTCTGGGGGTTGGGGGGTAAGGGGAGGGAGAGCATTAGGACAAATACCTAATGCATGAAGGGCTTAAAACCTAGATGAAGGGTTGATAGGTGCAGCACCATGGCACATGAATACCACCAAGGCACATGTATTCCTGTGTAACAAACCTGCACATTCTGCACCTGGATCCCGGAACTTAAAGTAAAATAAAAATAAAAGACACACAAAAAAGAAACTTTATTTAATACATATTTTTTAAAGGAGGCTTACTGGGAATTAACTCAGTTTTTTTTGAAAACCTCTCAGTCACTTTTTTTTTTTTTTTTTTTTTTTTTTGAGAAGGAATCTTTCTCTGTCACCAGGCTGGAGTGCAGTGGCGCAATCTTGGCTCACTGCAACCTCCACCTCCCAGGTTCAAGAGATTCCCCTGCCTCAGCCTCCCGAGTAGCTGGGACTACAGGTATGCACCACCATGACCAGGTAACTTTTGTATTTTAGTAGAGTTGGGGTTTCACCATGTTGGCTAGGCTGGTCTCGAACTCCTGACGTCAGGTGATCTGCCTCCCAAAGTGCTGGGATTACAGGCGTAAGCCACCGCGCCTGGCCAGTCACCTTCATTTTTGAAGGGTATGATTTTTACATATGGCATTCTACATTTGCAGGGTTTTTTTCTTCCAACATTTCAGACATCATTTCATTGGATTTTCTTTTCTTGAGAAATCAGCTGTAAGTGTAATTGCTCCACTTTCAAAGTTAATGTGTCATTTTCTTCTTAACTGCTTTTAAAATTCTCTTCTACATAGGTTTGAACAGAAATACTATAATGGCCAGATAGCATTTCTTTGCATTGATACTAATTGGATTGTCTTAACTTCTTAACTCTGTGGGTTAATAAATTTTTATCATTGTAGAGCCATTATCTCTTAAAAACATTTATGATGTTGTCTCAGCTCTTTGCTTTTAGGATGGCAGTTCCCTGAATCTTTTCCTTCTAAAAATCCAACTGCATGTGTATTAGAACTTTTAGTTATGTTTTGACACTATTGATCTTTCACATATTCCTAAGCCCTTTTCTCATTTATTTTCTCAGTACTTCATTTTGGATATTTTCTACTGACCCATCTTACAGTTCATCAAACCATCTTACAGTTCATCTTATTCTGTGTCTGATATTCTGGTAAATATATTCATTTAATATTTTCCCCAGATAGTGTATTTTTACTTTTAGAATGTCACTTTGATTCTTTTTTAGTTTCAAATTCTCTGTTTATACTCTTCATAATTTTACTAGGTTTGTCCATATTTTATAATATTTTCTTGAGGATCAAAGCTATTTTTAAGTTTTTGTCTGCTAACTCCAGTATCTATATCACCATGAATCTGTCTCTTTCTATTTTTTTCACTTCCTTAGTTATTAGTTGGTTTGTTCTATATATTGGCAAGTCTAGTAATTGATTGTACATATTGTGCATAAAAAATAAACTGTAGAGTCAATTTTCTCATCATAAGGTATCTTCTACCAACAAGGATTTACCCTTCAACTGCTATGAAGCTAGAATGGAAAACTGATCATCTTCATCCAGACATAGACTACACTCAGGCTGGAATGCAGTTTTGATAAGGCTCAGTGTACCTATGATTTATATCTGCTCCTATGGTGTGACCTTCAATAGGCTTTTGATTGAGAATTTAGTGAATCTTTTGTCTCTTGAGTACTAAGAAGAATGAAATTTCCATTCTGCTTTTCAGTGTTACTTGACTTAGCTATTTAGACTTTTGCTGTACATATCTTCAGAATATAGTAAATTTTTGAGATGGAAATTGTCTATGTTTGAGGTCTCTTGGGTCTCCAATTTTGCTATTCTAACCCACTAACTGCCAAAATTGTGATTATTTATCTGTGCTTTAGCAGCAGTTCTCTGTCATAACCAAGCGCATATTTCATTTTAGCCTAAATCTGCAAATGTCCCCAGAGAAAAAGGAAACTATATAGCTCCTCAGTTTACCTCTGAAATGATCCCCATTTTTTTTCCTGGAATTCCAGTTCCTCCACACCATTTTGCTTCAGCAGCTAACTGATACCCTTAAAAATGGTTTTTGTAGTTTACTTGGGTTTTCTAGTTGCCATGAATACTTATTTCATCATGCCCTGAAGCATAAGTCTTGATATCCATATTACTTTTATTTTAAGGACTGCTAAAAGTACACAATTAAAATTAATATCTTTCCTATGCTATAGATTTCTTTTTCCTTGTTTTCCAATAGAGAGCTTTTATTGCATCTTTAAAATATCACTAATAGGTCTTAGGAATCATCTGGCATCTTGTTTTGTTCAAGACAGCTCTTAGGTCTTACTCATCAGGATGCTGAACTGTTCTTTTTTTCGGATACATTAACACCATACAAAAATTTTCAGATATCCTTGCTTTTAACTGTTATGGTTTGCTGAATCCAAGCAGCTGAATTTGATACAAATTCTTGTCATTTTCTTCGGGAATTAATTCACCTTTCTGGGTTTGAGATATTGAACAAACAATGCCCGGCCTCAGTTGAAACAAGCGGATATATTTTTTTACCCAAGAAATTTCAGATTTCATCAAGAGACCACTTTCCTGAATAACAACCTTGATGGGGAAGTGAGCACACACAAACATCATTTTTCAACAAAATCCCAGTGTAACACCCTTTGTCACGTTCCATACATGACTACAGATAGTGCAAATGGTAGCCAGCTCCTTTCTACTTCTCCATCATTTATCAGCCTAGAGCCTCTTATTTCTCTTCTCAAGGAGGCTGAGCTCTACATTGGTGTAGTTGAGGTCCCACCGCAGGCCCCTTCTGCAGCCCTTCACAATCACCGTACAACCTTCTGAGTGATTACATTTCCTGAAACATAGGCAACCTGCCGAGAACAGGCTTCATTCTTGAAGTAGGTGCAGCAAAGAGAGATACAGATTTGTTTTACTATCTCCCTTTAGAACATTTCTATTTTAATGTGTTGAAAACAGAGCTCATCCCTTTATTCTTCCACATCTGTAATGGCTCCACCAGGCTCCCATTCATACATCACGTTGGGGATGAGAGATGTTGTCCTAGAAGTCCTCACTGAGAAGATAAACTTGAGGCAAAGGCCTGACAAAAAAAAAAAAAAAGGAGCAAGACTTCTGTTGAAATGTCTGTAGGAAGAGAAGCAGGAATACCAAGCTCAGGGGCACTGTTACAGGAGCGTGCCTGATGTTTCTGTATAATGGCAAGGAGGTCAATATAGCTGAGGTTGAGTGAGCAAGGAGAGAGTAATGACATGTAAATTCAGATTAGGACTAATTGAAGCATCATCTATACTCTTTATTCTCTTTCAATATTTCACATCTAATAAAGTCATGTTTTACAAATGGAATAGTTTGTATATACATGCCTCGTTCATAATCATGTTAAAACCACCCTCATTTATGTTGTATTGCCTGTAGAAAATTGCTCATCAGAAACTGAACTTCCTAGTTCTTGGAACTCCTCACTCCAAGTAAATTTCAAATAAAACATTCTCCTCTGCCACCATCACTATCACAGTCACAGGATGTCATTAAAGATTCCTAACTCTGGATTTTTCCATTACTGTACATGAACAGGCCAATTAAAGAGAATAAAATGGACCAGTTTTTTATGACAGGTAATTTGAATGTTTGAATATGAACAATTACTCTATTTCAATGCCTACCACAATATTAGAAAAAAAACTGAGAATTTTGGAATTGGTTGTGGATTTTTCAAAAGTCAAATGGATTTGCTGAATATAAGACTGTAATAGCAAATTAATGAAATGTTCAACTTTCTGTTGTTGGAAAAAATCTGAAATAAATTAATCAGTTAGCTTCATGACTTCTTGGAAAGAATTTCACTAAAAAAGGAGCATCCTGCTCCTTCAGACGACTGCTCCCTAGAGAGCATTTTGAATCTCTCATTGCCGTTCATTCTTTTCCCACATACATCATGCTGACACATACAGCTTTCATAAAATAGCCAAACATGATTATTGTTTTTGTAGAGAAGAAGAAACTTTAAAGACATACAAGGATATAAGTGTATGCTGCCATGTAGCTATAGACTTCCCGATTTTTTTTACCAACACAGTAAAAACTGGTTTTGTAAGCTCCCTGTATATCCTTTGGGAAACCATCTGTTGTTTTTCTGCTAAATGAGATAACATCAATATGCCTTTCCAGCCATTGCCTTTGATCATCCGCCTGTAATGTAGCACATTTGAGAGGCTGATCATTCCCTCTGTTTGCAAAGAAATGAATTTTCAAATGCTTAATAAATAATGCAAAATTATTTGGAACGAAAAAATCACAGAAACCAAGAAATGTGAACGAAAACAGCATTACTACAAGTCTCATTTCTGGGGGAAAATGTTAGAACACTTTTTCATTTTCCTAAGAGAGAAGCAAAACACTGGTTCTTCTGGTTAATGTTGAAGGTTTCTTTTTGTTTGTTTGTTTGTTTGTTTTGTATTTTTTGTAAGAAAATGGAAGGTACTATAGCAAAGAATAGAAAAATGAAAAAGATGAAAAAGGATAATGGGTAAATTTGCATACCACTTACACTGGATGTTACATTTTAAAATGCTCACAGTATATTGTAAAAAATGAAACATAGTATGACTGGGATTAAACAAGGGAAATGGAATATTTATTGGATTAAATTAAATTTTCTTTCATGTTTAGCATAATCTATGGTTGGTACAAAGTAAGTGAAGCTATGCAATCTTAAAAACACTTTTAAAGATCTGTTTTTCACTTGATTTAATAAAGCTAACATCTGTATTTTTATAAAAATAAAATATGTCAAAAATCCTGTCACAGCTATTATTATAGATGTTATAAGTAAATATAATGTATAAATTAGCATTTTACTATAAGCTATATTTTAAAAGCTGTATGAGAGACACACAGATGACTTGTTAATTCATTTACTTGTTTAGAATCTCAGAAACTTTTTTTGTATGTGAATCTGAAGAAAGAAAAAATTGAATTTTTCAGGTGAACTTTAAATTTTATGTTTGAAAATCTTCCCAGACTTTTTTTTTTTTTTTGAGACTGAGTCTCGCTCTTTCTCCCAGGCTGGAGAGCAGTGGCATAATCTCAGCTCACTGCAACCTCCACCTCCTGGGCTCAAGCGATTCTTCTGCCACAGCCTCCCGAGTAGCTAGGACTACAAGCGCACACCACCACGGCCTCTAATATTTTGTATTTTTAGTAGAGACAGGGTTTCACCATATTGACCAGGCTGGTCTTGAACTACTGACCTCATGATCTGCCCGCCTTGGGCTCCCAAAGTGCTGGGATTACAGGGGGTGAGCCACCATGCCTGGCAGTCTGCCCAGATCTTAAATGAATGTCTTTTAAAACCACAGGTTAGTCTTTTATCCTAAAATACACTATTTTACTTTATGAGCACATGTAAAGGCCAAGACCACTGATAAGAAAAGAGCTGCTCTAGAGATGTGCAAATGTGAAGAGACAATACAATACACAGATGTCCAAGTTAAGAAGACATGGATGAAATAGGGAGAGAAAGAGAGTGAAGCAAATTCTGAAATACCTACACTTCATAGATCCAGAAGAGCTGATTTGGGCAGTTTTATGAAGGAGGTGCATCACCAGGAGACTTTTCAACAAGAGTTGGGACATCATTGGGACAAAATTGGTTTCAGGCAAGAATGAAGAAGAGATGGTGCCATACAGGGAGAATGAAAAGCAACTGTGAGAAGATAAGATCTTGATGGATAATACTTTGTCATGTTTATTTAATGTTGAATTGAAAGAACACATTAAAATACAGAAAGATCCTCTGATACTACTCCATTTTCAAGTAAGTGTAAAAAAGCCTTCTTAAAGCTTTCAACACTTAAAAACTTCCTGAGCCTAAATCTCTCACACCATAATTAACAAAATAAAGGCAAATGTGAAATACAAATTAAAGTTCTGAAAGCTGAAATTTAATTGGTAACTGATTTGGTGGAAAAATCTGACCTGGCCTGAACTAACGCAAAGCTAGTAAATGTACAGGTATGAACTTTTGAAAATCTGAAGCTTTCTGAAGTCTGAAACGCATTTGCTCCTGAGGGCTTCAGATAAAGATTGTGGATCAATTAGAATCAGTTTTTCACCCTTCCTTTCTGAAGTTAAGTAATACCAGCATTTTTTTTGGCTGTGGCAGGGGCTGGGGGGACTCTTTTTTAAGGGTAATTATATTAACCATTTTCATCTATTTCCTGTTACTTCTTTTGAACTTTCTTCAAATTCTTTATGTCCCTTTCAAAGTGACTGAGTCCAAATTTTGATACAAAACTGAAGTCAACATCTGACCAATTCGCATTTTATGGTTTATTCCATTTCCACCTTTTCAACAACTATAAGTATTTTTTTAAAGGATTGTTGTTTGTTCTATTTAGAGTAAACAGGCATGGTTCTTCCTCAATATCAGCTCATAAATGATCAGTATCTAGTTGATGTTTTGCATGGAGTAGGCTGTCAAGATATGTTGGTGAATTTATCAAAACATGGCTGACTACTAAAGTTCTATTCTTGTTCATGCATTGCTGTCTCATGCATACTTTTTTAAATGGTAGTTTATATGCATCCCTGTCTTATGATTCCTAACTTTCTTCCATTTGTGCAATTCCTTTTTTATTCCAAAGTATGTCATTCTAAACTTGTCCTTCCTGAACTTTATTTTTGATGACTCCTCCTTATTAAGATTGTTTTAAATTCTAAGCATAAGTTCCATGATGATAACAATTGCTCTTAGCTTTGGGTCATCTGCAAATCTAGAGTGTATTTTTAGACACTTGTCTATTTCCAAAAGGAATTACCAAAAAGGGCATAAGTAAATACAGAATAAGAAAATTTAAATATTCTGAAATATTTATTTTACACTTAATCCTGCCACCTTCATTCTGCAGGGAACATACTATAAACATAAATTCTCAACATTGACAATATGTGTAGTTTTTAGACATGCAGTTTTTAGCACTTCAATCATGTTCCATTACAAATGGATAATAAACATAGTCCCTTTCTTCAAGAAGCTCATGGTCTTTTGAGGAGGCAAACACATGAACAAATAATTGCAATACAAAGATTTGAGTGCAATGACATGAGTATGTCCAAGGTGCAGTGTTTGGGGAAAATTTGAAAGGAGAATACTCAAACAGAATATAACTGGAACTGCTCCTGGTGAGGGGAGGGATTAGAAAGGATGTTTTGGGGAGATGAAATAACCAACAGAAATATTAGTGACAGAAGAAATAGAACTAAACAGTACACAAAGATGCAGAGACGTGAGGGAAGACATTTAGGGAACTTTAACCTAACTAGTGTAACAGAGTTAAATACGCATATGGGCAAAATTACAAAGGACCATCTGGGCTATGGCAGGACTTTGTCTGAAGGCAATGAAGCACACTAATATGGAACCTTTGCATTTCATTTAAAATAAATTTATTTTTTATTTCCATAGGTTTTTTGGGGAACAAGTGTGTTTGGTTACATGAGTAAGTTCTTTAGTGGTGATTTCTGAGATTTTGGTGCACCTATCGCCCAGGCAGTATACCCCGTACCCAATTTGCAGTCTTTTATCCATCACCACCTTCCACTCTTCCCCCTAGGTCCCCAAAGTCCATTGTATCATTCTTATGCCTTGCATCCTCATAGCTTAGCTCCCACTTATGAATGAGAACATAAAATGTTTGGTTTTCCCATCTTGAGTTACTTCATTTAGAATAATGGTCTCTGATTCCATTCAGGTTTCTCTGAATGCCATTATTTTGTTCCTTTTTATGGCTAAGTAGTATTCCATTGTATGTATGTGTGTATATACATATCTATTTTATATATATATAATTTATATATATACACACCCACACATATATATGTGCACATATATATATATATCACAATTTATGTATCCACTCATTGATTGATAGACATTTGGGCTGGTTCCATATTTTTGCAATTGCAAATTGTGCTGCTATAAACACGTGTACAAGTAACTTTTTCATATAATGACTTATTTTCCTGTGGGTAGATACCCAGTAGTGGGATTGTCGGATCAAATTGTAGTTCTACTTTTAGTTCTTTAAGGAATCTCACGCTGTTTTCCACAGTGGCTGAGCTACTTTACATTCCCGCCAGCAGTGTAAAAGTATTTCCTTTTCACCACATCCCTGCCAACATCTATTTTTTTTTTATTTTCTTTTATTATGGCCATTCTTGCAAGAGTAAGATGGCATGGCATTGTGGTTTTGATTTGCATTTTTCTGATCATTAGTGATGTTGAGTATTTTTTTCATGTTTGTTGGCCATTTGTATACCTTTTTGTTTTGTTTTGTTTTTGAGATAATATCTTGCTGTGTCACCCAGGCTGGAGTGCAGTGGTAAGATCTTGGCTTACTGCAACATCAGCCTCCCGGGTTCAAGTGACTCTCCTGCCTCAGCCCCCCGTGTAGCTGGGATTATAGGCATGTGCCACCACACTGAGCTAATTTTTATATTTTAGTAGAGACAGTGTTTCACCATATTGGTCAGGCTGGACTTAAACTCCTGACCTTAGGTGATCTGCCTGCCTTGGCCTCCTAAAGTGCTGGTATTACAGGCATGAGCCACCATACCCAGCCCATTTGTATATCTTCTTTTGAGAATTGTCTGTTCATATCCTTAGCCCACTTTTGGATGGGATTTTTTTTTCTTGCTGATTTGTTTGAGTTCCCTAGATTCTGGATATTAGTCCTTTGTCAGATGTACAGATTATGAAGATTTTCTCGCACTCTGCGGGTTGTCTGTTTACTCTGCTGATTGCTTCTTTCACTGTGTGGAAACTTTTTAGTTTAATTAAGTCCCATCTATTTATCTTTGTTTTTGTTGCATTTGCTTTTGGGTTTTTGGTCATGAAGTCTTTGCATAAGCCAATGTCTAGAGGGGTTTTTCCAATGATATCTTCTAGAATTTTTATGGTTTCAGTTCTTAGATTTAAGTCCTTGATTCATCTGGAGTTGAGTTTTGTATAAGGTGAGAGATGAGGATTCAGTTTCATTCTTCTACATGTGGCTTGCCAATTATCCCAACACCGTGTGTTGAAGGGAGTGTCCTTTTCCCACTTTATTCTTTTATTTGCTTTGTCAAAGATCAGTTTACTTTAAGTATTTGGCATTATTTCTAGGTTCTCTATTATTTTCCATTGATCTATGTTCTTATGTTTATACAAGGACCATGCTGTTTTTGGTGACTGGCCTTACAGTATAGTTTGAAGTCAGGTAATGTGATGCCTTCAGATTTGTTCTTTTTGCTTAGTCTTGCTTTGGTTATGCAGGCTCTTTTTTGGCTCCATATGAATTTTAAGATGGTTTTCTACAGTTCTGAGAAGAATGATGTGGTATTTTGATGGTAATTGCACTGAATTTGTAGATTGCTTTTGGCAGTCATTTCCACATATTGATTCTGCCCATCCATGAGCATGAGATGTGTTTCCATTGGTTTGTGTCAACTATGATTTTTTTCAGCAGTGTTTTGTAAGGTTTCCTTGTGGAGATCTTTCACCTCCTTTGTTATGTATATTCCTAAATATTTTATTTTATTTTTGAAGCTATTGTAAAAGGAATTGAGTTCTTGATTTGATTCTTGGCTTGATCGCTGTTGGTGTGTAGCAGAGCCATTGATTTGTGTACACTAATTTTGTATCCTAAAACTTTGCTGAATTCATTTATCGGTTCTAGGAGCTTTGTGGAGGAGTCTTTAAGATTTTCTAGGTATATGATCATATCATCAGAAAACAATGACAGTTTGACTTCCTCTTTACCGATTTGGATGCCCTTTATTTCTTTCTCTTATCTGATTGCTCTGACTAGGACTTCCAGAGCTATGTTGAATACAAGTAGTGAGAACGGGCATCTCTGTCTTGTTTCAGTTTTCAAGGGGAACGCTTTCAAATTTTCCCCATTCAGTGTTATGTTGGCTGTGGGTTTGTCCTAGATGGCTTTTAGTACATTAAGGTATGTCCCTTCTATGCCAATTTTGCTGAGGGTTTTATTCTTAAAGGGATGTTGGATTTTGTCAAATGCTTTTTCTGTGTCTATTGAGATGGTCATGTGATTTTTGTCATTAATTTTGTTTATGTGGTGTATCACATTTATTAACTTGCATGTGTTAAACCATCCCTGCATCCCTGTTATAAACTCACTTGATCATGGTGGATTATCTTTTTGATATGTTGTTGGATTCGATTAGCTAGTTATTTTTAAGGATTTTTGTATCTATATTCATCAGGGATATTGGTCTGTAGTTTTATTTTTCAGTTATGTCCTTTCCTGGTTTGGGTATCTATCAGGGTAATACTGGCTTTCTAGAATAATTAGGGAGCATTCCCTCTTTCTCGATCTTGTGGAATAGTGTAAGTAGGATTGGTAACAATTCTTTTTTGAATATCTGATACAATTCAGCTATGAATCCATCTATTCCTGGACTTTTATTTGCTGGCAATTTTAAATTATCATTTCAATCTCACTGCTGGTTATTGGCCTATTCAGAGTTTCGAATTCTTCCTGGTTTAATCTAGGAGGGTTGTGTATTTTCAGGAATTTATCTATCTTCTCTAGGTTTTCTAGTTTATGCATGTAAAGGTGTTCGTAGTAGCCTGGAATGATCTTTTGTATTTCTGTGGTATTGGTTGTAATATATCCCATTTCATTTCTTATTGAGCTTATTTGGATTTACTCTCTTATTTCCTTGGTTAATCTCGCTAATGGTCAATCAATTTTATTTATCTTTTCAAAGAACCAACTTTTTGTTTAATTTATTTTTTGTATTTTGTGTGTGTGTTTCCATTTCATTTAGTCCTGCTCTGATCTTTGTTATATCTTTGCTTCTGCTGGGTTTGGGTTTGGTTTGTTCTTGTTTCTCCAGTTCCTTGAGGTGTGATCTTAGATTGTCTTTCTGTGCTCTTTCAGACTTTGATGTAGGCATTTAAGGGTATGAACTTTCCTCTTAGCACTGCCTTTGTTGCATCCCAGAGGTTTTGATAGGTTGTGTCACTATTATCATTCAGTTTAAAGAATTTTTAAATTTTCTTCTTGACTTCATTATTGACCCAATAATCATTCAGGAGCAGGTTATTTAATTTCTATGTATTTGCATGGTTTTGAGGCGTCCTTTTGGAGTTGATTTCCAATTTTATTCCACTGTGATCTGAGAGAATACTTGCTATAATTTCAGTTTTCTTAAATTTGTTGAGACTTGTTTTGTGGCCTATCACATGGTCTATCTTAGAGAATGTTCCATGTGCTGATGAATAGAATGTATATTCTGCAGTTGTCAAGTAGAATGTTCAGTAAATATCTGTTAAATCCATTTGTTTTAGGGTATAGTTTAATTGCATTGTTTCTTTGTTGACTTTCTGTCTTGATGCCCTGTTTAGTACTGTCGGTGGAATATTGAAGTCCCCCACTATTATTGTGTTACTGTCTATTTCATTTCTTAGGTCTAATAGTAATTGTTTTATAAATTTGGTAGCTCCAGGTTTAGGTGCATATATATTTAGGATTATAATATTTTCCTGTAGGACTAGTTCTTTTATCATTATATAATGCCTCTGTCTTTTTTTTAAAAATGGAGTCTCACTCTGTCACCCAGGCTGGAGTGCAGTGGCACAATCTCAGCTCACTGCAAGCTCTGCCTCCCAGGTTCATGCCATTCTCTTGCCTCCGCCTCCCAAGTACCTGGGACTACAGGCGCCTGCCACGACGCGTGGCTAATTTTTTGTATTTTTAGTAGAGACAGGGTTTCACCGTGTTAGCCAGCATGGTCTCGCTCTCCTTACCTCGTGATCTGCCTGCCTCGGCCTCCCAAAGTGCTGGGATTACAGGTGTGAGCCACCACACCTGGCCCTTTGTCTTTTTTAACTGCTGTTGCTTTAAAATATTTTGTCTGATATAAGTATAGCTACTGCTGATCAATTTTGGTGTGCATTTGCATAGAATACCTTTTTCCACCCCTTTATCTTAAGTTTGTATGTGTCCTTAGGTGTCAGGGGAGTCTCTTGAAGACAGCAGATATTTGGTTGGTGGATTCTTATTCATTCTGCTATTCTGTATCTTTTAAGTGGAGCATTTAGGCAATTTACATTCAATGTTAGTATTGAGATGTGAGGTACTATTCTATTCATCATGCTATTTGATGCCTGAATACCTTAGTTTTTTAAAAATTACTTGTATTGTATAGGTCCTGTGAGATTTATGCATTAAGGAGACTCTATTTTTGTGTACTTTGAGGATTTGTTTCAACATTGAGAGCCCCTATTAGGAGTTCTTGTAGTGCTGGCTTGGTAGTGGCTAATGCTCTCTGCATTTGTTTGTCTGAAAAAGACCATATCTTTCCTTCACTCATGAAGCTTAGTTTCACTGGATACATAATTCTTAGCTGATAATTGTTTTGTTTAAAGAGGTTAAAGATAGGGCCCCAATCTCTTCTAGTTTGTAGGGTTTCTGCTGAGAAATCTGTTAATCTGATAGGTTTTTCTTTACAGGTTCCCTGGCACTTTTGCCTCACAGCTCTTAAGATTATTTCCTTCTTCCTGACTTTAAATAACTTGAGGACTATGTGCCTAGGCAATTATATTTTTGCAATGAATTTCCCAGGGGTTCTCTGAGTTTCTTGTGTTTGGATGTCCACACCTCTAGCAGGGCTCAGGAAGGTTTTCTCAATTATTCCCTCACATAAATTGTTCAAACTTTTAGATTTCTCTTCTTCCTCAGGAGCACCAATTATTCTTACATTTGATCATTTAAAATAATCCTAAACTTCTTGGAGGCTTTGTTCATTTTTATTGATTCTTTTCTCTTTGTCTTTTTTGGATTGGGCTAATTCAAAAACCTTGTCTTCTAGTCTTCAGGCTCTGAAGTTCTGTCTTCTGCTTGTTTGATTCTATTGCTGAGACTTTTCAATGCATTTTGCAATTCTCTAAGTGTGTCCTTCATTTCCAAGAGTTGTGATCAATTTTTATTTATGCTATCTATTTTTCACTGAAGATATTTTTCATTCATATCCTGTATCATGTTTTTGATTTTTTTAATTTGGACTTCACATTTCTCTGGTACCTCCTTGATTAGCTTAAGAGTTGACTTTCTGAATTCTTCTTCTGGCAGTTCAGAGATTTTGTCTCTGGAGCCATTGCTGGTGAGTGAGTGTGATCTTTTGTGGGTGTTAAAGGACCTTGTTTTGCCATATTACCAGAATTGTTTTCCTGGATTCTTCTCATTTGGGTAGACTATGTCAGAGGGAAGATCTGAGGTACAAGGGCTGCTGTTCAGATTATTTTGTCCTGTGGGGTGTTCCATTGATATAGTGCTCTTCCCCTTTTTCTAGGGATGTGACTTCTTGAGAGCCAAACTGCAGTGATTGTTATTTATCTTCTGGATCTAGCTACCAAGCAGAGCTACCAGGCTCCAGGCTGGTACTGGGGGGTATCTGCACAGAGACCTGTGATGTGAACCATCTTCAGATTTCTCAGCAGTGGATAGTAGCATCTGCTCTGGTCGAGGTAGCAGGGGAACAAAATGGTCTCTGTGTGGGTCCTTAGTTGTAGTTTTATTTATTGCACTAGTTTTGTGCTCGTTGGCCTCGAGCCAGTAGGTGGCACTCTCAAGAGAGCATCACTTGTGGTAGTATAGGGAGGATCAGGTGGTGGGTGGGGCTCTAGAGCTCTGAAGATAATATGTTATTTGTCTTCGGCTACTAGGGCAGGTAGAAAAAGACCATCAGGTTGGGGCTGGACTAGGTATGTCTGAGCTCAGACTCTCCTTGGGCAGGGCTTGCTGCAGCTGCAGCTGCTGTGGGGGATCCGAGTGTGGTTCTCAGGCCAATGGAGTTATGTTCCCAGGAGGATTACGGCTGCTTCTGCTGTTTCAAGCAGGTCACCAGGGAAGTGGGGGAAACCCAGCAGTTACAGGCCTCACCCAGCTCCCATGCAACCCAAAGGCCCGTCTCAGTCTCACAGTGCCCGCATTAATGGCACCGAGTTTGTTTCCAGGCAATGGGTGAGCAGGGCTGAGAATTTGTCTTATGCTACCAGCCCCCTGGCCGTCAAAGTAAGCAGAGTTTTCAGGTTTCATGCCTCCGTGGTTGCTGTGGCTTCTGTGCTGTGTCTGCACTCCAGATTCACCCCTGCCCCTGAGTCCTGTACAGGAAACTTTGTGTTAGGTTGTAATTGTTACAAAGTTCAGCTGGAAGTTTCCTTCTCCCTGTGGTCTTTTCCCAGTTCCTCTAGCAGCCCTCCCCAAGGACCTCTGCAAGGCAAAGTCATAAATGGCTTTCCTGGGGACTGAGAGAACCCACGGGGCTCTTCCCACTGCTTCTTCTACCCCTGTATTTTGCTCAGCTGTCTAAAATTGTCTCAGCTTCAGGTAAGGTCAAATCCTTCTCTTGTGATCTGGACCTTCAGGTTCCCCAATGAGGGTGTGTCTTCAGGGGTGGACGATCCCCCTTTCACACTTTCACACTTAGGGTACTCATAGTTTTTGGGCTGTCCCCAGGGGGCCTGCAGGAGCAATCAACTTCCTTCAAAGAGTCTGTGGATTCTCTTGGCTTTTCTGGTATGTTCCTGCAGTAGTTCTTGGAGCAAAAGTTCACAATGTGAGTCTCCACATGCTACTCTGTCTGAGTGAGAGATGAAATTTAGTTCTGCCTCCTATCTACCATTTTTCTTTGCATTTCAGAAAGGTGTTTCTGGATGTATTACTGAGGGTAGATGGAAGGTACAGAAATTTGGAGAAGGGGAGTTGTCGCAGCAAAAGAGAAGCACTGATGGCTGAACTGAAGTGATTTGCGAGAACAAAACAGAGAGGGATAGGGAATGATGTGGAGGTTGGAGATTCACTTGTGCATAGAGTATTCGTAGTTTAAAATCATTCATGGTTGGAAGAGCCACAACACGTAAATTAGCCAACACAAAAAATGACTTTTTTTTTTTTTTTTTTGGAGAGCTCTTGGTTAAATATTTACTGGCATATGTCACTGAGAATATATTTGGAATAGAAACAAATTTATATTCTATATTTCTTTAGCTTGTAAAGATAGTCATATATTATGTTAGTGGCACTGAAAGCAAACTACCTACTAAATTATTTTCATTATTTGGAGTCTTTTACAAAGATCATCCCTTCTCTCTGTTTTGCAAGGAAAAAAATAAAGGAAAAGGGTTGCATTTAGGGGTTATCACATGACTGGGAAAAGTGTTGAAAAGTCCTCTGCAGGTCTCTGCATCTTCAGGCAGCTTCTGAGTTGCCAAGTATGTTTATTTATTTGGGCTCAGAGGGGCTTTATGGTTAGAGTTGTATACTGTGTGAATTTTTGAGTTTTATAATATGAACAAATGAAAGAAATACATTCTAAAGAATGGAGTTATATTAAGAATGTTGCCTGAAATAATAGTCCCTGTAATAAAAAATAAAGGATAATGCTATAATTTGAATGGATTTTTGAGGGTGTATATAAGTTACAATTATTGATATATGGTTCTATAGAAAGCAATTCATAGACGTATTTACAATGTTCACCTGGTCTTTCCATTATGAATACAGATAACACTTTTAGTGTCTTTCTCTGATCATGAGTACATTTATAATAGATTAGCTGATGTAACTATTTAAAGTTTATTCTGTAAGTAGTCATAGAAATGAGACTTTGATTCTGGAAGTAACTTTCATAAAATGCATTAAGACCCTTTCCTTCCATTTTCTGTATTAGATATATTTAAGTTCTGTATGCTATAGCCACAAACAGAACTAACTTCCTTCCTTCCTTCCTTCCTGCCTTCCTTCTTTCCTTCCTTCCTTTTCCTTTCCTTTCTTCCTTTTATTTCCATCCTACTTCCTTCATTCCCTCTTTGTTTCTTTATTAGGTCTTAAATTAAAATTTTGAATTAATAATTTAATCACATGCTTCAAACATTTAAAAATCAAATAAAAATTCACAGTGGAAAATATTTTCACCTTTCTGGTCCTTCATCATTCCTGTTCTCATTTCCTTCTTTCTCACAAGTGACAAGCATGGCATGTCAAATCACAGCTTTAACCATACTCCTATGCATATAGATAGATAGATAGATAGATAGATAGATAGATAGATAGATAGATAGATATAAGCATCTATATAAATATATATTTATATTTAGATTTTATCTATAGATTGATCTATAGATCTATCTTATCCATCTTAAATGTGTATGTATTTAGATTTAGATCTTATCCATGTATAGATCTTATCTATATATATATTTTATGACAACTATGAAAATAACTGTTATTTTGCATTTTAAGTATTAATTTGTCTACTTACTTTTAGTAAGGATCAAGATGCAGTCTAGAAAATGATCTCAAACATCCCTGACGTATGCCTGGTAAAATTTACTCATAGGTTCTTGAGGATCTATCTTCCAACAGGCCAACCAATCAGAAACCTAGTCGGATTTGAATAGGTCTGCCTTACATTCCACCTAGGAATTAACAAGGGTGACAGAGCTGAGATTTATCAGAAGGTAAACAAAAATAGGCTGAGCACGGTGGCTCATGCCTGTAATCCCAGCACTTTGGGAGGCTGAGGCGGGCAGATCACGAGGTCGGGAGATGAGACCATCCTGGCTAACACGGTGAAACCCCATCTCCACCAAAAATACAAAAAAAAAAAAAAAATTAGCTGGGCGTGGTGGTAGGTGCCTGAAGACCCAGATACTTGGGAGGCTGAGGCAAGAAAATGGGGTGAACCCGGGAGGCTGAGGTGGTAGTGAGCCGAGATCGTGCCACTGCTTGGGTGACAGAGCGAGACTCCGTCTCAAAAAAAAAAAAAAAAAAAAAAAATGTGGGGATGAGGTAGCCTCCAAAGTGAGGGAGAACAGCAGGAACAAGCCTTTGAAAGAATTGTACCTTTCTACATGGTCTCTGCTGCCAAGCAGTTCTCCAAAATGAGAAGGTTAAGAAACTTTGTCACAGACACAAAGACTTATGTGTATAGAACCAAGAACTCTCAAGATAGGGGAAAAGAAAACAACTCCAGGAATCCCATGGTAGGGTTCAAAAAAGAATGAAAATAATTTGATTTTAAAGAGATCTGAATATGTTATCCACCCCAAAAGTATATTTCACAACTATCCAGTTTAGTGATACGCAAGTTTGTCTTCTTGGTTTCATGTTAATAAACATACCAGCAGCATTCTGATAAAGAATATGTAGATCTCACACCTAGTCTAGCAATATTAATAAAATATGCTTTTTCTCATCTTCTATTTTATAAAAAAAATTGTTGACATAATCTTTCTATTGTAGTTCATTTTTGGCTCCACTTATTTTTCGACCTGTCTTTTTCTTACTTATATGTTTTTTCATATCACATTGATCTTTGTTATCCACCATAAATGCTTTATTTTTAGAGAAATACTGCATATGGTTGAATTACAAAAGTAAATTATTCAAGTAGAGAAATGTTGATGGTGACATTTCATTTGAAAATTGTTTCTGGAACAATATGGGTACAGGTAAATAAATTAAATAATGCCCATAGGGAAATGTTAGAACACACATTTCATCCAGGATATAGCCACTTGAGTGTCTTGAGGTCAATTGTTTACCCAGAAATACCAATAGTATCTGCTTGCTCCCTGGCTTGCTGAGTGGGTGTACATTCTCTTTTCTCCTCCTTTACCCCTTCTCCTTTGTAAATGTACACTGTTTTAAAATCTTGGATGCACAGGTAGAAGATCATCATGATTCATAAATTTTGTTTTGTTTGGTTTTGATTCAGAATTATATACCTGTTGGATTGTACTCAATAGTAAACTTTGCAGAAGTATATGAAGCAAAACCTCATTATATTTACCAAAATGTAAACATAGAGATTGTTGATTAAAATAAACAGACTACAAAACAGTATGTATAATATCACATTTGTTTGTTAAAGAAATACACATTTCTTTAAAAGTATTTCTTTCACAGTAAGATCTGGGAAGACATCCACTAAGATATTAGCAGTGTAGATCTCAGGGTGATAAGAATGTTTATTTATTTTTCAAAAACTTCATTGTAGCATAAATTATCATTCTATGAACTCCAGTGTATCAAGCGTAAACCACTTCACTACTCACACATACATTATATTCTACTAGTAATCATTAATATTGCAGGCTTCTTACATTAGTGTTATTACAAAAACCAATTTTATGAAAATAAAAATTAATAAAAGCAATT
Organism: Hylobates moloch; assembly: GCF_009828535.3. Lineage (NCBI taxonomy): Eukaryota > Metazoa > Chordata > Mammalia > Primates > Hylobatidae > Hylobates > Hylobates moloch. The sequence goes on from NW_026652288.1 coordinate 70,049,402, forward strand.
AGTCAGGGAATGTGCCAGAACAGTGCTTGATGCTGGGATATAATAAAGAGCAAAATACCTATAGTCCTTTTTCTCGTGATGCTCAGAGGCTAGTGGGACAGAAAAACAGACAAACAAATTAAGGGTTACACTTACCACAGTGTATAGCCATAGAAATGTACAATCTGTTCACTTTAATGTACACATGTTTGGTATCTTAGAAGCTACTCATAATTTAAATTTAAAATAAATTTCAGGCTGAGCATGGTGGCCCATGCCTATAAACCTAGCACTTTGGGAGGCCAAGACCAGAGAATGGCATGAGCCCAGGAATTTGAGACTAGCTTGGGCAACATGGCAAGACCCCCTCTCTATAAAAAATTTAAAGGTCAGCCAAGCACGATGGCGTGTGCCTGTGGTGGCAGCTACCTGGGAGGCTGAGGTGGGAGAATCACATGAGCTCAGGAGGTCGAGGCTACAGTGAGCCATGTTTGTACCACTGCACTCCAGGCTGGGTGACAGTGACCCTGCATCAAAAAAAAAAAAATTTAAACTATAAACATAAATAAAATACATTTAATGGGAGATCAAATAAGCAGCTAGACCTCACAAGAATCTGAATAAACCATTTCTGATATTATTGATTTATACAATGCATTTAAAAGTGAATTTATATCCCTCCACAAAACTTTTATGTGGGCATGTGAATTTGTATATGCTTTCAGAAAAAACATGATATCCGACAATACCTATTATTTGAATCTAGCTTTTCATTTAATATTCCCAGGGCAGTTTTCCATATCATCATATAAATCTACCTTATTCTCTTAACTTCTGCATTAAGCTTGGCAATTTATTTAACCAGTGATCAACACTGATTTCAAGTTTCTTGTTATTAAACACATTTCGTGGAATATCTAATATCTATGTATCGATATATTTTTGTGGTCTGTGTAATATACTTTTAAAATAAATTTCTAAATAAGTAATTATGGCTAAAGAATGTTAAATATTAATTTAAATAAATAGGGCCAAATTGTTCTTTAAACGGTTTTGTCTCTACTATCTGTGTATGAAAGTTTTTGCTTTATCACTAATTTTGTCAGATTATTTAATATTTAGTAAATTTCTTTGCATATTTTAATTCTAAATACAGTTAAACGTATTTTCAGATTTTCGTTAAATTTTTTAGTAAATTGACATTTGCTTTTTTCTCATTCTTTTCACTCCACATTCATTTCACAGTATTTGTTTATGGCCAATAATGTGCTAAGCATAATTAGAGATGCTAGAAGCATAACAGTAAAAAAACAGAAGAAAATATTTTCCTCATAGAACCTATATTATAGAGGAAAGACAAAAAAAAACAAAATAGATACTATAGTATTAGAAATGTTAGGTGGTGATAAGCTCAATGGTGAAAAAATGATTAAGAAAAATGAGATAGGAAATGTGAGGCATGAGGTTGGGCTATTGGGTAGCACATTCAGGGAAGGCTTCAGAGAAGGTGACCTTTGCATAAAGACCATAGGAGGTAACAGGAAAGCCATGTTATATCCAGGCCAAGAACAGCCCATACTGAGGACCTGCAGGTGCAAAGACTCTGAGCAAAGATCAACCCAGGATGCTAGAGTTGCTGGAGCTGAGCAAGCAAGGGAGGGGAGCCTTGCAGGACACCAGATCAGCTTAGTAAAGAGAAGCCAAACCAAGGAGGGTGCTATAGGACTCTGCAGGCCATTTTAAGGAAACTTGCCTTTCATTCTGAGTGTGATGGAAAGCCCTTTGAGGTTTTGAGAGAGAAGTAATCTATGACTCAGGTTTTTCACAGGATCACTCCAATTGTTGTACTGAGATTCAACTGTGGGCTGGAAGGAGTGCAAGAGCATGGGCAGGCAGACCAGGGGAAAGGTTACTGCAGTAAATCACGGTAAAGACTGTGGTGCCTTGGGCCTGAGTAGTAGGAGTGGAAGGGGTAACAAGTGGTCAGATTCTGGATATGCAGATGGTTCCTGACTTATGGTTTTACTTAATGATTTCTTGACTCTAAGATAGTGCAAAAATGATACTCATTGAGTAGAAACTGTACTTCCAAAATGCATACAACCATTCTGTTTTTCACTTGCAGTATAATATTTGATGAATTAAATGAGATATTCAGTACTTTACTATAAGATAGGCTTTGTATTAGATTTTTCCCAACTGTAGGTTAATGTAAGTGTTCTGAGCAGGTTTAAGGTAGGCTAAACTCAGCTATGATGTTTAAGTTGGTTAGGTGTTGATATGATTTGGCTCTGTGTCCCAACCCAAATCTCATCTCAATTATTAATCCCCATGTGTGGAGGAAGGGACCTGGTGGGGGAGTGACTGGATCATGGGGGCAGTTTCCCTCATGCTGTTCTTGTGATAATGAAGGCATTCTCACAAGATCTCAGGTTGTAAAAGTTGCGGATTTCCCTGTGCCCTCTTTCTGTCTCTCCTGCTGCCTTGTGAAGATGTGCCTTGCTTCCCCTTCACCTTCCTCCATGATTGTAAGTTTCCTGAGGTCTCCCCAGCCATGCAGAGCTACGAGTAAATTAAACCTCTTTCCTGTATAAATTACCCAGTCTTGGGTAGTATCTTTATAGCAGTGTGACAATAGACTAATACAGACGTATTAAAGGCATTTTTTATTTCTGATATTTTTTACTTACCATGCCTTTATTGGGATGTAACCCTCAAGGAGCATCTATAAATATATAAAGTCACAGGATTTACTGATGGGTTGATTATGGAATAAGAGACAATAATAAGGATGACTCTGATGTTTAGTAAGAGCTTTTGTGTAAGAAGGACATTAGATTTTGTCAGTCATTTGAAGTTGTTATATGGTAATGTTCAATATGTCTTGTTAAGTGACCTTCACTTACACTAACAACACTGTAATAGACTGGCTGGTTGCAATTGTTGTGATAAGGTAATGTGGACCTTATTTATTGATTCATTAGATAAATATATATATTGAATGCCTATATAGAATGGAAACACTGTTCCAGGCTCTGGGTATATAATTTTAAGTAAGATACATAGATTCACCATAATCATAACACACATAGATCAGGAATGTTGAATCATTAGACTACATTTATAATTAAACATAAGTGCTTATTCTATACAGATATTTAAAATATAGTTAATACCATAAAAATTGTAGGAATTATTTTCTATTTTCCACCTCCTATCTGGAGTATACTACTTATTCTTCTCTTTCCTAAGGCTGTGGGCCCCATCAAGCTCAGAAAATAAGGGGAGGGAAAACTAGACAACCTTAGCAATGCTTTCTAAGATAAAAAAATATAGTCAAGGCAAATATAATCACACTTCTGTGTTATGTTGTAAGTGGCAAATAAAGTCAACAAAAATAATAATAAAAAAAAACTAAACAAGAAAAACAAAACCAGTCCAATTGTCTCCTAGATAAGTGGTCCTCAGTGGAATAAGGTGATGATTTTGGCACCCAGGGGACATTTGGCCATGTCTGTAGACACTTTTGGTTGTCATAACTGGGTGGAAATTTGCCACTGACATTTAATGGGTAGAGGGCAAGGATCCCGATAAAAATCCTACAATGCATGGAGCAACTACTCACAACAAAGAATCATCTGGCCCAAAATGTCAATAGTTCTGAGATTCTGAAACTCTGACCTAGATAAAGGTTCTTAAAATATAAAATCTAAGTATTATGAATTAGTAAATAAAGCCCTACAACTATTAATGCTGGTTTATCTAAAATACTTATCTCTATGGATGTTATCCACTTTGGTATTATTAGTCAAAATATTGAAGCAGATTAAATAAACAACAATATCTGAAAAGTGTGTCATCATAAAATTAAGATTAACTATTTTGCCCAAGGTCATGAAGTGAAAATAAAAGAGATACAGCTGGAAAACACATCACATTTTAAGACTTTGACTATAGAGAGTTAAAGACAATGTGAAATAAACCATGAATTCATTTGGGTTATACCTTGAAATCTACTCCTGTAAGCAGACCTGTATGGGAACTAAATTATAATCAGAAGATAACTTCATGAGTATGGAATTAAACATAAAACGATTTATTTATTATCTAAATGATTGTGTGTATGTTATACAATATCAAGTAAGTAAACCATTTTAATCATCATTAAATCATAAATGTTTTAACTATTGACAAAGATATTAAACATATTCCTAACATATGACTATAAATAAGCAGTTACAAAAGGAAACACTAAAGATACATAACTAAAAATTCCATGTCATTTAGAATGATTTTGTTGCAAGTAAAAAAAAAGGCCTATCTCAAAATGTTATGGACAATAAATGGGTTTTCTAGTTCACATAACAAGAAGTCAAGAGGTGGTTTGGGTTTGATCCTTAACTATATCATCAAAGGTTCAGGGTCTTTTGGTCTTTCTGTTCTGCCATGTTGACCTGTTGGCTCCTGTCCTTAAGCTTGTCCTTTTGTGGTTGTAAAAATGACTGCAACAGCACCATGCACACATCCTCAGATAATGGTATAAAATGTTACAAGAGGATTTCATATTTTTGTGTTCCTTTTAAAGAGAAAGAAATCTCTTATTTGACCAATGAAACAAGAGGACATTTCCTGCTTTAAAGGAAATTTCAAATTAGTCTCACTGATCAAATAAGTCACATGCCCATTTTGTAAACAAATCTTTTATGGGAATGGAATGACCTGATTTTTCTGCATCATTGGTTCACAAATTTTGGTCTCAGACCCCTTTATAACCCTAAACATTATTAAAGATTTCTAAAAGTCTTTGTTAATGTGGTACATCTATCAATATTTACCCTATTTGAAATTAAAATAATTTTTGATAATTGATTTACTAATTATTTTTAAATAACAATAAACCTATTACATAACAAATATTTTTATAAAATATCTATATTTTCAAAAAAAATTTAAAGAGAAGGGTAGCGTTGTTTTCCATTATTCCAAATCTCTTTAACATCTAACTTAGTATAAAACATTTAGATTCTCATATCTGTTTCTGCATTCAATCTCTTGTGATGCATTGTTTTGGTTGAAGTATATAAAGAACATCCAGCCTCACTGAGATATGTAGTTGAAAAGGGATAATTTAATAACCTTTTCAAATAATTGTAGCTATTCTTTAATACTACATCAAAACTTGACATGTTTTAATATCTTAGAGGTTTGCTGTAATGTGGAATCTGAAGCCATATCAATTACTTTTCTTACTATGTTACCTTAAAAATCTATTTGTTTATTTTGCACTTTGAATGGGTCTTGTACACATGCATGATTTTGTAATAGCTTCAATTGATCATTTACAAAATATTTGTTTTCTGAATTATACAGATACTCAAAGTGTTGACACATTTCCTTCTATGATATCAAAGCATTAATTAATCAAAAATAATTAATTAAATTAAATAGCTCCACTAATCTCATCCAAAGAGTCGTTAACAGTGAGGAAGCTGTGCATGCTCACAGTGGAGTATATGTTTTCTAAAATTCTAAATTTCGCTTAAAAGCCCTAATTTTATCATAGACAACAAATGTTACAAATTGACACTTTATTGAGAAATGGCTGTTAAAAACTGAAATCTGATAACCATAGCTTGTCTGTGGGTCATCTTTCAAATAAAAAATGCTGCTCCATGAAAAAAACAGTGGCTAATTCAGCTCTCAACTCTAAAAATCAAACAAGCATTTTTCTGTGAAATAATCATTATACTTCCAAATGCAGTGTAGGTGTTTTCCATGTATAACAATAAACCTATTATGTATTAACAAGTTTGTTTCTTCACAAGGAATTCCAAAATGACAAGCATTCAAGTTTTAATAAAAGTAATAATTTGTACTGTTTCGTGAAGAAAATTCTTAATGAAACTTGATATTCTTTCTGTCTTATTTTGAGTGTGTGGTGGTGAACAATGCAATGGCTATTGGCAGAATTTTTGCCCTTGCCTTGTTTTGTGTTGAGGTGCTAGAAATTTTACCTAGCATTACTTTTGAGCTATCAGTTCAAATGTCAACACAATAAATGGTAATTAGTGCATTACTATTTGTATAAAAATAATTTTGATATTTAAAAATTATTCTTCTCATATTGATATTTGATTATATGATAATATTGTGTATTGTCTGTAGACAAGATTTTGAGAAACACTGCTCTAAATTGAGATTCACCCATTGGGGTTAGAGTTGAACTAAGTGCCCTGGGAACGTATTCACCCATCACCTGAACAAGGCTATGGTTCTGTTAACAGGAACTATGGCATGATTGATGAGCAAGCAACTATTAACAACATTGTATGCCATGGTTTATACATTTAAGATAAGCTTAGTTTATTAAGTGAAACTATTTTCTGTCAGGTGAAATAAGCCCTATGCCTGTCTGTAAAGTGAAATTTGAGAGTGGAAAATGTATATAGTATAAAATGTCTTACATATTGCTATAAATTCAATAATTTACAACCTTATTCCCTTACTGGTTAGATCTATTTTAGTAGTATTCCTGATTTCATTAGTTACTAACTGTGGATTTAGGTAAGTTGCTTTGCCTCTTTAGGTCTTAATTTTGTACCTTTAAAGTAGATACCTTGTAACATGTTCTACTACATGGTTATGGATAAGTACATTCTATTTCTAGCTAGAAAATAACTTAGTGCTCAGAGTGCTTACGCTGAAGCCAAAAAATTGCAAGAAATATTTCTTTAATCTCGATAAGAAGCCTAATGGAAACCTCATTAGTTGCTGTTAGCATACAATTTAACAAACCTTACCTTCTATTGTATGCTACCTTTGTACTTACCTGCTGTGGGTGTAAGAATATATTTAACTTCCTAGTGATTTGTGTAATAATTTCCCTTAGAAGTTAGCAGCATATTCAAGGAAAGACTTTTGTATCTAATTTTATTTGAAATATGTTTCCAATTTGGTTTTTACTGAGAAAAAAATAGTGTCTCTTCAAGAGAACAACAGGTGACCTTTAAAAATAAAATGACAGAAGAACTATGTGTACTCAATGAAATTTGCATAATTTCATATTCAGAAATTAATTCAAGGGAGGACTCTTAAGTCTTCAAACAACCTTAGTGTACTTTGAGAGCCTAGAGATGAAGCATTGGGAAGTGTATTTCAACTAAAATAAAAAAGGAAAATTTTTAAAAATTTACCTTTATAGAATCTAGTAAACTGCCCAAGCTCTTCTCTATTTCTTTTATCTGCTCAAATTTGTTTCATTCTTTAAAGTGCCAATTTGAATCCTTCCTCTTGTATGCAGTTTCTCCTACCTTCTTCAAGCCTCAGAAATTTAATTTTCCTCTGGATACCTACATTCTGTACCAAATATTTTAACATTTTATTCCATTGCTTATTGTTGTTTCATGACTTTTAGTCTTGTTACCAGGATTACAAGTTTCTTTTGGTAAGAAATTATAATGTATAGGTCTTTTATTGTTCCCTATTGCTTAATACAGTGATGAGCACATAGTGGGTATGTAGTAAATGTTTGCTGCTTGTTTTCAACTCTTTGTTATGGTAAACTTGAAAATAATATAATGAACCCGTGAGTCTATCACCAGTTTCAACAATTATCAACTTATGACCAATTTTTATCATCTCATCTGTATCCCTACATATTTCCTATCCCTGGATTGTTCTGAAGCACATGCCTAAGATCTTATTTTATCTGTGCTTCAGTATATTTATCTAAATATAAGAATTATTTTAAAGAATAAATCATTATTCAATTATACCTGAAAAGAATTAAATATAATTACATGACAATATATAATAATTTGTCATTGTTCAAAATTTTCTTGTTTATCACACTTTATTTTACAGTTTGTTGGAATCAGGATCTATCTATATAAGATCCATAATTACCATTGATATATGCCTCTTAACTCTCTAATAATCTCTAGGTTACCCTCTTATCATCCATTTTTTCCTGAGATATATTTGTTGAAGAAAGAGAATGGTTTGTCCTATGGAGTTGCCAACATTTGGATTTTGTTAAAAGTATCTCTGTTATGTTATTTAATAAGTTTCTCTGTTCTCTGCTTCTAAAATCATTGTAGTAAGATCTAAAGGCTTGATAGGATTATAATTTTTTCTTTTTCAAAACTACTTCGTAGATGAAAAGTGTGTAATTCCATCTGGAGACACAGAATAACTGGTTGTCTCTTTATGATTTTAGCCACCTTTGATGTTCGTTGCATAAATCCATTCATTCATTAGAGTGGTGAAAGTCAACATCTACTATTTGTTAGTTGGAATATTTCTTTAGAGAGGAACATCCTCTAATCAAATTTGAGGGACATTTTGTTACTATGATGAACAGTTCTTATAAAAAGACAGGAAAATGATTTGTCCTTTAACTCTATTTATTACTTTTCAGTTGGTTCCCTAGCATCCCCAAAGGTAGTCAATGAATTATTTTGTATTATTAGGATTTAAAGAATTGTTACATTGGCATCAAACGATCTCAACTTTGGCCATTAAAGATCTCTTTGAGTTGACTTTAGAATATTTTTGATATGACCACAAGAGTGTTTTATAGCCTTCTAGTAATCTGGTATGACAAAATATTCCAAAATAATCTTATATATTTCCTGATATGAAATGTATAAGATGATTATACATTTATACATTTGACCTGTGGTCAGCCATTTCCACAAGGAGCTCTTTTTTTTTTCTTAGTAAGGAATGGTATTTATAGACCCAAGTCTGGTTGCTGGAGTACTCATTTCTATTTGCTGTTCAGTGAACAGAAGTAAGAGGATATTTCATGCTGATGTTTCCAATATATATTCAGGTCCATAGGATTATTTTCCTGACTTCATCTCTCTTACACTTACATCCATCCTTTTTCTCCCAACCTGGAAACCCCAGTCCTCAGTGATACCAACGTAAGTACTAATTATCATTATCCCACCATACACAGACAATGGGTCTCAGAATTACAGTACCAACACTACTATTGATTACTAAAAATAGGTTAAGCTTTTTCAGTTTTTCTTGACCTTATAATATATCCAATTAGTGATGTACAGTCAGATCCCTGTGTTTTAAAGTCAGTTAAAGTTATTTCTCACTGATTATGCCATTTACTTGATACACAGGTAAGTGCATTTGCTTCATATTACCTTTTATGTTAAGGGTTACTGTATTTAAAACATGTTTATAACTAGGTAAAATATATGCAACTTTCATATTTAAATCTACAAAACAAAGCATATTTAGAAAAATCTAGTTTATATTCCAATCCACTCTGCTATAGGATAAATAAAATTATAATTTATTCTCCCATTAAATATATAATATAAATAATATAAATGTATTTAACATACATTTGTTTACATATGATATATATTCATATGGAAATACACATATAATTATACTTAATGTGCCCCTTCTTGGAAAGTTGCATTCTCTAAACACTTTTATCTATTTTTCTTTTTCACTTAACATATACTGGAGAATATTTCATAGCAAAATAAAGAAATAGCCACACTGCTTCACTGCTTTTGCATCTGCCTATTAGTTAATTGTGTGTGTGTGTGTACCATATTTTATTCAATCAACTTTCTATTGCTAGGTAGTTAATGCTGTAATTGATAGACTTGGCTATAGTTTTTTGTGTGTGTGTGTGAGATGGAGTTTTGCTCTTGTTGGCCAAGCCAGAATGCAATGGCTCAATCTTGGCCCACTGCAACCTCTGCCTCCCTGGTTCAAGCGATTCTCCTGCCTCTGCCTCCCAAGTAGCTGGAATTACAGGCGTTTAACAATGTATCTTTGAGTTAAATTTCTACAAGAGGATTTGCTACGTCACAAGGAAACTACATATGTAAGCACTAAGTACTGCAAATTTTCTTCCTTCTGAAATGGATAAATGGTATCTCAGAATAGCATAATTTGCATTTTTAAGTTATAGTGGAGCCTGGGTATTTTTTTTCATGTTGTCAAAGGCCATTTGCCTTTTTATTTGCAAATTTTTTCTTCATGTTTCTAGACCATTTTTTTTTTCTGTTTTATGTATTAGGTTGTTAACTTATTTGTGTGTGATAAATGTTGTTTTGTTGTTCAATTTTTTTGTTGTTTGTCTTTGCATATGATGGTTTTGGTATGCAAAGAGATTTTGAAAGTATGTAATCAAACATTATTTTGCCTTATTGCTTTTGAATTCTGGTCATAGTTGGGAAAATATTCTTCAAATTTTCTACAGAAGAACGTTACAGTAGGTAGCTAGTCAGACATAAGCAGAACAGGAGAGGGCTCCTTCCTGCACACCCCACAAGGAATGTCAGGCGACCGTTTAGGTGATGGTCAGGTGGTTGTTAACTGTCTCTCCAAAATAATAATTGGTCACAGCCAGTGCCAGGGAAAGGCAGTCTCCCAATAGATGCAAAACACCTGAAACTGGTGATCAGCAGCTTCCTGGAAAGATCTCGGGTTGGGGGAGTGGCCTCAAGCATGTGTATTAAGAGGCAAAATGGCAGAGTTTAACTGGTATATAACTTGTTAGGGACATTTGACTGGCAAGGGAAGAATGCCTCAAGGAAGCATGTGTACAACTCCAGTAAGCACACTGTGCACGCTCCCCTCCCAAATGCTAGCAGGACACTGCACATGCAGACAGCCCACCCCAAGGGAAGAATCAGGAGAGACAGGATGCAAGACTCCAGAAGTATGCATGCCAGTGTATAAAATCCCAAGTCAAAAGGTCAAACTGCACACTTGATCTCTCAAGTTGCACACTTAGCCCTCTTTCATATGTACTTTACTTCCTTTTCATTTCATTCTAAAGCTTTTTAATAAACTTTTACTGTTACTCTAAAACTTGCCTTGTTCTCTCCTTCTGCTGTATGCCCCTCAGTTGAATTCTTTCTTCTGAGGAGGCAAGAACTGAGGTTGCTGCAGACATGTAGGAATTTGCTGCTGGTAACATATTTTGTTTCAGGGAGACTTGGATACATTCTGCTGCTAACAAGAAGCAACTGGCATTTATTCTAGTATTTATCCCTATTCCCTACTATTCTATATTTGAAAACAGCACAATCAGCGGGCAATTAGTTGAGGTTAAGGACAGCATGTGAAACCAGTAATGACAAACCAGACAGAAACTTAATGGGGCGATCAGGAAAAGAGACAGTCAAGAGGGCAGACTAAAATCACAGTCATCCGTGGTGCAACTGTTCATACCCAAGGTTGTGCCCTCTGAAGAATGATGTCAGACTGCATACTATGGGGGAAATAGTCTTCACTAAATCAGTGCAGGTGAGTAAAAAAAAACCCCACAACCAATCAACAAGGAAACAACAACAAGAAGCACAAGGAATAAGAATCAGTAGCAGAGTTGCTACAATGTGTTATAAAAAATAGCCAGTTTTTAGCAAAGGATTGTGAGACACAAAGAAACAAAAAGTTGCAACCCACACTGAGGGATAGAAAGCAGTAGAAAACTACCTATGAGAAAGTCTAAAGGTTGGACTTCTCAAATATTTTAAAGCAGTTATATGAATATACCAAAAACTAAGGACAAATATGTTTACACAATTCGAGGAAGGTATGACAATGTCACATCGAATAGTTGAAATTATAGTACAAAAGGACCAGATGAAAATTCTAGAGTTGAAACTAGAGAGCTAAACAATAAGAGCTTATAGAAGAATGAACTCATGAACTTGAAGATAGAGTAATAGAGATTATACAATTTGAAGAACAAAGAAAAAAATAATGGAGAAAAGTAAAAATAATAATGGAGAAAAATAAAAATAAAGGGAACCTCAAAGAAATGTGATGTCATTAACTGCATCAACATATGTGTAATGGAAGTGCCAGAAAGGGGGAGAAAGAGAAAAAAATTTGAAGAAATAATGAGTGAAAGCTTTCCATTTTGAGGTAAAACAGCAATCTACACATTCATGAGGCTCAGTAAGCTCCATGTAAAATAAACACAAAAAGATTCATACCAAAACACATCATAGGTCAGGAGCGGTGGCTCATGCCTGTAATCCCAGCACTTTGGGAGGCCAAGGCGGGTGGATCACCTGAGGTCAGGAGTTCAAGACCAGCCTGGGCAACATGGTGAAACCTCATCTCTACAAAAATACAAAATTAGCTGGGCATGATGGTGGGTGCCTGTAATACCAGCTACTTGGGAGGCTGAGGCGGGAGAATCGCTTGAACCCAGGAAGCAGAGGTTGCAGTGAGCCGATATCGTGCCATTTCACTCCAGCCTGGATGACAGACTGGGACTCTGTCTCAAAAAGAAAAAAAAAAAGAGACACATCATAGTCAAAATGTACAAAGACAAAGAGAAAGATCTTGAAAACTTCTAGAGAAGAATGACTCAGCAGATAAAAATGAATGAAGATGAGATTAATGCTGACTTATCAGAAACAACGTGCTGAAAGTAAAATATGCCCATTAAAAATCATATTCGGCAAAACTATCTTTGAGAAACAAAGCCAAAATAGAGACTTTTCAGGCAAATAAATCTGAGAGAATTCATTGATAGCAAATCTATCTTATAAGAAATACTAAAGGAAATTATCTAGGCTGAAAACAAGTGACCCCCAGACAGTAATCCAACTTACAGAAGAAAAACATAGAGTGCCAGTAAAGGTAATTAAGTAGGTAATTATAAAAGGCAGTATAATTTCATACTTCCTCTTTCTTCTCTTAAACAATTTTAAAAACAATTGCATTAAGCAATATATATATAATTATATTGCTTCACCTATAATTATATAATATCATAATTTTGACAATATATTCTTCAATTTGTCACACATGTATATATAATTAACATGTTTAACAAAAATAACACATAAAAATGAAGACAGAGCTACATAGAATCAAATTTTATATAATCTCAATAGAAATCATTAGTATAAACCAGAGGTAGATTTTGTTTTTGTTTATATATATTATATATATAGATAGATAGATTTTATTATTATTATACTTTAAGTTCTAGGGTGCATGAGCACAACGTGCAGGTTTGTTACATATGTATACATGTGCCATGTTGGTGTGCTGCACCCATTAACTCGTCATTTACATTAGGTATATCTCTTAATGCTACCCCTCCCCCCTCCCCCCACCCCACAACAGGCCCTGGTGTGTGATGTTCCCCTTCCTGTGTCCAAGTATTCTCATTGTTCAATTCCCACCTATGAGTGAGAACATGCAGTGTTTGGTTTTTTGTCCTTGTGATAGTTTGCTGAGAATGATGGTTTCCAGCTTCATCCATGTCCCTACAAAGGACACGAACTCATCATTTTTTATGGCTGCATAGTATTCCATGGTGTATATGTGCCACATTTTCTTAATCCAGTCTATCACTGTTGGACATTTGGGTTGGTTCCAAGTCTTTGCTATTGTGAGTAGTGCCACAATAAACATATGTGTGCATGTGTCTTTATAGCAGCATGATTTATATTCCTTTGGGTATATACCCAGTAATGGGATGGCTGGGTGAAATGGTATTTCTAGTTCTAGATCCCTGAGGAATTGTCACACTGTCTTCCACAATGGTACTAGTTTACACTCCCACCAACAGTGTATAAGTGTTCCTATTTCTCCACATCCTCTCCAGCACCTGTTGTTTCCTGACTTTTTAATGATGGCCATCCTAACTGGTGTGAGATGCTATCTCATTGTGGTTTTGATTTGCATTTCTCTGATGGCCAGTGATGATGAGCATTTTTTCATGTGTCTGTTGGCTGCATAAATGTCTTCTTTTGAGAAGTGTCTGTTCATATCCTTCGCCCACTTGTTGATGGGGTTGTTTGTTTTTTTCTTGTAAATTTATTTGAGTTCTTTGTAGATTCTGGATATTAGCCCTTTGTCAGATGAGTAGATTGCAAAAATGTTCTCCCATTCTGTAGGTTGCCTCTTCACTCTGATGGTAGTTTCTTTTGCTGTGAAGAAGCTCTTTAGTTTAATGAGATCCCATTTGTCGATTTTGGCTTTTGTTGCCATTGCTTTTGGTGTTTAGACATGAAGTCCTTGCCCATGCCTATGTCCTAAATGGTATTGCCAAGGTTTTCTTCTAGGGTTTTTATGGTTTTAGGTCGAACATTTAAGTCTTTAATCCATCTTGAATTAATTTTTGTATAAGGTGTAAGGAAGGGATCCAGTTTCAGCTTTCTACATATGGCTAGCCAGTTTTCCCAGCACCGTTTGTTAAACAGGGAATCTTTTCCCCATTTCTTGTTTTTGTAGGTTTGTCAAAGATCAGATAGTTGTAGATGTGTGGTATTATTTCTGAGGGCTCTATTCTGTTCCATTAATCTTATCTCTGTTTTGGTACCAGTACCATGCTGTTTTGATTACTGTAGCCTTGTAGTATAGTCTGAAGTCAGGTAGCGTGATGCCTCCAGCTTTGTTCTTTTGGCTTAGGATTGACTTGGCAATGCAGGCTCTTTTTTGGTTCCATATGAACTTTTAAATAGTTTTTTCCAATTCTGTGAAGAAAGTCATTGGTAGCTTGATGGGGATGGCATTGAATCTGCAAATTGGGCAGTATGGCCATTTTCACGATATTGATTCTTCCTATCCATGAGCATGGAATGTTCTTCCATTTGTTTGTGTCCTCTTTTATTTCATTGAGCAGTGGTTTGTAGTTCTCCTTGAAGAGGTCCTTCACATCCCTTGTAGGCTGGATTCCTAGGTATTTTATTCTCTTTGAAGCAATTGTGAATGGGAGTTCGCTCATGATTTGGCTCTCTGTTTGTCTGTTATTGGTGTATAAGAATGCTTATGATTTTTGCACATTGATTTTGTATCCTGAGACTTTGCTGAATTTACTTATCAGCTTAAGGAGATTTTGGGCTGAGACAATGGGGTTTTCTAGATATACAATCACGTCATCTGTAAATGGGGACAATTTGACTTCCTCTTTTCCTAATTGAATACCCTTTATTTCTTTCTCCTGCCTGATTGCTCTGGGCCAGAACTTCCAACACTATGTTGAATAGGAGTGGTGACAGAGGGCATCCCTGTCTTGTGCCAGTTTTCAAAGGGAATGCTTCCAGTTTTTGCCCATTCAGTATGATATTGGCTGTGTGTTTGTCATAGATAGCTCTTATTATTTTGCGATACATCCCATCAATACCTAATTTATTGAAAGTTTTTAGCATGAAGCATTGTTGAATTTTGTTGAAAGCCTTTTCTGCATCTATTGCGATAATCATGTGGGTTTTGTCTTTGGTTATGTTTATATGCTGGATTACTTTTATTGATTTGCATATGTTGAAGCAGCCTTGCATCCCAGGGATGAAGCCCACTTGATCATGGTGGATAAGCTTTTTGATGTGCTGCTGGATTCGGTTTGCCAGTATTTTATTGATGATTTTTGCATCAATGTTCATCAGGGATATTGGTCTAAAATTCTCTTTTTTTGTTGTGTCTCTGCCAGGTTTTGGTATCAGGATGATGCTGGCCTCATAAAATGAGTTAGGGAGGATTCCCTCTTTTTCTATTGATTGGAATAGTTTCAGAAGGAATGGTACCAGCTCCTCCTTGTACCTCAACCAGAGGTAGATTTTGATGGCTATTATAAGCCACAGAGCAATTACTAAAAATATAATTCAAAAAATATAATTTGAAAAACATTTAAAGAAATGAACACATTATACTAGAAAATATTTCCCAAATACAGAAGAAAAAAAGGAAGAAATAAGGTATGAGACATAGGACAAATAGAAAACAAAAAGCAAAGTGGCAAACTAAAATCCAACCATATCAATAGTAACATTAAATGTAAATTCATTAATCAATTCAAACAAAAGGCAGATATTATCAGTTTGGATTAAAAAATGAAGATTCAACTACAACCATATGCTGTCTACAGAAGATATACGTTAGACTCAAAGACACAAATAGGCCAAAAACAGGAAAATGGAAAAAGATATACCAGGAAAACTACAACTATAAGCTGGAGAAAAATGTACTTGAAAATAGAACAACAGAAAAACCAATAATCTCAAAAGTTAGTTCTTTTTATTTTTTGAGACAGGTCTCACTCTGCCACTCAGCCTGGAGTCCACTGGTGAAATCACAGCTCTCTGCAGCCTCAATATCCCAGGCTCAGGTGATTCTCCTACCTCTTCCTCCCATGTAGCTGGGATTATAGGCACCCAACACTATGCTCAGCTAATTTTTTGTATTTTTTGAAGAGACGGGGTTTCACCATGTTGCCTAGACTAGCCTTGAATTCCTGGGCTTAAGCAATCCACCCACCTTGGCCTCCCAAAGTGCTGGGATTACAGGCATGAGCCACAGCGACCAGTCAAAAGTCAGTTCTTTTAAAAGATCAGTAAAATTGACAAATAGAGAACACTCAACATTTCTAAAATCAGGAGAGTGAACCTCAGTACTTAACTTACAAAAAATAAAAAGAAATTGCATAGGAATACTATGAACAACAGTATGACTACAAATTAGGTTACTTAGATAAAGCGGATGAATTCTTAGAAATATGCAAACTATAAAACTAATTCAAGAATAAATAGATAATTCAAACAAACAAATAGTGTGCCGTGAGGTTGAATTAGTAGTTTAAAAAAATTTCACAAAGGAAAGATTAGGGCATATAACTTCGTTGGTGAATTCTACCTAACATTTAAAGCAGAATTAAAACTAACCCCTCACCAACTCTTTCAAACAATAGAAGAGGAAAGAATACTTCCTAACTCATTCTCTAAGGCCACTATTATTATCCTGACACCAAACCAGACAAAAACAGCACAAGAAAACTATAAAAAATATCTCTTATATAAATGCAAAAATCTTCAACACTATACTAGTAAACCAAATCTAGCAAAATACGAAAAGGATTATATACCAGGGACAAATAGTATTTATACTATACAAGGTTAGATTAACATAGAAAAATCAGTTCATGCAATATAGTCTATTAATAGAATAAAGACCAAAACTACATTATTATATCAATAGATGCAGAAAAAGACATTTGACAAAATACCATACCCATTTATAATAAAAACACTAAGCAAACTAGGAGGGAACTTCATAACTTAATAAAAGGTCTCTACAAAAAATAGCTAACCTCACACTGAATGATGAATATCTGAAGACAATAGCCAGGAACAAGTAAAAAATGTGTCCTCTTACCATTTCTATTCAACATTGTCTTGGATGTAGTAACCAGATCAATTAGGTAAGCAAAAGAAATAAAAGGTATCCATACTGGAAAGGAAGAAGTAAAGCTATCTCTATTTGTGGATGATATGCTTTCGTATACAGAAAATCCTAAGGAATCTACAAAAAAATTTATCTTAACAAATACATGATTTCTGTAAGGGTGATACAAGATCAATACACAAAAATCAATTGTATTTCTATAAAAAATAAACAATCTAAAAATGAATTTAAGAAAATAATTCAATTTATAACATCAAAAATAAGAAAGTACTTAGAAGTAAGCATAAGGAAAGAAGTGCAAGGCTTACATACTAAAAACTATAAAACATTGCCAATTAAAATTAAAGAAGACCTAAATAAATGGGAAGACATCTTATAGTTATAAATTGGAAGACTTAATGTTGTTAATATGGCCATTCTTTCCAAGTATTGATCTACAGATTTAATGCAACTCTTAATCAAAGTCACAGCTGACTTTTTTGGTGCAGAAATTGAGAATCTGAGCCAAAAATTTATATGAAAATGCAAGGGACCCAGAACAGCCACAATAATTCCAAAGAAGTGTAAAATTGATAGACATAGTTCAGGATTTCAAACTTTACTAAAATTAAAGAGAGTATGGTACTAGCATGAGAATAGATATGTACATCAGTGAATATAATTGAGAGTCCAGAAATAAGCCCTTCCATTTTCTCTTAATTGATTTTCAGTAAGGGTGCTAAGACCATTCAATAAGGAAAAATAGTCTTTTCAATGAATGGTACTGAGACAACTAGATACCCAGATGCGAAAGATTGAAGTTAGACTCCTTCTTCTCACTAACCAAAGATTAACTCAAACTGGTTACCTAAACATAAAAGGTAGTACAGATGCTTCTTAATTTACAGTGGGGTTGGATTTCAATAAATCCATCACAAGTCAGAAATATCATCAGTTTAAAATGCATTAAATATATGTTACCTATTAAACATCATAGTTTAGTCTAGCCCACCTTAAATGTGCTCAGAACATTTACATTAGTCTACAGTTGGGCAAAATTATCTAACGCAAAGCCTATTTTATAATGAAGTGTTGAATATCACATGCATGTAATGTATTGAATACTGTATTGAAAGTGAAAAACAGAATGATAATATGGGCACTCTCAAATTATGGTTTTTGCTGAATGCATATGTGTCAATAAATGTTAAGTCAAACCATTGGAAGTTAGAGACAGTCTGCACTATAAAACTCAGGAGAAAACAGAAGAGTAAATCTTCATTATTGTGAGTTAATACTTCTCACGCATGACACCGAAAGCAAAGCAACAAATTTTAAAAAATACATAAATTGGATGTCATCAAAATTAAAAACTTCTGTGCTGCAAATGATACCATCAGGAAAGTGAAAGAACATTCCAAAGAATGAGATAAAATATTGGTAAATTATATATCTACCTGATAAGGAAATTTTACCCAGGATGTATTTTTAAAACTCTTACAACTCAACAATAGAAAAATAAGTAACCCAGTTAAAAATTCAGCAAAGGTTCCAAATGGACATTTCTCCAAAAAGATATAAAAATGCCCAATAAGTACATGAAAATATTCTCAACATCATTAATTACTAGGGACATGCAAATTTAAACCTTAACGAGATACCATGTCACATTTTGTAGAATGTCTGTAACAAAAAAGACTGACAATAACAAATGTTGGTGAGGATGTAGAAAAATTGGGAGCCATCATTCATTCATGGGAATGTAAAATGGTGAAGCCGCTTTTGAAAACAGCTTGTCAGTTCCTCAAAATGTTGAATATAGAGCTACATGTGAACTGGCAATTCTACTTCTAAATATATACCCAAGAGAAATACAAAGACATATTCTCAAAATTATGTACATGAATTTTCATAGACGCTTTCTTCATTGTAGCCCCAAAATGGGTAAAATCCAAATGTCCTGCAAGTGATGAATGGATAAATAAATGTGGTATATATCCAAAATATAAGACTATTCTACAATAAAAAAATGAAGTACTGATAAATGCTATGGCATGGATGAACCTTCAAAAAATGCTAAGTGAAAAAAGCCAGTCACAAAAGAGAGCATATATAGTATGATTTCATTTTATATGAAATGTCTAGAAGAGGCAAAATAGAGACAGAAAAGTGGATTATTCATTAACTAGGGCTGGGGCAGGATATGGAGTAGTGACAAATGACTGCTAATGGGTACTGGGCTTCCTTTTGCAGTGATACAATGTTCTAAGATTAGGATGTAATGATGGTTGCACAACTGTGAATATATCACAAATCATTGAATTGTACACTTTAAACAGGTGAATTTTATGTTATATAAGTTATATATGTAATTATATCTCCATAAACTGTTAATGACTTTTATATGTAGATTCATATGCAATTAGATCCATTTTTGAATTTTCTATCCTTTTCTATTGATCTATTTAATCACAAATACTATACTGTTTTAACTGAAGAACTTGATAATATGTCTTACGGTCTGCTATGCTTAGTTGGTCCTCATTGCTTATGTTACTTACGAATGTTTTCTGGCTATTCTTGCTTGTTTACTTTTCCATTTGAATTTTATAATCAACTCGTACTCCAGAACAAACCAAAAAAAATCCCATTAATGTTATTTTTATTGGTATTTTATTAAATTTGTTTGTCTTGGGGAGTAAAAAAGCAGATCTATAAATCTTTTGTTGATTTTAGGCAGCTGATGCATACTGAGTAGCACGTTTTAGCACAATAGAAGGAGGGTGAATTTTGTATACATGTAGCTTCAGGTTTCACTTTACTCCCTCATTAAACATGCAAACTTGAACAAGTTGATTATTTTCTCTCTACTTGAGTTTTCTCATTTAGAAAGTTAAAATAATAATACTCAAAATACTGGTTGTTTGGAGAATTAAACCTTCACAAGTGTGTGGGTCTTTTTCTGTTCTTTTTATTTTTTCTCTGATACGTTTCCAATGCTAGAATAGTGCCTACTCCATAGTAGAAGCTTAATAAATAAATGAAACATCTATTAAAGTTCTCAGCATATATTGGGCAATCAAATGTTAGTTCCTTTTAAAAATCTTTATTTTACAAACAATGCCAGCGTCAAATTTATAATTGTATGTTAAGCAATTTCCTTTGGCTTTTCACATTATTGAAATATTTTGGATAAAAGCTAAGACTGAACAATTTTCTCTGTTGTATCTATTTTATTTATTATTTTTATTTATTTATGTGTTTATTTATTTATATTTATTTTTGAGATGGGGCCTTGCTATGTTGCCCAGGCTGGTCTCAATCTCCTAGACTCAAGTGATCCTCCTGCCTCAGCCTCCCAAATCACTGGGTGTTCAGGCATAAGCCACTGTGCTCAGACTCTCTATGATGTTTACAATGAAATTTTGATGTGGTTGAATATGATTTTCTAAAGTTTATGTTTTAATTTCATATTTTCTTTAGTTTTGTACAAATAATAGCACTATGTAGTTGCATTCCAGAAGCAACTCATGTAAATAATACATTAAGAGTGGACTCACAGGAATAATGAAAAGGCAGTAAGTCATATCTATATCATCCATATGCATGATGCATGTTAACACTGTGTGGGATTTGCAGTTAGAAAAAAATGCCCTGAGCAGACATTTTTATTACTTTGACTTGTTTATGAGTGAGGTCATGTTTATTATTAAATAGTAAAATTTACATAGTAAATGATTGCAAAACAAACAAACAAACCCAGCCCTGAAAAACATTAATACTCTGTGAATTGGTAGCAAGAGTAGAATGAGAAAATGACTAATGCACCTGTGAACAGATTCTCAGCAGTGGTAAAATTAAGCTTTAATTGCTGTCTCTCTCTCTCTCTCTCTCTCTCAAATATTCTCTGTCTCACTAAATGAATATAATATAAATTTAGAACATTCTCTATAAAGATAAAATATAGAATATTTTAAATATATGAAAAGTAAAATATATATTTAGAATAACATATTTAGAATATTCTAAATAAACAGAGGAAGAATATAGAATATTATATATGTGTATATATAGTGTGTGTGAAAGAGAGACAGATTGTTAAATTACAATAAATACAGTTTATCTTTGTATTGATAAGTGTAGGGTAGAAAAATTCATGTTGATTTATTGATAGAAGCTCTAGCTTCTGACAGCAATTGCTGGAACATACGGCATCCTTAATAATCCAAGAAGTTTGGGGTACTATGTGTGTATTTATAAGAACAAGATTGTCTTCCTTTAATTAACTGGAACAGTTCTCCTAATGGTGTCACGGAGGAATACCTAAATTAGTTGTAAACATAACCATTTTTTTTTTTCTCAAAATGTTAAGGTTGTACAGCAACCAACACTAATTGGCTTGAAGATAGGCTTCTCTCTTGGCCTTGGCTCTTCTGGTATAAAATTTTTCCTCCAAAATTCCCTCTTTTCATCTTCTTTGTTTTGGGCAGATTATTGTTACAATGGCACATACATATGATGAGATGCAAGTCTCTCTATATAATTGTGGTGTAGTAGAACGTGTAGACTTTGAAATCAAGGAAAAAAATCAAATTTTGGTATTATTATTTATTAACTGAATGACTGGGGCCAATCATTTAATTTCTCTAAACCTCAATTTCTTACTAAGGAATGGTGCAGAAACTTCATTGGTGCATATAACTTTGTTGGTGAATTCTACCTAACATTTAAAGCAGAATTAATACTAAGCCTTTTCAAACAATAGAAAAGAATACTTCCTAACTCTTTCTCTAATGCCACTATTATTATCCTGACACCAAACCAGACAAAAACAGCACAAGAAAACTATAAAAAATATCTCTTATATAAATGCAAAAATCTCCAACACTATACTAGCAAACCACATCTGCAAAATACAAAAAGGATTATATAACAGGGACAAGTAGTATTTATACTATACAAAGTCAGATTAACATAGAAAAATCAGTTAATGCAATATACCCCATTAAAACCCACAGAATGGGGAAAAATATTCATAATCTATACATGCGACAAAGGACTAATATTCATCCAGTGGGCCTAGTGTTCTAGTCATTTCTTTGTCTGTCCTCAGATAAAAAGTTTCTTATAGCTTGCTTGCAGATTTTGCCTTTCTCATGCTTGTCTTGTGTAATTCCAACAACTATAAAATGCACTATCAGCAAATAGCATATAATTCCATATATGAATGGACCATGACTTGGGGGAAGTGATTTTAAGTTTTGTCAACACAGAGTGGCTATCAAGGCACTGGGACTCATTCTGAGCCTTCTTTTGCCTGTTTTACACCAACAATGACCCAGCTGAGAATTATATCAATAACTCAATCCCTTTTACAATAGCTGCAGAAAAATAAAATACCTAGGAATATACATAACTAAGAAAGTGAAAGACCTCTACAAGGAGAACTACAAAACAATGCTGAAATAAATTATAGATGACAAAAACAAATGGAAATATATCCCATGCTCATGGATTGGAAGAATCAATATCATGAAAATGACCATACTGCTTAAATTGATCGACAAATTCAATTCAATTCCTATCAAACTATCAACACCATTTTTCATAGAATTAGAAAAAAAAATTCTAAAATTCATATGGAACCAAAAGGGAGTCAGAATAGCCAAGGCAATCCTAAACATAAAGAACAAATCTGGAGGCATCCCATCATCTGACTTCAAATTACATGACAAGGCTATAGCAACCAAAACTGCATTGTAGGGGTATAAAAGCAGATACATAGACCAATGAAACAGAATAGAGAACCTAGAAGTAAAGCCAAACACTTCCAGCCAACTGATCTTTGACAAAGCATACAAAAACATAAACTGGGGAAAGGACACCCTATTCAATAAATGGTACTGGGAAAACTGGATAGCCACATGTAGAAGAATAAATCTCAATCCCTGTCTCTCACCATATACAAAAATCAGCTCAGGATAGATGAAAAACTTAAATCTAAAACCTGGACCATAAAAACCCTAGAAGAAAACCTAGGAAAAGCCCTTCTAGACATTGGCAAAGACTTTGTGATCAAGAAACTCAAAGCAAATGCAACAAAAACAAAAATAAATAAATAGGACCTAATTAAACTAAAACACTTTTGCACAGCAAAAAAATAAATAATCATCATCATCAGAAAACCCACAGAATGGCGAAAAATATTCATAATCTATACATATGACAAAGGGCTAATATTCAGTATCTGTAAATAACTCAAGCAAATCAGCACGATAAAAACAATCCCATTAAAAAGTGGGCAAATGATATGAATAGGCATTTCTCAAAGGAAGATATACAAATGGCCAAAAAACATAGGAAAAAATGCTCAACGTCAGTAACCATCAGGAAAATACAAATTAAAACCACAATAAGATACTTCATACAATTCATTAATGTATCCGAAAACTACTTCTACCCCTACAGCTATCAAAATAATCAAATAAATTAATAAATGAGGAATGATGGTTTGGATCATAAAGGGCATGTTCGTCTGTGGGACTGGCAAAGGGAAAAAAATAGCATGAAGTCAATAATAAACAAGTTACAATTAGCAACTGCAACCTTATACCCAAATGCAAAAATGAGGGTTAGAGTAGCTATGCATATATTTTCATTGCTTTATTATGATGATATTTGTACATATTGATGAATCTTTCCATCTCTCTTTCCCTAATATTTAATATAAGGTGTATTGGTACATGTGAATCTTATAATCAACCTTTAGTAATATCAGCCTCATCCACTTTAAGTAGCAAAATGTCAAAAGGGGATTGTAATTTTACTGGAAAATCAATAAGCATTACTTCAAGATGAAAACAGTGACTTATAGGATTTGGGATCTTCCCTTCTTTGGAAAATAATGAATGCATCTTATACAAGGGACAGTTACATTAAGTAGGTGGAAACATGTTGTTTCTGTTTCAGTCTGTCAGTTTAAATGTGATTGAAGGGTGTGTGTTAACACAGAGCGGCTATCAAGGCACTGAGACTCATTCTGAGCCTTCTTTCTCTTGTTTGTTTATTTGTTTATCATAAGGGCTACTACTGACCTGCGAAACGGAAGAAAGTCACGCCCCGGAGATGAAGACAAAGTCATCGTATCTGATTTTGTTTTCTGTCTACCTAGCTGGATAAAGTCCTACCTGCTCATGTCCTTTCCAAAGATGCGAATAAATGTAGCGCATCTAAGCCTTCTCCAGGACCAGAAGTCCAGCCTTCCATCCAGTCGCTATTTTCTCTGCTTCAACACTTGCCAGAATTTGGAACCACATATGCCTTGGCCAACCCAAGGGAGAGTTGGGGCTGCGGCTATTCAGGGTGAAAGCCCTCAGGTTTGTAGGTTAAATGGGACTTGTTACAAAACGGTTTTCAGATAGCTTTATCTATTTAGGGAATTAAGTTCAGTGTGTTTTTTAGCTACCAGTGACTTGGTCCCTGATTCCTTATCTGCCTGCCTTTGGGGAGCACAGATTCGGTTAAACAGTTGGAAAAAAAGAAGGCAGGTACAGTTAACAAGTAGCTGGTATACAGCAGGGAGCTATGGTACAAAAATACAGCAAGATACAGGCCAGTATTCTGTTTTCTGTCTTCATTTTCACCCTGTAATCCTCCTCATCAGATCCCATGGATGGGAGCTTTTTATCACTTCAAGGAGCACAAAATCAGAAATGAAAGGAAAAAATAATGATTATAAAAGAAGCTAATAAAATAAAAATTAATAGTCCAGAAAAGATTTGAGGGGAGGTGGAATCCAGCAGAACCAATTTTTTCTTTGTCCTTCAAATACATAAAAGTCCTCTGAGATGGAATTAGAAGAAAATTTAAGGAAACAGTTTGATGCTGGCACATGTATGCATATTGGTGTAGAGGATGGGGGCTGTGCCATCCTCTTCCTCAGGTCTAACATAAAGAATAATAAAATAATACGTGGAACTGAGAGTAAAGAGGACAAGTGCCCTGCTACTGTCTTGTTTGCCTTGAAAGAGCAAATCTCAAGGAGTGTTTCCTTTTCCTCAATGGTAGAATAAGGCCATGCTGCATAGGGGCTTAGGCGTGGGTCCAAGTTAGCCTGAGAGAGCCCACACCCCCACCTGGCCAATTAAACAGCTTAACACTTTCCTTGTGAGGCTATTTGGATACGGCATTGATTACTGAAAGATGGAAAGGGTTCCATGACGTGGCCGACTGGGTGGCATGGATGGTGAGCTGACAGCCTGGTGGTGGGTGCTGCCTCCTGGTGGATTGCTGAGAGAGGAAATTCAAGACTGAGAAGTGGGCGGGACTCCCCACTCATTTCCCACCACTGAATACAGCTGAGAATCAGCTTCGGGAAGAAATCCCTATAACTGAGTTTCAAACTTAAATGATGAGAAAATACTTTGAATAGTCTACATACAAGTGACTAGATGAGATGGAAATTCAAAACAGAAACCAAGTCCCTGTATAGGGAAACAAAATTAAATATCTGCACATCTAATATATCAGCAAATATATGGTGTGGTTATAACTGCATTCTGTTTCAATTATTCTAATGAACCTCCTTTTTTTTTAGTGAGAGATGGGAGAGAGTGCTATTTTTATTTTTAGCAAATGCAAACGTTACCTCAGCACTGGTGGGATTGAAGGGGGGTTGGCGTTAAGTCTCTTGAATAGAGTTTCTCAAAATACTAGCACAGCATGCAATTCTAATAAGTAATACAACTATTTTAAAAGAGGTTTTGTAATTGGGCTTTAATAATTGCTTCATATATTTTAAAACACATATTACTATTCAACAGAGATTTTTTACTTCACGATTGACTTAGTTCTTCAATTTGCCTAATGATAAGCTCGTGAAAAATGCTAACAATCATATGGCTACTATATATTACATATATATTAGTTAACTTTAAGACAAGAAAGTTACTTTTTATAAAATTATATATATACACATCATATATATTATTATTATCCTTACTATTCCCATTATCAATATTCTCCTGATCTTCCTTCCCAGCTCAGGTAATTTGAAAGTACAAATTCTTTTTTGAAAATAACTTTTTATGAGAAAACATATGGAGAATTTAATAAAATAAAACAAAACTAGCACTTTCCTAAGGGATTTGTAGAGCAGAAGCTTCACTTCAAATGCTGTTTTCACAAATGACTGAAAAGTAGTTGGTTTTCTTCAGCTTCTATCTTTTTTTTTTTTTTTTTTTGAGAAGGAGTCTCGCTCTTTCACCCAGGCTGGAGCGCAGTGGCGCGATCTCGGCTCACTGCAGGCTCCGCCCCCCGGGGTTCACGCCATTCTCCTGCCTCAGCCTCTCTGAGTAGCTGGGACTACAGGCGCCCGCCATCTCGCCCGGCTTTTTATGTATTTTTAGTAGAGACAGGGTTTCACCGTGTTAACCAGGATGGTCTCGATCTCCTGACCTCGTGATCCGCCCGCCTCGGCCTCCCAAAGTGCTGGGATTCAGGCGTGAGCCACCGCGCCCGGCCTTCAGCTTCTATTCATCTTAAACAACGTAAGACAAACGTTTTATCATATTATTTTCACTTGTCTTCTCACTGTAAGAACATTTTATTAGAGTTTCTTCCTCTGACGAATATGTGATTTTAGAATGCCTATGGAAGCTCAGAATCTCTCATTATTATTTGTCTGTAAACTGTTACCTGAAAAGAGTTTCTTGAAGTGAGCGTCACACAGCAACTGCCTGGAGAGAGGAAAGTTTGCCCAGAAAGCAACTTGGGGTTTTTAGAAACCACGTCTGCACCTACGATATAAATTCAACCTGTCATTCCAAAACTACAGTCTCTTGAGACTGTAATTTACTTTACAAGGAAAAATGTTTTACTTTAACTCACATTAAAGCCTCCTTCTATGACAGAAAGATAATTATAATAATGAACAACATCTCATCTCTGCCCTTCAGTCGTTTCAGTAGAACATGTAAGCATATGCTGTACACTGGCTCTTGATCAGTCTGCCTACAGATGAGGTTCTTTTCCATTTTTCAATCACTCAGAGACATAAATTGCACATAATACTTGGTACAGATTAAGAAGATAAGCTGTATTAGATTCATTTTTAACCACAAAGGAAGGTTACTTATAAAATGGTGGCTCATGAGGGAGAATAAATGATCTTTATTAAAATGAAGGAAATTGCATACTTCTAAATCTTAAATAATTCCAATATTGCAGAAAGCAATATAATCCCTTGGGAAATCTTGATAGATTATTTATGCTTTGGAATAGAGTCATCCAGGTGTATGACCATCCTTGATTAATAATGAATGTATATTCTGGATGATCATAGCACAGTATTGTGTTACATAGCCAGCACCAATTGTCTGGAATAGAAGCAGCAAATGTGGCTACTACTCTGTAATCAAAATAGATCAGCAAATAATGGCTCATCAGAGGAAAGTGTACAATATAATCGTGATTCTATATATTGCCCTTATATAATGAAACCCAGAAAAAAAACAGTCTAGATTCTGCTGATTGGTTTGAAGATCATCTTATTGTCATCCTCTTAAAGAGATGATCACGTTAGGTAGGTTTAAAAAGGGCAAATGGACACAAGAAAATGAGGAAGTTAACAAAGTCGGGGTAATCATGAGTTGATATTTCAAACCTGTTCAGACTGCATTCCTC
The DNA here is from genome assembly GCF_009828535.3 of Hylobates moloch. NCBI lineage: Eukaryota > Metazoa > Chordata > Mammalia > Primates > Hylobatidae > Hylobates > Hylobates moloch. The sequence goes on from NW_026652288.1 coordinate 70,077,239, forward strand.
TCCTTTTTGTTCTCTTCAAGAATGCTGCCCAGGCTCTGTGACACCTTGCATCTTTTTATCAATGGTTATTGCAGAGGGCATATTAAACTGACCTCAAAGTTTGGGTTTGAATTCATCTTGTCTTCTGTTCACCATAGACACTTCATATGTAATAGACAACATCATCTGTAATATCTTGTATCCTCTGAAGGTTTTTTGTGGCTGAGGTATGTTCAGATAATCACAGCTGGAATTCCCTGTATTTACTCTGCATGATCTCTATAACCTTGGTGTATCCCTATCTATGAATGTAGGTCACGTGCAGAGGAGTGCAGGCACCTATCCTGGTATTCCTTAGCAAGAACTCAGTTGCACCTTGATGTGAAAGAAAGCATTCACATAAGCCAGGCCTGATGGCCTGTGCCTGTAGTTTGAGCTACTTGGGAGGCTGAGGGGAAGGACTCCTTGAGTCCAAGGGTTTGAGGCCAGCCTGGGCCTAGTGAAAAATTATGTCTCTTAAAAGACAGAGAGAAATGGAGAGGAGAGAGAGATAGGTCACTTGTGCATTGATAATGTTAAAGGACCACAAGTTCTGTAGAGATACTTGAGAAAAAACACTACTGAACTTTAGGAAAATGTTGAATCTTTAGGTTCCCTCTTTCTGTCTTCCCTCACAATGCCCCTGCAACTATTATAAGTGGGTTTTGTTATTGTGATGGAATAAAATGGAAGTAAAAGGAGATTGTGAAAGTTGTTTCTATATGAATGAGGCTAAACAAATATTATCCATTAGAAAATTTATTCCTTAGAGCTAATCATGAGATATGACGTGGCTTTATAATGTTTTGTATCCCAAACCTCTAAAGTTAGAATTGTTTCTGCTTTTACCAACTTAACCTTCCAATTAGGTGACATATCTGACTCGATTTGAGAAATCCTTATAAGGAAGTTGAAATAAAAAATTTATTGAGTAGTGAAAAATACAACTTTCTCCTTGATTCCCCAAACAAGTTTTGGAGAAGCAATAGAAAGTAAGAAAAGAGCCCAGTCTAAGGGTCATTGAAGGCTTAGTCTCTCCCACAAGCCTTCATTTTCTCTCTGTGTTGTCTTCCATTCACAGGGGTCTGGGGGAGGATCTATGCATTCCTCCACACCTTCCTGAATCATTGAGTGTCTATATCCTCAGAAAAAATGTATCTCAACCATTTGTTGCTCCCTATGCACTTCTCTTCACACATTGTTTCAGACAATAACAACACTTTATAAATGCTTTTTGATGATAATGCTTCATAAGTGGTATAATGGATTAGGAGTAAAGAGATATGGTTTCTAGTATCTTCCTCTTATTCATTTCCTTTGGAAATAGAATTTTCATGTATCAATTTTGTGTAAGAGGTGGGAGGTAAAACTTTATTTTAATGCAATTGCGTATGTGTGTGTGAGTGTGTGTGTGTGTGTGTGTGTGCATGTTTAAAAAGTGCTTCATATTTTCAATGCCAAAATGTCCAAGCATTATCTACTTTAATGGTGTGATTTTAAGGGGACTGATGTTACATATTAAAACCAGATATTTTGTTTTTATGCAGATATTTGATTTTTTATCTTTTTATTTCTTTTAAAGTTTTATTTTTTTATACATAGAAATAGCTGCTATAATCCCCCAGATTTAAAATGTATCTTCTGTCATAGAAAATTTGCAAAGTATAGAAAAAACTGGCCTTACAACCAATTTTCGAATAAAGTTGGACTTAATTTTTCCATTCTTAAAAGAGAGCATGTTGTCTATGGATAAGTGAGGTTTGCTTGCAGCTTCAGAACCATGGTCTGTCTAGCCATTTGCCATGGAAGTGCAGTCTTGCAAGGATCAAGAAAGGCTGCCTGACTACTAGAGACATTGCCATGACAGAGGCAGTAACCTCTCTATGCCTCCTCCATTTCTTCCTCTGTACAATGAAGATAATGTTTACCTCCAAAATTTATTGTAAAGATGAGTTGAGCTAATATGGTAAGCAATCATGCTTGACATTATTAAATATTCATTAACATTTTAAATGTAGGTACCACACTCAACATTCCAGTTGTGTTCTGAACATTCTTCTTTTAGCAACCAATTTCAATACTTTCATCTGTGAATCCACATAAACCTTTTGGAATGGTATCTGTTTTCCCTCTGTACCACTGGTAAAGGAATGAGTGTCTCAGTTTTACGACTCTCCATTGTTTATTTGTAGGACTTTCCAAAAACCCAGTATCTCCCGTTGTTCTTACTACTCTAGGATATGGTAAACTGCCTAGTTTACTATTTGCTAAGTATCCATCCAGTGGGCCTAGCGTTCTAGTCATTTTTTTTCCTGTCCTCAGATAAAAAGTTTCTTATAGCTTGCTTGCAGATTTTCCCTTTCTCATGCTTGTCTTGTGTCATTCCAACAACTATGAAATGCACTATCAGCAAATAGCATATAATTCCATATATGAATGGACCATGACTTCGGGGAATTGATTTTAAGTTTTGTCAAAAGGCAAGAAAATCTCCATGAGCAACTTTTGAAAAACACAGCAATTAAGACCCAGATCTAACCTCAAGAGACTGGAATTTAATGGTACTCCGTTTTCTTACAGAATACCCAGAAGTCTTTCAGAGCCATACAATAATTGTCTGGGAAGGTCAGTGCATCAAAAAGCATAATAAGTGAGTTTCTTTCCTCTCCTTCCTTTAATGTACAGCTAAGATGCTTTGTCAGTTGATTAAGTCTCTAATGTCTGCTGCACTTAGTGCCACCCAGAGAGAACATTGTAAAAACTTTCCTGAAAATTTCCCAGGTTTGAGACTGGCTTTATTTCTAGGGTTTTCTCAAACGCAGAGATTACAGTTTTAGATTTCTTTTCCTTTTTGAGTATAAATCAGTAGTGTTTTTGACTACACAAAAGACATCTGTGTCATATAGAGCAGTAACAAATCAAAGGCTACGATGTCTGCAACCAGGTAATTGATGAGAAAATGGGTCCTCATGAACATTCGTCAGCATACCATACCACAGTTGAACTTTCCAATTTTTGTATCACATCATAGCCAAAGTATCTGTTAGTCACTTATTTTGTAATATGTTTATGTAGTTCATATCTATGCAATGTGTTTTGTTAAAACATAGGAAAGCATTTCACTACATTTTAACTTGAGCACATTGGGGGTAAGTACTATTGTGCAGAAATTCAAGTGAGTTGAGATTCTTTTGACCATTCACTCTTTCTTATTTAAAAACACTATAAAACTTATTTTAAAGAAATCCAGAACAGATATAGCCTTCAAAGAACTTCCACCATTGCACAGGATGTAGAACATCTAATGAAAGTAAGACACAAAATGAAAGATATAAGTGCCAGAAGAAAGAGCTACCCAAATTGTAGGGAAATTCAGAGTGGGGAGAAATTATAGGAAACTTCACTGATAAGGAAATGCTGGAAGACTCATTGAGGAGAGATGGAACCATGACGTAGATATGTGGAGTCAGATGAAGGGCACTGAAAGCACCAGAGTAGTGTAAACAAAGGTAAAGATAACTTGTCATTTTATCTGAGAAGAAAGCAAGCAGTAATGGTCACCACGTTGTTGGGGTCTTGAATGTCAGAGGAAGGAGCTTGAGCATAACTCTCTCGTCAGTGGAAAGCCATTGAAGACCTTTGATGAAAACATTGTTGGGAAAAGCTTGATAATTAATCTAGTCATGTTGTTTAAAAATGATTGAATAAGCAATGGAGAAAAGGAGAACTTTAGGAGAAGTGAAGAAAATAATGGTATCTTTGGTATTTTTTATGGAGTGTTTATGCTTGCTGCTTTTGTATTATCTCATTCACTATGTTACACTTAAAACATTCCCATTGCACAGGAAATTGAGGATCAGCACAGTTTTGTACATGAGGAAATTAAGGTTAAAAATTGAGAAGTAATTTGACAATGTATGAAGCTTTGTGCTATGTTAGAAACAGCAAATTTCAAAGTCTTACAAAAGTACGTTTGGATCCTTGCTTTGCCTGGATAACTAGCTTGGTGAAATCGTGGAATTTCTAAGAACATTAGTGACTCTCCAACCTGAAAAAAAGCTACCTTGTGGGGCTGATGTGAAGATTAAATGAGAGAACACGAATTAAAGCCACTGATACAATTTAAATTTAAATTGTATCAGTGGCTTTAATTCCTCAAATATGTACTTGCTCAAGATCACACAACTATAGTGAAGTGGAGTCAGAAGTTAGACCTGCATCTTTTGCTGTTAAACCAGGCTCCCTTTGTATTTAACCACTTGTATTTCACCACTCTGTCTGGTGAAGGCCTAGAGGATCAGAAATGAGGATGTGGAGCTTCGGAGGGGTAGTTGCAAAGAGGAAGAGAGGAAAGACACGATTGATATTAGAGAGATAGGATTGCAAGGAATTGGCAACTGACCCAATTAGTATTGGCAGCTGACCCAATTGGTATTGGAATGTGCCTTTTGCATGGACTTTTGTAGAGACTATGTTCTAGAACACGTAATGGACACATTGCTGATGCCAAAACCGTGCTGGCATAATGTGATCACTGTGCAGTCACATCAGATGTTCAATGATGAATACAGGTCAAGGGAGTTGTTAGGCTGTTTCTAGTTTAGTCCTCAGTATTACTTTATGTAACTGGAAATTTATATCTTGTTTGTGACAAAATACAACTTTGAAAAAGACATTTTCAGATAATAGGGCGACTTCTTTGCTTCAGATTCTTCACTGCTAGAAATCTGCAGTGTCTACTCTGCTCCATATGAAAGTCAGATGAAGGAAAGTGAGTTTTCTCAAACAACATATATGACACCTGACTACGTTAAAACAGGTAATGAAAAACTGGTACTTAATATGAATAAAATAGAAAAATTGATAATACACTGGCTTGTGAAATCCAGGACAGCCACTCTCTTTCACCCCGTTCCATCCACTTTTTAAAGCACAAAACTGCTCACATTGCAGGAAATGATCTTTGTACATCAAATCCATAAATTGTTCAATCACATTTTCTTTGCTTTTAGAGTCAAGTTGCAGCATATTGTATGTGGTAATTTGGTGTATTTGGGGGAAATGTCAGCTTTCTCCACCTGTGTCCACTCCATTAAATAAGCTATGCTGCTCTCACTGCACCAAGGAAAATAATTTATCACATTTCCCAACTCCAAGGTGGCTAGTGAAGGCTTCAGCTGTACTCTGAAGGTTGACAGGGGCCAGTAGGTCTAGGAGAAGGGGCAGGAGGGGCTAAGATCCTTCTCTCCTTCACATGGATGCCTTCAAAGGGAGAGGCCAGCACAGCTGTTAAGAGAGCTTGTTTGTGGGCCGGGCACGGTGGCTCACGCCTGTAATCCCAGCACTTTGGGAGGCCGAGGCGGGTGGATCACGAGGTCACGAGGTCAGGAGATCAAGACTATCCTGGCTAACACAGTGAAACCCCGTCTCTACTAAAAATACAAAAAATTAGCCAGGTGTGGTGGCAGACGCCTGTACTCACAGCTACTCGGGAGGCTGAGACAGGAGAATGGCATGAACCTGGGAGGTGGAGCGTGCAGCGAGCTGAGATCGCGCCACTGCACTCCAGCCTGGGCAACAGAACAAGACTCTGTCTCAAAAAAAAAAAAAAAAAGAGCTTGTTTGTCTACTGCATATTTATACTCTAGGTTTATTCAGAAATAAAGAAAGAGAGAGTGGGAGGGAGGAAGAAAGGAAAGGAAGAAAGAAAAGAAGGAAGGAGGAAGAGGAAAGAGAGAAAAAAGGAAAGATAGAAGACAATCTGAATGAATGAGCACTCTGACTGCAAACTGGCATTCCACTGCAAATTTGACTAATGAAGTTGTCAATTTACTACTTAATTTACTACGCTGAGACTGGTTTATCCATCTGTGAAATGGTATAGCTTTATTTAACATTACTCAAAGGATGTTTCGATCATGTTAACAATGACTGACATTTTACGTAGCATCCTTTCTTGAGAAAAACTAAGTGCCGATGACATATTCCTCATATAAATTATCCTAGGAATGTAGATATTATATCAACTTTTCTCATCATCAACCAAACACTTCTTTCATGAGAGGACCTCTATTTGATGGCATTTTAAAGTTAAATTTCCAGCCAGGCACGGTGGCTTATGCCTGTAATCCCAGCACTTTGGGAGGCCAAGGTGGGCAGATCACTTGAGGTCAGGAATTCAAGACCAGACTGGCTAACATGGTGAAACCCCGTCTCTACTAAAAATAGAAAAATTAGCTGGGCATGGTGGTGCATGCCTGTAATCTCAGCTACTTAGAAAGCTGAGGCAAGAGAATCACTTGAATCCAGGAGGCAGAAGTTGCGCTGAGCTGAGATTGCACCACTGCACTCCAGCCCAGGCAACAGAGCGAGATTCCATTTCAAAAATAATAAAATAAAATAAAAAGAAAGTTAAATTTCCAAAGCAAAGAAAAAAGTCCATGTGATTATTTCTATCTTAAAAACAGGACGTATTTAAATTATTTTCAGATATGAGACAAGTGAAAATTCCACTTAGTCTTGGAAATTGGCAGTCTTTACAAATGTACCTAGCATCCCTAGCTTTCCCAAGTGACCCAAAGAGAATACCACAAATCTAATACCTCCCTTCCATAGGAACAGTTTCTTTAAAAAATCAGTAAAAGTAGTACAGTTAACTAACTCTACCTGCAATGCACTATTTTTAGTAGGTTCATTTCTTATCAGTAGGTTGTTTTGTTTTCAGATAGGACCAGAGATTTCAGAATATTTGATTTTCATATTTTCTTTATAATAGACTTATAATTTGCCTTGCTTTGGTCTGACCAAATAACTCTGCAATGCAGAGCTTATTTGCTTCTTAAATATTGGCTAGTATACTTTAAATTACATGCTCTTGTAATAAATTATGAGACCATGCTGTGTGTGCATGTTGCATGTGCATGTGTGCTTTTAAAATCAGGGTCCCTTCATGTTTTGTTTCTACATGATACCTCCATTAAATGGGATAAGTTGACTAAAACTATTGAAAATCAGAGAGATATTTTTAAACAAATAAGACATTGAAACTTGTAAGTGATTTACGTTTATAGATTATCCAGTGCAAATGTGAACCTCTATGTAATTTTTCTGTTTTATAAGAAATAATTTCCACATTGGAAAGTCCCCTCTAAAAAAGACTTTCAAAATAGAAAAATCTAGAAATTTAGGCACTTCGCAAAATAGAGAAGTGCGTCTGAAATTCAAAGAAAGAATCAGAAACATTTTCTTAGACTTTTTACACAGTACTGTTTACCATGGTCATATCAATTCAAGGTTATTTAATGGCAAACAACATAAAAAATTGACACAATGCAATAAAAAAATTATTAACAATTCCAGAGATACTCTGGCACTCTTTTTTTTTTTTTTTTTTTTTTTTTTTTTGAGACAGAGTCTCGCTGTCGCCCAGGCTGGAGTGCAATGGCGCGATCTGGGCTCACTGCAGGCTCCGCCCCCCCGGGGTTCATGTATGGCACTCTTTAGTGAAGTCCTATTATAATCTGTTTGACTTTGTTTTAACCTTCTACAGAATAACTGTAAGCATGTGTCTACCTATGTCTGAGGGTAGCTTTTGGGGTGCTCTAAAGACGGCTGATCTTAATGAAAGATTATGAAAACTCCTAAACTCTGTGATTATAAAAATGCTCCTCAATTCTGTTTAGATATGAATGAGGAAAAGGTAAAGGGCCAGTGCTATCATAATCATGGCATCATGGCAATAAGTTTTAATGTTAATTAATTTATTCATTTAATTAGTTCATCAATTTATTTATTTAATGTTAAGTACCTAGCAGGTAGTAAGTACCTTCTAAATACTAAATCTTTAAATATTAATATGGCAATTTGCATAATCTTCAGAGGCTGGTCTAGTGGAAGAAAAGAATGTGTGAAAAGTAACATAGATGATAAATGCCAAAAGAGAGATCTGTCTGTACAAGGAGCCATGCAAACACGAAGAATGAATGGAGTTTGGCATTGGAGGAAGAGAGAAGGGGAGGACATGGTGGGATTTCCAGAGGAGGTGTCATTTAATCTGGACCTTCCTTATTCTGTGTAATAAAAGAAAAATAAAGGGCACTTAGAGAGAGAAGCTAATCTGAACAAAGTCATGGCATACCAATTTTTAGGTACAGGAAATATTTTGATATGACCGGAAGATGTCAGATTAAGGAATATCAAGAAAAATAAGTTGGTTAGGGCTGGACTATAAGGTGATATATTTTGTGCTGCACTGAGGAATATGTTTTTGCTCATATGGGCAATCAGAAGCTATTAAATATTTAAAACAGAAAATAAACATTGGTACATATGTATTTTAGAAAAGTAAACAGAGTATATGTGTGGATTGAAAGTGTAAGACCTGGAAGCAGGAAATCTAGTCCAGAGAGACAAGTTCAGATTGGTGATAGTGAGAGCCCAAGTTAGATACCTTTGTGTTAATAGAAAGAAGGGGAAGTTGTAGGGATTTCTTGGTGATCAACTGAACAAGGCTGGGAAGAAGAGAGGCAGCCATAGACAACTGTAGTTTCTAATACCATAGGGATACAAAGGTTTTCATAAGTAAAGTCTATCATTTTTGTCTAAGAAAGTTATATGGGTAATTGAAAGAAAAATTGACTAATAAATTTTTTGGTATGAAAGTAATTCAAGTAAAGCAGATGTTATTTATATTTTCATTTTAACCCATATTTTATTTGGCCAAAATCCCTTTTAAAAGAACTGAAACACAAAAGTCTATGCTTGTTTAAAGAGTTCCAACTTTCAGAGTAATGTAGAGGCTGAGTCTAGAATGGTGATGATGTTGTTGATATTAGAGACAGTCATTTTAATATTAACGTAGCAGCTCCAATAAAAGGCCAAATATACTTCCAAGTATCAGAGTTTTGAAAGAATGAATCTCTAAGAGAATAAAATTGAAAATATAGCTGATAACATACTGTAAATTAAGAACTAGAAACTAGGAAGAATGAATCTGGTGAAACCCCACCATTACACTTTATAATGCACAAGATGGTGCATATCGGAGTGTTTGATGAATGCCGCAATATGAGTAAATTTAAAAAAAATTTAGGGACAAGGATCTCACTGTTACCCAGGCTAGAGTGCAATGATGTGATCATAGCTCACTGCAGCCTCAAACTCGGGGGCACAAGCAATCCTCTAGCCTCAACCTCTTGAGTATCTGAGACTACAGGTGCATGCCACTGTGCCCAGTTAAGTTTTTTAATTTTTTTAAAGATGGGGGTCTCGCTATAGGCCTAGGCTGGTCTAGAACATCTGGTCTCAAGTGATCCTCCCATTTCAGTCTCCCAGAGCACTGAGATTATAGGTGCAATCACCATGCCTGGCCTGGGAAAACTCTAATTCAGAATTAAAACTTTATTCAATATTCTTAAAAATCCATACTCAGTAGAAATCTTCTAAATGTTGTTTCTCTCCCTAAACTAATACCACTGGCCGTGTTTCTATTTTCCTAACTCTTCAATTAGTGCCATCTTTCTGTAAGCTCCATCTTATCCCAGTTTCTATCATGAGCCCATCATGGATGAGGTATTCTTACTATCTCAGCCTTTTTGTCTCCATTCTGAGGAGGGTTAGCACAACCACAGTAAGCCAGCGACATGTGAGTCTTGGAGCCATCTCAGATTAGTCCTGTCAGCTGTGGACTAGATTCTGATTCCAAATCAAGTGCCTCGGCAATGATTACTTGTGTTGCTCCCAGAATTGCAACTCTTCCTGCACTTTAAGTCTTATTCTCAGAAGTGAGCTTCTCATCTGGGTCCCTGTGTTCTTGTCATTCTCTCTTTTGGACTGCAATGTTCCTTCCCAGAACATGGAGCTGTGTCCCTGAACTCTATTTTGGTGCCTGGAACTCTAATTCCCTGTGTGTAGACACCTGGGCAATGACCAGCAGCTCCTGCCCCAAGATTACTTGGGCTCTGCCCATCTGCTAGAACCCTTAACTCCTTACTGGGTGCCAATTGCTTTTTTCAACTGTTCTCAATATGTTGGCACTCTCACTTCTCCATGCCCTGCCACCCCAGGACTCCACATTGTTTACCTTCATGCCAGGTAAAATCTTCATCCTTTGACTTGTTCCAGTTGATCAGGGATTTGCGCCAGTCCTGGTCCTGGTTCCCTTACCCTCTTTACTTTCCTTGGTTTGCTATGTGGAGACTTGATACTTTATCCTATAGCCAAAAAGAAAATGAGCAAGTACAAAAGAAAGGACAGAGAGTGAGAACGAGAGCGAGAGAGAGAGAGAGTAGATGGCTTTTAATAAGTTTAAGCATATAATCTACTCTTCTTAATCCCGCCCCACAGGACTAGGCCTGCAGTGACAGATTGCCAGGACACCCTCCTCTGACAAAATTGACCTTTTTTCATAGTCCAAGAGGCAGTGGAATTATGGGGCTTTGCGTGGAGCTTTTGTGAGCCCGGCTGCCACTCTTATCACATGTGACAGGAAGGTCTGGCTCCTCATCCATGGCAAGGTGAGACATGTGCGCAGCAGTTGCTCCATAAAAACGTACTGGGAAGCTATCTTCTACTTATAATCCTGGTTTTGCTTCATGGGGAACAAGTCCTTTCCATTCTAATCTACTTAACACTTCTTTGAATGTTATTCAGGCCCAATATAGAGAAACAGCAACATGGAAGTTGGTGGTGAGAATAGATGAAGCTCACTTAGCTCTCAGATAAGGAGACAAGGACTTGGTAGCTAAAAATTGATATACTTAGTTGGCAAAAAGATAGTGCATATAGGCTTGATCGTCTCTTAAATATATGAAGATGATTGGGAGTCCTTGGAGAACATTTTGCATTGTTCTGTCTTCTTCAATTAACAGATAAATGTATGTGACCCATCTGCTAACATAATGTTCTCCTGGGTTAATCCTTATCTAAATGTGAAAAGTTGTAATTATCAACAAAGCTGAAGGTCCCATTCATTGTTTTTAAATTACTTTTTAATTATATAATAAAACATGAATATATTGTGTAAAAATTCAAATATTATACATAAGGCTAAAGTGCTATCTGATCATCTCTATCCCATTACTTTTGAAACTGTACATTTATTTTTTGAGGTTAAATATCTTTCCTCTTTACAATTATTGTTTAGTGTATCCATTTGGTATTTTACAAAAAGTGTTTCTTAAGGACCTCTGGAAAGTTAAATATCCTTCAAGATTTTAAGTTTGTTATAGGTAACTCAATTTTGTTTGTTTTGTGATCCCGATAACTTGCTTATATGCAGCTCTGTGGGGGAAATGTCAGAAAGACAGAGGAAGAGGAGGTGACAGCTCACAGCTAGATGTTGTGTTTGGATTTCTCTCCAGAAGCAAAGGAATTCATGGAGGTAGTGCCTTTGCTAAGAAAAGTACACAGCGACATTCAGTTGACAAAAATCTCAAGTTGACTATTGTATTAGTTCTCTAGGGCTGCCTTAACAAAATACCACAAACTGGGTGGCTTAAAATAACAGAAATATAGGCTGACTGTCTTTTCGGACTCAGCCCACCTGCACCCAGGTGAAATAAACAGCCATGTTGCTCACACAAATCCTGTTTGGTGGTCTCTTCACACGGATGCGCATGAAATTTGGTGCCATGACTCGGATTGGGGGACCTCCCTTGGGAGATCAATCCCCTGTCCCCCCTGCTCTTTGCTCCATGAGAAAGATCCACCTAGACCTCAGGTCCTCAGACCAACCAGCCCAAGAAACATTTCACCAATTTCAAATCCAGTAAGTGGCCCCTTTTTACTCTCTTCTCCAACCTCCCTCACTGTCCCTCAACCTCTTTCTCCTTTCAATCTTGGTGCCACACTTCAATCTCTCCCTTCTTTTAATTTCAATTCCTTTCATTTTCTGGTAGAGACAAAGGAGACACGTTTTATCCGTGGAACCAAAACTCCGGTGCCGGTCACGGACCTTGGTGTTTAGTCATTGCAGGGACACCTCTCTGATTATTCACCCAGGTTTCAGAGGTGTCAGACCACACAGGGACGCCTGCCTTGGTCCTTCACCCTTAGCAGCAAGTCCTGCTTTTCTGGGGAAGGAGCAAGTACCCCAACCCCTTCTCTCCGTGTCTCTACCTCTTCTCCACCTTTCTGGGGGGCAAGAAACCCCCAACCCCTTCCCCTTCACCCTGAGCGGCAAGTCCTGCTTTTCTAAAGGAGGGGCAAGTACCCCAACCTCATATCTCTGTGCCCCAATCCCTTATTTCTGTGCCCCAACCTCTTATATCTCTGGGCCCCAATCCCTTATTTCTGCACCCCAACCCCTTTCCCGCTTTTCTGGAAGGTAAGAACCCCCAAACCCCTTCCATGTCTCTACTCTCTCTTCTCTCTGGGTTTGCTTCCTTCACTGTGGGCAACCTTCCACCCTCCATTCCTCCTTCTTCTCCCTTGGCCTGTGTTCTCAAAAACTTAAAACCTCTTCAACTCACACCTGACCTAAAACCTAAATGCCTTATTTTCTTCTGCAATGCCACTTGACCCCAGTACAAACTCGACAGTAGTTCCAAATAGCCAGAAAATGGCACTTTCAATTTTTCCATCCTGCAAGATCTAAATAATTCTTGTCGTAAAATTGGCAAATGGTCTGAGGTGCCTGACGTCCAGGCATTCTTTTACACATCGGTCCCTTCCTAGTCTCTGTGCCCGGTGCAAATCGTCCCAAATCCTCCTTCTTTCCCTCCTGCCTGTCCCCTCAGTCCCAACCCCAACCGTCGCTGAGTCTTTCTAATCTTCCTTTTTCTACAGACCCATCTGACCTCTCCCATCCTCCCCAGGCTGCTCCTTGCCAGGCCGAGCTAGGTCCCAATTCTTCCTCAGTCTCCGCTCCTCCACCCTATAATCCTTTTATCACCTCCCCTCCTCACACCGGGTCTGGCTTACAATTTCATTCCGTGACTAGCCCTCCCCCACCTGCCCAGCAATTGACTCTTAAAAAGGTGGCTGGAGCTAAAGGCATAGTCAAGGTTAATGCTCCTTTTTCTTTATCCCAAATCAGATAGGTTCAGGCTCTTTTTCATCAAATATAAAAATCCAGCCTAGTTCATGACTCATTTGGCAGCAACCCTGAGACACTTTACAGCCCTAGACCCTAAAAGGTCAAAAGGCCATCTTATTCTCAAAATATATTTTATTACCCAATCTGCTCCCGACATTAAGTAAAACTCCAAAAATTAAATTCCGGCCCTCAAACCCCACAACAGGATTTAATTAACCTCGCCTTCAAGGTGTACAATAATAGAGAAAAGTTGCAATTCCTTGCCTCCACTGTGAGACAAACCCCAGCCACATCTCCAGCACACAAGAACTTCCAAATGCCTGAACCACAGCGGCCAGGCGTTCCTCCAGAACCTTCTCCCCCAGGAGCTTGCTCTAAGTGCCAGAAATATGACCACCAGGCCAAGGAATGCCTGCAGCCCAGGATTCCTCCTAAGCCGTGTCCCATCTGTGCGGGACCCCACTGGAAATCAGACTGTTCAACTCACCTGGCAGCCACTCCCAGAGCCCCTGGAACTCTGACCCAGGGCTCTCTGACTGACTCCTTCTCAGCTTAGCAGCTGAAGACTGACGCTGCCTGATCGCCTCGGAAGACCCGTAGACCATCACGGACACTGAGCTTCGGGTAACTCTCACAGTGGAAGGTAAGTCCGTCCCCTTAGTCAATACGGACGCTACCCACTCCACATTACCTTCTTTTCAAGGGCCTGTTTCCCTTGCCTCCGTAACTGCTGTGGGTATTGACGGCCAGGCTTCTAAACCCCTGAAAACTCCCCCACTCTGGTGCCAACTTGGACAACACTCTTTTATGCACTCTTTTTTAGTTATCCCCACCTGCCCAGTTCCCTTATTAGGCCGAGATATTTTAACCAAATTATCTGCTTCCCTGACTATTCCTAGACTACAGCTGCATCTCATTGCCAGCCCTTCTGCCCAAACCAAAGCCTCCTTCGTGCCTTCCTCTCGTATCCCCCCACCGTAACCCACAAGTATGGGAGATCTCTACTCCTTCCCTGGCAACAGATCACATGCCAGTTACCATCCCATTAAAACCTAATCACCCTTACGCCGCTCAATGCCAATATCCTATCCCACAGCATGCTTTAAAAGGATTAAAGCCTGTTATCACTCGCCTGCTACAGCATGGGCTTCTAAAACCTATAACTCTCCTACAATTCCCCCATTTTACCTGTCCAAAAACTGGACAAGTCTTACAGATTAGTTCAGGATCTGCGCCTTATCAACCAAATTGTTTTGCCTATCCACCCTGTGGTGCCCAACCGGTACACTCTTTTGTCCTCAATACCTTCCTCCACAACTCACTATTCTGTTCTCGATCTTAAAGATGCTTTTTTCACTATTCCCCTGCACCGCTCTTCCCAGCCTCTCTTTGCTTTCACTTAGACTGACCCTGACACCCATTAGGCTCAGCAAATTACCTGGGCTGTACTGCTGCAAGTCTTCACAGACACCTCCCATTACTTCAGTCATGCCCAAATTTCATCCTCATCTGTTACCTATCTCAGCATAATTGTCATAAAAACACACGTGCTCTCCCTGCTGATCGTGTCCAATTAATCTCCCAAACCTCAATCCCTTACAAAACAACTCCTTTCCTTCCTAGCCATGGCTAGTGCGGTCGGAATTCTTACACAAGAACCAGGACCACACCTGTAGCCTTTCTGTCCAAACAACTTGACCTTACTATTTTAGCCTAGCCCTCATGTCTGCATGCAGCGGCTGCCACTGCTTTAATACTTTTAGAGGCCCTAAAAATCACTAACTATGCTCAACTCACTCTCTGCAGCTCTCATAATTTCCAAAATCTATTTTCTTACTCACACCTGATGCATATACTTTCTGCTCCCTGGCTCCTTCAGCTATACTCACTCTTTGTTAAGTCTCCACAATTACCATTGTTCCTGCCCCGGACTTCAATCCAGCCTCCCACATTATTCCAGATACCACACCTGACCCTCATGACTACATCTCTCTGATCCACCTGACATTCACCCCATTTCCCCACATTTCCTTCTTCTGTGTTTCTCACCCTGATCACACTTAGTTTATTGATGGCAGTTCCACCAGGCCTAATTGTCACACACCGGCAAAGGCAGGCTATGCTATAGTATATGCCACTAGCCCGCCTCTTAGAACCTCTCATTTCCTTTCCATCGTGGAACTCTATCCTCAAAGAAATAACTTCTCAGTGTTCCATCTGCTATTCTACTACTCCTCATGGATTATTCAGGCCCCCTCCCTTCCCTACACATCAAGCTCAAGGATTTGCCCCCACCCAGGACTGGCAAATTAGCTTTACTCAACATGCCCCGAGTCAGATAACTAAAGTACCTCTTAGTCTAGGTAGACACTTTCACTGGATAAGTAGAGTCCTTTCCTACAGGGTCTGAGAAGGCCACCGCAGTCATTTCTTCCCTTCTGTCAGATATGATTCCTCAGTTTAGCATTCCCACCTCTACACAGTCTGATAACAGACCAGCCTTTATTAGTCAAATCAGCCAAGCATTTTTTCAGGCTCTTAGTATTCAGTGACAAACTGAAGGTCTTTTAAAAACACACCTCACCAAGTTCAGCCACCAACTTAAAAAGACTGGACAATACTTTTACCACTTTCCCTTCTCAGAAGTCAGACCTGTCCTCAGAATGCTACAGGGTACAGCCCATTTGAGCTCCTGTGTAGATGCTCCTTTTTATTAGGCCCCAGTCTCATTCCAGACACCAGACTAACTTAGACTGTGCCCCCCAAAAACTTGTCATCCTTACTATCTTCTGTCTAGTCATACCCCTATTCACCGTTCTCAACTACTCAAATGCTCTGCTCTTGTTTACGCTGCCGGTTTACACTGTTTCTCCAAACCATCACAGCTGATATCTCCTGGTGCTATCCCCAAACTGCCACTCTTAACTCTTGAAGTAAATAAATAATCTTTGCTGACAGGACTATGCTGAATTTCCTTAGGCACTCTAATTAGATGTCCTAGGTCCTCCCAATACTTAGACCTTTAATACCTGTTTTTCTCCTTCTCTTATTCCGTTTAGTTTTTCAATTCATACAAAACCATATCCAGGCCATCACCAATAATTCTAAATGACAAATATTTCTTCTAACAGTCCCACAATATCACCCCTTACCACAAAATCTTCCTTCAGCTTAGTCTCTCCCACTCTAGGTTCCCACGCCACCCCTAATCCCACTCGAAGCAGCCCTGAGAAACATTGCCCATTATCTCTCCCTACCATCCCCCAAAATTTTCGCTGTCCCAACACTTTACCACTATTTCATTTTATTTTTCTTATTAATGTAAGAAGACAGGAATGTCAGGCCTCTGAGCCCAAGCTAAGCCATCATATCCCATGTGGCTTGCACATACACATCCAGATGGCCAGTTCCTGCCTTAACTGATGACATTCCACCACAGAAGAAGTAAAAATGGCCTGTTCCTGCCTTAACTGATGACATTGTCTTGTGAAATTCCTTCTCCTGGCTCATCCTGGCTCAAAAGCTCCCCTACTGAGCACCTTGTGACCCCCACTCTGCCCGCCAGAGAACAACCTCCCTTTGACTGTAATTTTCCTTTACCTACCCAAATCCTATAAAATGGCCCCACCCCTATTTCCTGTTGCTGACTCTCTTTTCGGACTCAGCCCGCCTGCACCCAGGTGAAATAAACAGCCATGTTGCTCAAAAAAATAAATAAATAAATAAAATAACAGAAATATAATCTACTGTCTGGAGGCTAGAAGTCCAAAGTCAAGGTGTTGGCAGGACTGTTCTCCCTCTGAAACCTGGAGGCGAATCTTTTCTAGTCTCTTTCTAGCTTCCGGTGTTTGTTGGTATCTTTGGTGTTCCTTGGCTTGTTGCATTACTCCCATACCCCATCTTCACATGAGATTCTCCCTGTGTCTCTTCACATTGCTTTCTCTCTGGGCATGTTTGTGTTTGTGTCCAAATTTCCTCTTTTGACAAGGACATTAGTTATATTGAATTAGGGCCCATCCTAATGACCTTATCTTAGCTTGATCTTACCTGCAACGATCTGTTTTCAAATAAGGCCACATTCTGAAGTACTTGGAGTTAGGACTTCAACATATCTTTTGAGGGGTATACAATACAACATATAAAAACTAGAAAAACAAAAACAAGTAAATCAGTTGGCTATAAAAATAAAGTATTTTTATCTAATAAGAGAAACTGAGAGAAAGTGGCCTTTAATTAATAATAAAGCATTCTTTTCCAAAGAAGGGAAGCAATTCTGTTAAGCCTGCATGAAATTAATTAGGATTTTAATGGGATTCCGATCTCTTGAAAGTCATATTAAGCATTAAGTGATTGATACCTCAAAATATTTAATGTTATGGAAAATGGAAAACCATTAAACTACGTTATACTATAAAATCATTGTGAAGAGTTCCTATTCCATTACTCGGGTAAGAGTAACTTGTGAAGAGCTCAAATATGTCTTTGCTATAATGAATGTTCGTTTGTTTGCTTCTGAAAAACTAAACTTAAGGGATGCTATTATTATTTCAGAAGTTTATGGTAAATTATTAAGTATGTAATTTAGCCTGTGAATTGGTTTCTGAAAAATCTGTGTTTCAGCACAAGGTAGACAACAAGATGAATGCACTGATATAAGCCTGACAGATGTGAATGATGGATTCTGTGCATTGTCAGTAAGTCCATTCCATCTTCTAGAGATATGGCACAGTACTCAGGTGTAAATGGCTAACTTCCACATTACATTTGGGTGTTGAGTTATGAAGAAATCCTAAGTGGCACACCAGCATTTGTTCTGGGCCCCATCAATTTCACAAGCTGTTTTTTTGTTTGTTTGTTTTGTTTCTTTAGCAATGCTCTGTTCAGACTTCCTTTCCAAGGAGCCTGGTCACCTTGAACACACTAACTGATATTATATTGGCCTCTAGTTTACAAAAAATTGATTGCAAATATGTTCTCTGTCCACAACACGTGGAGTTTTCACACTGCCATACCATATGCCTAAATACAGAACCTAAGCCAGTTCTATCCTACATGTCCTGTAGGATATTAGCTTTCATTATGTGAAGTCATCCTTACCACCACATCTGGAATTGTGTCCCACCTGTCTTAAATTCTTGCTCCCTTACACCTCTTGTATTTATTTTTGGTTACCTGGCCCATGCACTTAATCCTTCTTTTAAACCCTGAACACTCACTGTATATTGAATCAGAGCATTTAAGGGGTTAATTTGTCTTATACACCATTTCTGTGGGAAGATATCTGCTGCATTCTAAACAATTTATAAATAGACTTAAAATCACAGTCTGTGGCTATGTTTTAAATTTTTGAGGCTTTGATTGGAAAGTCATTCAATGTGAACAAATGGATACATGATTATGCAAAGAAAGTATAATATGGCAACCAAAGAAACTTAAAGTTGATCTATCATACTCATTTTAACTAGATTTTGTTCTATAGTAATTGGAAACAAATAGCAAACATCTGATTAAAGTGACTAAGTCTTTTACTTTGAAAAAAGAATGTGTGGCCGGGCACGGTGGCTCACACCTGTAATCCCAGCACTTTGGGAGGCCGAGGTGGGCAGATCACCTGAGGTCAAGAGTTTGAGACCAGCCTGACCAAGATGGAGAAACCCTATCTCTACTAAAAATAAAAAATTAGCCAGGCGTGGTGGCACATGCCTGAGGCTGAGGCAGGAGAATTGCTTCAACCTGGGAGGTGGAGGTTACGGTGAGCCGAGATCGTGCCATTGCACTCCAGTCTGGGCAACAAGAGCAAAACTACACCTCAAAAAAAAAAAAAAGAAAGAAAAAGAAAAGAAAAGAAAAAAGAATTTGTTCACCTAATCTTCTTGCAGAAAAAAAGAGAACCAAACATAAGGGAGGCTATTCTAATGTGTCTCTGAAGATTCCTGAATGCCCTTTCCCTTTCCAATTTTTTTTTCTTTGAGCTGGGATACTACCTAGGATACTTCACTTAAGTGGGGCCTTCCTGGAAAGAGAAAGAGGGGCAAAACTCGTGGCTTGCAGATAGCTTCTTCCAGCTAAGTGGAGAAGATAAATGGTGGGAGATTCTGTAGAACAGTTATTTTGATGTCCAAAGGTAAGATCTTGGATATTTAGCCTAAGGCAACCCACTGGCATACTCCCACTTTTCCTGCACAGAGAACCCCCCCTTCCTGAAATATTAGCAATAGATTCCTTTTGTTTACCAACACTCTCAGGAATCATTCTCATAGTATACATTAATTTACTTATCTTTGTTTCTTGAGTTAGATACAATGCTCTGGAATTTTGGTGATAGGTGGGGTGCCAAGTCGGGAAATGGTTAAGGATGAGTAAAAAATGGTTTTAGAACATCGACCATTTTAGAAGCAGTCAGAGTAGGCTGGGATCCTCAGTAGCAAAAGCTGAAGACATCCCAGTGGGCCACATGAGGTACTGGGTCCAAGAGAGGGAGTGAAACCCAGTTTAAGCATCTTGCTGTTCTATCTGGTCTGCACCTTCTCAAGTGAGAATTCAGTGCAGTTGCCCTTTGAGGAGAAGCAGATGAAGGTGTGTCTAGTCTGAGAAAGGGAGTTTCCTGCCCTTTCCTTCACAGCAGGACTAGAGGAGCCATTCTCATGCCCATGCCTTCCAGATCTATTTCTTGATTTCCAGTGTCTTTTACTAGACTCCCCTGTGACTCTGACATTACTTTCTCATGAAGGAACAGAATAGGGGAGTATTTTGCAGGAAATGACTTCTGGGTGCTGAGAGAGTGAATATAGGATTGTTCCTCTTCCAGAGCCCTACAAGCTGCTTATACCTTTTGTGGATGATGGTACAGATTGCCAAGTTTAGTCAACTACAGAGATAAACAGAGAAATAAGAAAGGAAGGGGGAGGGGGGTGTTGGCTAAAATACTACCACTGAGTACTATGCTCACCACCTGGGTAATAGAATCATCTGTATCCCAAACCTCAGCATCAAGCAATATACTCATATAACAACCGTGCACATATACTGGCTGAATCCAAATTTTTTTTTAAAAGATTTTTAAAAGAAAATAATATAATTTAAATAATTTTTCTTCAAAGGAAAGAAAAGTTAAACCTGCCTCATCAGAATTTTAGGTGTGCAAGTAAAAAATTTAAAAGATATTTTAAAGTCTATGAATCTAATTTTGAGCCTCTGTCTCCCTGAGTTGGTGGAAAGTTCAATTTGGAGTTCTGTAGTCTCTGGATTCTCATGAAGGGCCAAAACGTTAAGGAGGCCCTATTGAGCATTGATATGCTCTCCACTGGTTTTATCACCAAGGTAACTTCTGTTATCAGCCTGCATTTTCTTTCCATGGCTCGTGTTCCAATGATCTCAATTATGCTTGGGGCATAAAAATTGATAGTTCAATAAATAATTCTTCCATATTGTTAAAAATATTTTTAGGTGTTAGGTCTTTGAAGAGTACTGCTCCTCAAATATTAAAGACAGTGTAGTATTTATAATATTATCTTAAGCTTTTCCTATAGATTACAATATAGATGATTGGAAAAGCAAATTCACTACATATGGTTTTTAGTTTCTCACCAAATTTACTGTCAGTCTTTTTGAATGGGCATGGTCACAAATTTAGTTGCTCTTACATTTGATTGTAAGCCTCTGAAATACTGGAGAATATTTCATATTTCTTTATCCTCAAATCAATAAAGCCTAATAAGTGTGATATTATGTTGAAATAACCTCCTATGGGCACTGGAGAAAGGAAGCCATAGCTCTGATCCCAGAACTCAGTACAAACTGCATCAGACCACCCCCACCCCCTGTGTCATAAGGGATAGTAATGACCCTTATAATTGAAGATCTTGCTGTTGGGCCTGTAACTGACCCCCCTGAAATTGTGTTTAAAATGCTGTATTTATTTGCATTTCTTTGGGGAATTCATCAATAACTTTTCTTAATATCTCAAAACTCCCATAAGAGCCCTATATAATTGCAACATTTTTCCTCCCCCATGCTTAGTGGATTATCATGCCTGATTATGTTACTCAACACTCTTAAGTGTGAATTTATTCTCAGACAATGATCCTTATAAAACTGATGATTAAATTGGATGAAGCAACATTATTTTCACTAGCAGAATCTAGAGGTCTGAAAATGTGCTTGCAGTTCTTGCAGTTACTGACATGAATTCTTTTGGATTCTGAGGTGATTTAGTGTTTTTGTCTAGAAAACAAGAATCACATATCATTCATCTTTCTAAGCCATAAAAAAGAATTGTGATGCATAACGACATTAAAATTCTATGAAAGAAACATATGACTGCAAAGTATTTCTGTTACCAAGGACTCAGAGTCACACCTCTGTTATTTTGCTTTTATGCCAAGGAGAACAAGGTCATTAAATGCAGTCCAGACCCACATATTGCATTCCAACTGGCTCAAGAGGATGCTGCCTGCAAAGAATGTAGAACAATTTAGTAAAACTGTTAAGAGCTAGCTGAAAAAGAATTTTAAAATGCAGAGGGTAATTTGACAAAATTGAAATCTTTTATAATAGCACTGCAAAGATTAAAATAATTATAGCACGAGATAATTCTGTCACACTTTATCATTCTGTTCTTAACATCTGGAGATGTTATGAGGTAGATTTAGCATTCTACTATAATTTCTACCAGCATGTGCTATTATTTCTTTCCATCAACCCTGCAAGGCAAAGCTCACCCAAGTGCATTAAGTCATTCTCTGGCACATGATTTCTTTCAGTTATTTTAGAACAGGAAATTTAATGGTACTCTAGCACTCTCCTGTGACAAGCTGAGCATAACACCTCCGGGCACTCTATGCCTTCTTCTCATAAGTAAGCTTAATGACATTAATTTGGCAAAGCAATCTAAAATTCTTTATAATCTGTCTCTCTCCTCTTTACTCACGCTTGCATAGGTATATACACCCACATCTGACTGAGTTATAAAATGCTTTCTAGTTGAAAGCAAAATATTTTCCTTTCATGTGACACTGGAATGATAATTACTGCACTGTTGGTCATTAAACCAATAATTCAATAGGGAAATACCGCGATGAATGAACAAATTCCTTCTAAGACCTTTAATCAAAATATCTTCAATGAATATGAGTATGTGTTGTAAAGTTGTTATTGAATTGCACATGTACATTTAAGATATTTACTATAATGTGGCTGGTCTATTTTCAAATAACAACAAAACCAAGATACAGAAAATGGTGATTCATTATTCTGCCAAAGTTCTAGAGTGCTGAAATATGCAGCCTTAGATTTAAAAAAGCAATATTCTCAGGCATTCTGTAAGTACTCAGTGAGCTGAAACTGGGCCCAATTTCTTCCACACTTCCAATAGTCTGTTATCTTACTCAGATTTTATATTGCAAAAAAAAGGGACTCTGCTACTGTGGAAAGCAGCTTGGAGATTTCTCAAAGAACTTAAAATGATAACTACCATTTGACCCAGTAATCCTATTACTGGGTGTATATCCAAAAGAAAACAAATTGTTTTACCAAAAAAACACATACACTCACATGTTCATCACAGCACTATTCACAATAACTAGGACATGGAATCAACCTAGGTGCCCATCGATGGTGGATTGGATAAAGAAAGGGTGGTACACATACACCATGGAATACTACACAGTCATAAAAAAGAATGAAATCATGCCCTTTGAAACAACATGGAAAGAGCTGAAGGCCATTATCCTAAGTGAATTAACACAGAAACAGAAAACCACATACTACATGTTCTCACCTATAAATGGAACCTAATACTGGGTACTCATGGACATAAAGAGAACAATAGAAACAGGAACTACTAGAAAAAGGAAGGAGGAATGGGGCTAGGGTTGAAAAACTCACTATTGGGTCACAGGATCATTTGTACCCCAAAACTCAGCATCACACAATTACCCAGCTAACAAACCTGCACATGTACCCTCTGAATCTAAAATAAAAATTGGAAAAAATGTGGCTTTACAAAAGTACACCTAGATAGGAAGAATAAGTTCTAGCATTGTATAGCACTATGGGGTGACTGTAATTAACAAAAATTGTGTATTTTCAACTAGCTAGAAGAATAGATTTTGAACACTCCCAACATAAGGAAATAATACAAGCTTGAGGTGATGAACATACTAATTACCCTGATTTGAGATCGTTACATGTTGTATACATGTGTCAAAATAGCACACTGCACCCTGTAAATATGTATAATTATGTGTCAATGGAAAATAATAAAAGCAAAAAAAAGTAAGCCAAAAGTGACTTCGGGTTAGTTAACATTTCATCAAGTTTTCTATACTAACAAATCTAAAAATGTAAAATAAAAAATACATACATTTAGTCATCAAATTACTCTGTCTCTTGCTTCTTTTCTAGGTAGGAATAGGAACGCCGAAAAGAGAAAAAAATTGATTACTTTTCTTTTTATTATTTGGGTCCCTATAGAAATGAATAATTTAAATAATTATTATGATACTGTGCTTATTAAATGAGCCAGCTGTCTCATTTCTTGATGAAATGAAAAGAAGAAGACAGAAGCTGCTTCTTTTCCGTTTCATCCATACCTCTCATCTCAGTCTTTCATGATTTCATGCCAGAGACAACTGCTTTAGCTTTTGGGTTATCACTCTTCACTTCTCCCCTCTCTAATTTCTCCATTACTGCATTATTCCCATTGTGTCACTTAGCAACAAACACCTTCAATAATAATACCTGCCATGACCTAAAAGATGGAAATGTAACTGTTTTCAGCATTTTAAATGTACAGCTAACTTTTCAATACTGTCTACCATGGCCATCTTCCTTAAATCCATCAGAATTAAATGTCTGCCGAACTCCACATTCATTCCTGATTCGTGCACTATTACTCATAAACATCTCACCTAGAATGCCTTCTCTCCGCTTATCTCATCTTAACTATTTCTTATCCTCCTTCCTCTGGCTGATCAGATTCTCTCTTCCTGACAAAACCTTTCCTCAAAGTTCAATCCAAAGTGATTTTTCCATAGTGAATTTCATTGATCTGTTTTCCTCTTTAGGTAATCCATCATATTCTGTATTATGATATTTAAGAGAATAGAGAATTTTATTCACCTGAATTTCAGAAGAGTTGTTCTTCTTACAATAAGTGATCAGAGCAGGGAAGTGAAAGCACATCTCTGTGGACTCTATTGGTGGGGAAGGGTGAGAAACTGTATGTGTGAGGACCAGAGGACAAGAGGCAGAGGAGGAGGAGAGTGATATGGTTTGGCTGTGTTCCCACCCAAATCTCATCTTGAATTGTAGCTCCCATAATACCCATGTATTGTGGGAAGGACCCAGTGGGTGATAACTGAATCATGGGGGCAGTTTTCCCCATATTGTTATGGTAGTGAATAAGTCTTATGAGTTCTGATGGTTTTTATAAGGGGAAACCTGTTTTGCTTGATTCTGATTCTCTTTTTGCCTGCTGCCATGGAAGACATGCCTTTCACCTTTTGCCATGATTGTGAGGTCTCCCCAGCCACATGGAACTGTGATTCCACCAAACCTCCTTTTCTTTATAAATTACCCAGTCTCCAGTATGTCTTTACCAGCAGCATAAAAACAGACTAATACACAGGGGATGAGGGAAATGTGGTGATGAGGGGAGTTCATGGATAGAGAGGAGAGCTGCCGTGAAAGTGAAGTACTAGAAAGAATTAAACTATGAGAAGATATTTAGAAAACTGTGTTGAGAAAAGCAGTATGTTATCTAATCTTCTATACTATTTCTAGAAGAAAGACTACTAGACGGGTCTTATTTTTCAAGGTTATCAAAACGAAATATGAGGTGTTTTGAATACACTGAGACTAGACACAAAAAGATGTAGGTTTATAAATAAGACATAAAATTTATTAATAACTTAAATTTTTTATTTGAAGGAATATTTAAATATTTTTATGAGTTTATGATGTCATTCTTATTTACACTCTTGAGAGGAGAAAATGTATATATGTTGTTATCTTAGAATATGTAGTCTACAGAATAGGACTAATAATATAACTTTTTCTTGAGTGCTTCTGTGGAGAGTCCAGAAAACTTTTTTGAATAAAAGGTTTCTCAATGTCAAAGTTACTTCAGAAATAGAGTTTTGTTATGGAAATTTTAAAACTATACTTAATGACTCAAGGAGATGTCAACCTACCACTTTTGACTCAAGGAGATGTCAAGCTACCCCCCCCCCCTTTTTTTTTTTGAGTCATGGTCTGTCATCCAGGCTGGGGTGCAGAGGCCCGATCTTGGCTCACTGTAACCTCCATCTCCCAGGTTCAAGCGATTCTCCTGCCTCAGCCTCCCAAGTATCTGGGATTACAGGCACACACCACCATGCCTGGCTAATTTTTGTATTTTTAGTAGAGACGGGGTTTCATCATGCTGATCAGGCTTGTCTCGAACTCCTGACCTCGTGATCTGCCCACCTTGGCCTCCCAAAGTGCTGTGATTACAGGCGTAAGCCACCGTGCCGGCCTGAACCTAACACTTTTAAGTGTGTGTGTGTGTGTGTGTGTGTGTGTGTGTTCCTGGCCTTAAAAGCTTAAGGGACAACTTAGTTAAAATATCCAAAAAAGAATTAGGAAGCATATAATCTGCTCCTTTAGAAGAAGAGTTAGAATAAGGAGAGGCGGTAGTTGATAACATCAATTCTGAGTTCCTTATGACATTTTTATTTTAATTCCCTTATTCAAATACCAATGCTGCTGGAGTCTATTCTGAACACATTGTGCCTAAGATGGAAGAACGTTTCCCCAAAAATGCAACTAGAGCATCAAGATCCATTTTTATGCCTGAAAGCTAGACAGTGGAGTACAGTGGGTAGTTTCCTATGGTGGGTAATTATGTGTAAGAAAAATAAAACTTTTTCCATCTTCTTTTGTTAATGAAACAGTGAGTCATGGTCTAGGAGTCTGAGGAATAGAAAGAAGTGGGAAGAACCAGAATCTATTCCTGGACCCACCCCTGATTCGTGGAGTATATTTGGACAAATCTCTAAATACTTCTCTGTTTTAGCATCATTAGAACATTGATTTATTAATTCACTCATTCATGCATGCAACATTAGTGAGTAACTGTAAGGTGCCCACATATGAAGATGAAAAGTCATAGTTCCTGAAACACACAATCTGGGAAGTGTCAGATGTGTAAACAAGTCATTACAATTCCTTGTGATAGGAATATAATACATGTACTCAAGGTACCATGATGGGACAAAGAGGTATGTTGACTAGGACATGCTAGGGTAGGGTTCAGAGAAGAAGAAACACCTAGGTGGGTCTTGAAAGGTAGGTTAAAGTTTATTAGAAGGGGTTGGGAAAAGAGGATTCCAAGTACAGGGAACAATATGTGCAAACACATGGAAACATGAGAGAATATTGCGGGGGGTACTGTAAATAGTTTAATATGAAAGCATAAGGGGGGTGGGTGGGAGGCAATGGCGGATGAAACGGGAGAGAAAACAGTGCCAAATATTGGAGGACCTTATATGCTATGCAAAGAGTTTGGTTGAATGCTTTAATCACGATAATAATATAATCTTATTTCTGTTTTTTCAGGAAGATTGCTGGTCATATGACAGCTAGATGGCAAGGTGCAGCTAGAGTTAGGTAAGCCATTTAGAAGTAAATTGTAATAATCCAGGCAGATGATGATATGACCCTGCACCAGAACAATGGGAATGAAGAGGCTGAAGCAGATATTAATGATGTCAAGGAAGTAAAATGTAAAGGAAACCTGTAGAACCATTAGAAATGGAAGGAATAAGGGGAATCTGGGGGAATACCTCCCAGATTTCTTGTTCGGTTGACAGGTTACTCGCTTATGTCATTAATTTATTACTAGAAGAAAGATAATTAATAATATTTATGTATGTTGAACTTTAGGTGTGTAAGCAAAAAAATGTCTTGGGAAATTTCATTTTTCTTTCTCAATAGAATTTTCTTTTTCTTAAATTGTACTTTAAGTTCTGGGGTACATGTGCAGAACGTGCAGGTTTGTTACACAGGTTTACACGTGCCATGGTGGTTTGCTGCACCCATCAATCCGTCATCTACATTAGGTATTTCTCCTAATGCTATCCCTCTCCTACCCCCCAACCCCAAGACAGGCCCTGGTGTGTGATATTCCCCACCCTATGTCCATGTGTTCTCATTGTTCAACTCCCACTTACGAGTGAGAACGTGTGGTGTTTGTTTTTCTATTCTTGTGTTAGTTTGCTGAGAATGATGTTATTTTCTAAAGATTAACCAGTACCTTTTCTAGAGTCTGGAATGAGTCCAATGAATTTTATATTTACTCACTTTTCTCTCATAGAAGGTTTACCAATGGTCTCTTTCTAAAACTTCCTTTCGGTTCACTTTTTTCCCTTTAATTTTGGTCTTACAGGAGATGACTGTATGACAATACAGAATTATTACTGAAAAATTTGGAAGATGATACCTACAAATAACTTCATAAGAAAACACTCTGGACTTTCACACTGCCACTAATTGTTGTTAATTTTTAAATTAACAACAATCAAATTAATAATCAAAAGAAAAAGGAGTTTCTTTTGATTGTTGTTGCTATACTGACAGGGAAATGTCAGCACTATGTGCCCATAGTTATACAAATTGTAAATCAATGGGTTTATCATGTTCAAAATGGGATGATGTATGATACTGACTTAGGTTTTTCATGATTAAAAATAATTAATCCTGGTCAGAGGCTATTATTTTTGTTCAAGGTAGAAAAGAAGAAAGGGAGGAGAGAGGAAAAGCTAAATAGTGAAAGAGATAAATAACAAAAACCTCTCTAAACCATATATGAAAATTGAATGAGAGGTTTATATTCTAATATTATTATTACTTTCTGGGTATTTTTGTATTTCTTGTTTACCCTCTGGAAAAAGTGTTCTGATTTAACATTTTCTCTTTGAATATCTTTTGTCAGTAATCAAGCTGACTTGAGTTGATTGCTCCAAATAAAGTATTTCTGTCAATTTGGAATTAATTGTGAAAAGGCATGCCATGCCATAACACAATTCCATCCTTTAATATGACTACAAGAAAGAAAGCAAATCATGGCTAATTCAATCCATAATAAGCTGACCACATTTTCTAAAGGGCATTATATTTATATACTCCAGTGTGTATTACATATACTAAACTTTCAAAAATACCATCAGAAAGAGTTGTGTTTTTAGTCAAAAATTAAGCTAAGAATAAATATCTATTCTAAGAATCGCCAGACAAAGTATCTCTTTATATTTTCCAATTCCACATTCTTAAAGCGTCAGCTTTCCTTTTTCTGCATCATTACATCAGTTTTTGAATGCAATCAACCTTCCACTATTTAAGATCTGATTAGCAAATTCTATTACTCCTGTTCTCTGTTCACCTTCTTCATCTCGCCCCTGAAGAACATCACTATGATTTGATGAAAAAGTAGAAAAATATGAAGTCAAATATTAATCAGTCTAACCTGCAATTTTAATAGTCCTTGAAAAATATTTGGTGTGGAGGATTTTGAAACTAAATATTAAGGTTAAGAAAAAAAAGGATAAAAGAGAAAAAAAGAAACCAAAAAAATCCTGAAACCAAAAATTAAAACCACCACATCTGCCTTAGTATAAGAACTTGAGTTATTGTTTGCTCACCATATACGATCAGCATAAATAGAGTTGGCTTTACCTAGTATAAGTGGAAAAGTATGTTTTTAATATGCAACTTTCTATTCAATAGAAGTTATTGTCCTTTAGCTTCTCTGCTTTTCAACATATCACATAAGTGTAAATTCATTATGAAAATTATACATTGACCAAATAATGCAATTATTACAAAAACTAGTAAATTACTTATTTAATATTTATTTATTCTCTCTCCTATACTTTTCTCTTGTTTTTTTTTTCTTCCTTTCTGTCTACCTACCTGCTTTACTTCTTTTAAAAAATATAAAGGATAATATTTTTCTAACATTTGTTTACTTCCAATGGAAAAGGTTTAATTAATTTTAAGAACATATGGACACAGGAAGGGGAACATCACACACTGGGGCTGTTGGGGGCAGGGGTGGGGGGTGACGGGGGTGGAGAGCATTAGGACAAATACCTAATCATGAGGGTCTTAAAACCTAGATAACGGGTTGATAGGTGTAGCAAACCACCATGGCACATGTATACGTAAGTAATAAACCTGCACGTTCTGCACATGTAGAACACGTTCTGCACATAGAACTTAAAGTAAAATTTAAAAAAATGTAAAAACTTTAAAAAATGAACACAGTAAAGTGCTATTAAATGTTGTAAGCAATGGAAGTAAATTCTGCTGGTAGGAGAATTTCCAGTTATAACTAATCTAGACCTATAATATTTTTGTAGGTTTAATTAAATATAAATGTATTGGAACTTCAAGTTTTATAGTAATAGATTATTATATTTTTAACAGATTGTAATACCAGAAGTTGTAACATATAATTTAATTTTATAACTTATTTTTTATTCAATGCAATCAAAAAGATTTTTTAAATTGGCTTTTTACAGAGATTCTTTTAAGCCTCTCTTAAGTATAATTTTCCTGAAGATTTTATAGTACATTATAGTTTACTGCAGTATGTCTTGTATGTTATCATATGGCTACAGTATATTATTTAAAACTAGAGTTTTTCTCTATTCTGAAGTTAAAAGAATCAATTCAAATTTTATACAACTAAATGGATTTATCACTAAGTGATAAAGAGCATATGATGTTAGCTAGTTCAACACTATCAGGTGAAGAAAAGGATGATAAAAATAATAGCTTTACTCAGAAAAGATTAATGAGAAAATGAGGTTACCCTGACAAAATGATTTGGATTTTCTCACACCTTTTAAAAAATGCATTTAATCATTTTTATCTGAGTCTATGTAATTTATAAAAAGAAACTAATTAGCGTAGCTCTCCAAAATAACAATGTTAATGCCTCAGTGGTTTTTTCATATAATCAAAGTTGTACAAACATATTTATGATGGAATCATCTATTTCTAAAGGTTTAAATGTTGTAATGATAAAATTGTGTTTAGACTTGAAATCTGGTAAGCTAATTCAAGTTAAGAAAAATACGATTTGTAAGAAAACTTAAAAGAAAAATGATTCTTTTCATAAAAGCTGATGACAAAAAAATTATATTCAATTCCAGCAGGAAAAGCCCACCATTGCAGCAGGGCTTGAATAAACCCACTCTGTGGGTTGTCTATCCTATTTATAATTGTTTTTGTTGCACTTGTTTTTGGGTTCATGAAATCTTTGTCTAAGCCAATGTCTAGAAGGGTTTTTCCAATGTTATCTTCTAGAATTATTATAGTTTCAGATCTTAGATTTAAGTCCTTGATACATCTTGAGTTGATTTTTTTGTGAGGTAAGAGATGAGGACCCAGTTTCATTCTCCTACATGTGGATAGCCAATTATCCCAAGTGTCCTTTCCCCACTTTATGTTTTTGTTTGCTTTGTCAAAGATCAGTTGGCTCTAACTATTTGGGTTTATGTCTGGGTTCTCTATTCTGTTCCATTGGTCTATGTGCCTATTTTTATACCAGTACCATGCTGTTTTGGTGACTATGGCCTTATAATATAGTTTGAAATCAGGTAATTTGATGCCTCCAGATTTGTTATTTTTGCTTAGTCTTGCTTTGGCTATGCAGGCTCTTTTTTTGGTTCCATATGAATTTTAGAATTTTTTTTCTAATGCTGTGAAGAATGATGGTGGTATTTTGATGAGAATTGTGTTGAATTTGTAGATTGCTTTTAGCAGTATGGTCATCTCAACAATATTAATTCTACCCATCTATGAGCATGGGATGTATTCCCATTTGTTTGTGTCATCTATGATTTCTTTCAGTAGTGTTTTGTAGGTTTCCTTGAGAGGTCTTTCACTTCCTTGGTTAGGTATATTCCTAAGTATTTTTTTTTTTTCAGCTATTGTAAAAAGGGTTGATTTCTTGATTTGATTCTCAGCTTGGTTGCTATTGATGTATAGCAGAACTACTGATTTGTATACATTAATTTTGTAACCAGGAACTTTGCTGAATTTACTTATTAGTTCTAGGAGCTTTCTGGAGGAGTCTTTAGGGTTTTTGAGGTACATGATTATATCATCAGCAAAAAAAAGACAGTTTGACTTCCTTTTTACAGAGGAAATAAAGGGCATTTGGATGCCTTTTATTTCTTTCTCTTGTCTGGTTGTTCTGGCTAGGACTTCCAATACTATGTTGAAGAGGCATTGTGAGAGGGGGCATCCTTGTCATTTTCCAGTTCACAGAGGGAATACTTTCAACTTTTCCCCATTCAGTATTATGTTGGCTGTGGGTTTGTCATAGATGGCTTTTATTACATTGAGCTATGTCCCTTGTATGCCAATTTTGCTGAGGTTTTTATTCATAAAGGGATGCTGGATTTTATTGAATGTTTTTTCTGCATCTATTGAGATGATCATGTGATTTTTGTTTTTAATTCTGTTTATGTGGTGTATCACATTTATTGACTTGAGCATGTTAAACCATCCCTGCACCCCTGTTATAAACCCACTTGATCATGGTGGATTATCTTTGTGTTATGTTGTTGGATTTGGTTAGCTAATATTTTGTTAAGGATTTTAGCATCTATGTTCATCAAGCATATTGGTCTATAGTTTCCTTTTTTAGTTATTTCCATTCCTGGTTTTTGGTATTAGGGTGATACTGGCTTTATAGAATGATTTAGGGTGGGTTCCTTCTTTCTTGATCTTGTGGAATAGTGTCAAAAGGATTGGTACCAATTCTTTGAATTTCTAGTAGAATTTTGCTGTGAATCCATCTGATCCTGGACTTTTTTTGTTTGTAGTTTTTTAATTGATATTTCAATCTTGCTGCTTATTATTGGTCTGTTCAGGGTATCTAATTATTCATGATTTAAGCTAGGAGGGTTGTATCTTTCCAGGAACTTGTCCATCTCTTCTAGGTTTTCTAATTTATGTGCATAAATGTGTTCATAGTAGCTTCAAATGAACTTTTTGTATTTCTGTGGTGTCAGTTGTAATATCTCCTGTTTCATTTCTTATTGGATTTTCTTTCTTCTTTTATTGGTTAACCTTGATAATAGTCTATTACTTTTATTTATCTTTTTGAAGAACCAGATTTTTGTTTCATTTATCTTCTGTATAAGAACTGCTTAAAGAAGCTCTAAATCTTGAAACAAATCCTAGAACCATATCAAAACAGAACCTCTTTAAAGCATAAATCTTACAGGACCTATAAAACAAAAATATGATTTAAAAAACAAAAACAAAAAGCAAAAAACAAAGGTACACAGTCAACAAATAGTACAATGAGTGGAATGGTATCTCACATCTCAATACTAACATTGAATGTAAATGGCCTAAATGCTCCACTTAAAAGATACAGAATTGCAGAATAGATAATAATTCACCAACCAATTATCTGCTGCCTTCAAGAGACTCACCTAACACATAAGTACTCACATAAGGTAAAAGGATGGAAAATAACATTTCATGCAAATGAACACCAAAAGCAGGCAGGAGTAGCTATTCTTATATCAGACAAAACAAACTGTAAAACAACAGCAGTTAGTAAAGACAAAGAGGACATTATATAATGGTAAAAGGGCTTGTCCAACAGGAAAATATCACAATCCTAACCGTATATGCACTATGCTGGAGTATATACTAACACTGGAGCTCCCAAATTTATAAAACAATTAGTAATATACCTAAGAAATGAGATAGACAGCAACACAACAATAGTGGGGGACTTCAATACTTCACTGACAGCACTAGACAGGTCATCAAGACAGAAAGTCAACAAAGAAACAACGGATTTCAACTATACCTTGGAACAAATGGACTTAAGAGATATATACAGAACAGCCTATCCAACAACCACAGAATATCCATTCTATTCCACAGTGCATGGAACTTTCTCCAAGATAGACCATATTATATGCCACAAAATGAGCCTCAATAAATTTTAAAAAATTGAAAGTATATCAGGCACTCTCTCAGACCACAGTGGAATAAAACTGGAAATTAACTCCAAAAGGAAGCTTCAAAACCATGCAAATTCATGGAAATTAAATAATTTGCTCCTGAATGGTCATTGGGTCAAAAATGAAATCAAGATGGAAATTAAAAAATTCTTCAACTAGTCACAATAGTGACACAACATATCAAAACCTCTGGGATACAGCAAAGGCAGTGCTAAGAGGAAAATTCACAGCCCTAAATGACTACATCAAAAAGACTGAAAGAGCACAGACAGACAATATAAGGGCACACCTCAAGGAACTTGGAAATGAGAACAAAGCAAACCCAAACCCAGCAGAAGAAAGGAAATAACCAAGATCAGAACATAACTAGGTAAAATTGAATTCTTTTTTACAATACTTATTATTTAAGTTCTTTATAGATTCTGGATATTAGACCTTTGTCAGATGCAGAGTTTGTGAATATTTTCTCCCACTCTGTAGGTTGTCTGTTTTTGTTGTTGGTAATTTCTTTTGTTTTGCTGTGGAAAGCAGTTTGGAGATTTCTCAAAGAACTTAGAATTACCATCCAACCCAGCAATCCCATTGATGGGTATATATAGAAAAGAAAACAAATTGTTCTATCAGAAAGACACATGCATCTATATGTTCACTGCAGCATATTCACAATAGCAAAGACATGGAATCAACCTAGGTGCCTAGCAGTGGTGGATTGAAAAAAGAAATGTGGTACATATACATCACAGAATACTATACAGCCATAAGAATGAATTCATTGTCCTTTGCAGCAACATAGATGGAGCTGGAGGCCATTATCCTAAGTGAATTAACACAAGAACAGAAGACTAAATACCACATGTTCTCACATAAATAGGAGTTAAACATTGAATACACATAGACATAAAGTTGGGAACAGCAGATACTGGGGACTGCTAAACAGGGAAGGAAAAGAGGGCGGCATGGGCTAAAAAACTATGTACTGGGTACTATTCTCAGTACCGGGTGATGGATCCTTTGAAATCCAAACCTTAGCATCACACAATATACCCTTGTAACAAACCTGCACATGTACCCTTTAATCTATAATAAAAGTTGAAATTAACAAAAATAATTATTGTCAATAAGAATAACAAAAACAATTGACAAAATTTCTGAAAACCGACGAACAAAAAAGTTCCCTTTCTCTCCAAGACTTGACTTAAATGACATGGAAAATACAAATAGAAGAAAGCTGTTGTCATTAGTAGACGCTCAGAACAATATGCCATCCACATACCACAGACATTAAAGAATATTGTCCCTATATAAGATAAGGTAGATGGGAAAAGATAATTAAGGGTAAGAAAACAGTGTGTTTCCTGGGGAGGCAGAGAGGGGATCATCACTGAAAATGTGTAACTTTTCCTAATTTGAGTGATAAAGGATGGAGAAAAGTACAGACCAGGAGATAGATGAGAGATGCTAATTTCCAGGGAGAGGCCTATAGACAGCAAACAAAAACCCATGGGAGGCAAATTTCTTTCTCAAGAGTCTAATCACTGACCTGAGGGGACTTTCTAATATGGCAGGCATCACTACCCCACAGGAGGTGAGGCAGCACAAGGTTGTTTCCTGCATGCAAACACTGAACCAAGCAAACAAACTCTTATGCCTTTCCCCCCCGATAAGGGAAACACTGGATGCAACTTCAGGCCTTGGCTGTCACCCACAGGCTTCTAGATTACGTACAGAAAACAGAAGCTTACCAAAAGGAGCATAAAATTAGAGAATAATAAGAGCTTACAAGAAAGATTTCTCACACATTTGGGAAAATGTCCTGACTCACGTTGATCTCTCCTCAAACAGAGTGAGAAAAATTAATGTGCCACAGCTAGCTTGTACTGGCTTCAAAGAGCCAATTGTTAGCTTTTTGGGAATAGCGCAAGCCTCTTTTTGTCATGTCAGCAGTTTGAAGTCAGCTATCATGGAGTTGCAAAGTATAGTAATAACCAAAATGAAAAATTCTCTGCAGAGGCTCAAGAGTAGACTTGAGCAGACAGAAGAATCATCACTCTTGAAGATAGATAAAAAAAGATTAGGCAGTCTGAAAAACAGAAAGAAAATGAAGAAATATGAGAAAATATTCTCAGATGATTTTGAGACAACATTGAATGCACCAACATATGTGTAATGGGAGTACCAAAGGAGAGGAGAGAGGGAAAAGGGCAAAAAAAAAAAAAAAAAAAAAAAAAAATACTTGAAGAAGTAATGCCATTTACAATTTTGTTAAAATAATTAAGTAAATAGGAACAAACTTAGGGAAAGAAGTGCACAGCTTTGACACTAAAAATTACAAAGCTTTGTTGAATTAAATTAAATAGCTAAATTAATGGAAACACATCCTATGTTTATGGATCAGAATACTTTACTATTGCTAAAATAGCAGTACTCCCCAAATTAATCAGCACATTTAACATAATTGCTATCAAAATTTCCAGAAATTGAGAAGTTGATTATAAAATGTATTAAAAAGCAAAGGACCTGGAATAGCCAAAATGATCTAGAAAGAACAAAGTTGATGGACTCACACTTCCCAATTCCTAAACTTACTACGAAGCTAGAGTAATCAAGACAGTGTGGCTGGATGCAGTGGCTCACACCTGTAATCCCAGCATTTTGGGAGACTGAGGCAGGTCAATCCCTTGAGGCCAAGAGTTTGAGACCAGCCTGGCCAACATAGTGAAATCCCATCTTTACTAAAAATTCAAAATTTAGCTGAGCATAGTGGCCCATGCATGTAATCCCAGCTACTCAGGTGGCTGATGTGGGAGAGTCACCTGAGCCTGAAAAGTTGAGGCTGCAGTGAGCTGAGATTATGCCACTGCACTCCAGCCTGGATGACAGAGAGAGACCCTGTCTCAAAAATAAATACATAAATAAAAAAGAGAGTATGGCTCTTGTGTTCATAGGGACATATAGATCAATGAAACAGAACCAAGACTCTAGGAGTGAACCTTTATTTTTGTCGTGAATAGCTTTTGGACAAGGGTGCCAAGACAACTGAATGGGCACAAATAGGCTTTTTAACAAATGGTTCTGGGACAATTGGATAACTACATGCAAAAGAATTAAATTGGGTCCCCTACTTTATTCACACCATATGCAAAAATTAACTCAACATGGATTATAGAACTAAATATAAGAGCTAAAACTATAAAACTCTGAGGAGAAAACATAAGAGTAAATCTTAGGACCTTGGATTAAGCAATTTTTCTTAAGCATGACACCTAAAATATAAATAACAAAAAAGTAGATAAATTGAACTTTATCAAAATTAGGAACTTTTGTGCCTCAAAGCACACTATCAAGAATATGAAAAGACAACCCATACAATGGGAAAAATATTTGCAAGTCATATACATAATAAGAGTCTAGTATTCAGTATATACATATATAAAGAACTCTACAATTCAATAGAAAAAAATTTTTAAATTGACAAAGCATTTGAAAATATTTTTCCAAAGAAGATATACAACTGGCCAATAGGCATAGGAAAAAAATGTGCAATATCTTTATTCACTAAAGAAATGAAAATCAAAACCACAGTGGGATGCCATTTCACACCCACTAAAATGGCTAAAATAAAAAAGACAGACAATAACCAGTGTTGATGAAGATGTGGAGAAATTGCAACCCTCATGCATTGCTAGTGGGATTGTGAAAATGTTGCAGCCACTTTAGAAAATACAGTTTGGTAGTTTCTCAAAATGTTAAACATAGATTTATCGTTAGTCCAAGCAAATGTATTCTTAAATATATACTCAAGAGAAATAAAAACATGTTAATAACTAAACTTGTACGTTAACATATATGATATTAATCATAATATCCAATAAGTGAAAACAACCCAAATGCCCATCAAATGATGAACGGATTTTTATAAATGCATCTTATTTGTACAATAGTGTATTATTTGGCAATAAAAATAGGGAAATGGTATTACATGCTATTGCATGAATGAATCTGAATACATCAAGCAAGCCACAAAGGAACACATGTATTATTGCATTTATATGTAACGTCCAAATTAGGCAAATCTGTAGAGACAGAATGGTAGATTACTTGGTTGCTTAAGTCTTGGAGGTGCCGGGTGGGGAATGCCTCCTAATGGACAAAAGGTTTTTTTGGAGGGTGTTGAAAATGTTTTCAAGTTAGATTGTGATGATGATTATAGTACAACTCAGTGAATATACTAAAAACCATTTAATTGTACACTTTAAATGGGTGAATT
The DNA here is from genome assembly GCF_009828535.3 of Hylobates moloch. NCBI lineage: Eukaryota > Metazoa > Chordata > Mammalia > Primates > Hylobatidae > Hylobates > Hylobates moloch. The sequence continues at coordinate 70,114,599 of NW_026652288.1, forward strand.
TTATGGTATATGAAGTAGATCTCAGTGAAGGTATTTTTAAAAAAATAAGTGAAGAAAGAACATTTTTCTGAAGAGAATTTTAGTGGTGATATTGAAAATATGACAACTGATGTTACAGGCACTGATTATTGAAAGAGAAGATGGCCTCAGATCTGAGCTGGAACCCGGAGGCCTCCTGCTGGCATAGCCATTAACTATTTTGGAACAGGTAGGTTTTCCAGGGGTTAAGGACAGAAGCAATTTGCCAGTGCACACAAGTATAGGCCCACAATCCTCAGGCTAAGTTTTTTAGAGCCAGATGTGTTTCAGAATTCAGAATTTTTCAGATCTTATAAAGATACCATGGCTACTATATTCAACTACCAAGTTATAGAAAGTACAGGGGCCCAAGGAACAGCTTAAACTTTACCATGAATATTCAATCAGCAAAATTTAGGCTGTGGGACAATCTATAAGACAAATGCCTGGACGTGTTTAATAAATACCTTACGAAGTTAAAACAAAAAAGATGGAGAAAAAACTATTGTTTTGAAAAGACTTGAGATAAATTAACCAATGACAATTAAATGAACCCACACACTCCCAGCCTCCCAGGGACCTCTCTCCATAAGCTATCCTCTATCTCTCTCTTACTTTCAAGTTCTCTCTCCAATTAGACCCTTTCCATCAGCAATTAAAATGCTGAAAGCTTTTCGATCTTTAAAAAGCACTCTTCACTACATCTCATCCTGACATCTTATTAGTTGCTAGGTTTCTTAGTCTGTTTTCTGTCCCTTTTAACAGAATATCTGAAACTAGATAATTTGCAAAGAAATGGAATTTATTTCTTACAATTCTGGAGGCCTGGGGATATGAGGTTAAGGGGTACATTTTGTGAAGGTCTTTCTGCTGGTGAAGACTCTCTGTTGTGTCCTGAAGTAGCACAGAGCATCACATGGTGAGAGGATTGAGCATTATAACATGCTCACTCAAGTTTTTTTCTCTTATTACAAAGCCACCTGTTCTCCTCCCATAATAACCCATTTGTCTATTAACCCATTAATCTATTAATCCATTAATGGATTAATCCATTTATGATCCAATATCTGTTAAGGGCTCCATCTCTCAATACTGCCACATTGGAGATTAAGTTTCAACATGAGTTTTGGAGGGGACATTCAAACCGTAGCACTACATCTCGGCATCTCCTTCATGCGAATGTCTCTTTATCTCCATCTTTACTGCGCTTCACTTAGTTTGGACTGCTATGGTTTTTACCTGAATATATAGTTTCTATACACGTTTCTTGTTTTTTGGTCTTGCTCCCTGCTATGAGCTGAAGAGTGTCCCCTCAAAATTCATATGTTGAAGCCCTAACCACTAAAGAGATGGTATTTAAAAGTAGGGCCTTTGAGAGGTAATTGGGTTTAGATGAGGTAATAGGATTAGTACCCTTATAAGAAAAGGAAGAGAGACCAGAATTCGCTCTTTCTCTCTTCATCTTCCAAGGACACAGCAAGAAGGCCACCATCTGCAATCCAGGGAGAAAGCTCTTACCAGGAACTGAATCAGTAGGCATCTTCCTCTTGAACTCAGCCTTCAGAACTATGAGAAATAAATGTCTGTTGATCATAGTCTCTCCTACATTAGACACATCATTGATTTTCCACTCTCACAAAAATAAAAAAACAACAAATTTAAATTCTTTTGCTTAGTATACTCCTATTGTGGCCTAGATGAGCTCTCCAACCACTGGCACTCGTGTCAATTGCCTTCCTAATATTTCATATTCAGTCTCACTCCTGACCTTTACATCTACCCATTACCCAAGACTCCCAACTTTAACTCATTCTTCAGCTCTCAATTTAAATGTCACCTCCTCTGCAAGACTGTTCTGCCTTCACCACCCAAGACTGTCCTCCCAAAATGCTTTGTGTTTATTAATTCAAGGCATGTTCACAATCTATTAAAATAAACTATCTCAGAGGAGAATCATGCAGTATTTAAGTGAATTAAACACATTGACATTTCATAAAACAAGCAAGCTGATAAGCAAACAGTCTCCATCCCTCCCTCAGCAAAACCGGAAATTCAAAAAAGTAAATTATTATTTGTATAACCTACCCTTTAATTGGTAGAGAACTATTTTATCTGGTGGGTAATTGTTATGTTTCAATGCTAAGAAAAGACAAAACAAACTAAATTAGGCTTACTGATAGTTGGTACAGGATAAACACAATAATGACTGCAATAATGACTACTACACTTTAAAAAATAAATTAAGAAGTCTTCAAAGAGATCTATTCAACACTACCTATCATTCCACATCTTTCTTGCTCATGGAATTCTGGTTAGGAAATAATGAGTTTCACATTGAAATCTCTAGCCTTAGACAGCAACTCTTGTACATCTAATCCAATTATAATTCTTTTCCCTTTGGAAGAGACTGGTTTGAGCATAAATATGTGACACAACACTTAATAATATGTAAAGAAAGTCTGAGAAGCATTATGGAAATTTCCAGCTCTTGAGACCAGGCGATAACTCAAATTTTGGTTAAGTACAAAAGCTTTATTCTAGCTTTCTCACTTTCCCCTCTTTCTCATGTATATCTTGTAGGTAACCAATTTCATTAGTTTGCTGACTATGCTTTCTATGTTTCTTTTTGCCCAAATGAGCAGATGCATGTATATTCTCTTACTTAGTCTTTCTCATACAAATGTATCAATCATACTTACTCTTTTACACTTTGCATGCTCTCATTTAATATTTGTAGCAATCACTCTAAATCAGTTGAATGAAGATCTTCCTCTTTGTTTCTTTATAGCTATATGATATGCCATTGTATACTATGTATATTATACCATAGTTTATTCAACCACTCTCTTATTTATGTCAGTTAGATCCTTTCTAACATTTTATAATACAAATAATACTGCAACAGATAATTTTATACATTTATATGTTTATATTGCTGGAGGGTGTATCCTTAAAGTTCCAAAAAGTGGTCAAAACATAATGTTTATGTAATTCGGTTAGACATTGTTAAATTTCCTTCCCAAAAGTTAGTATGTGATTAATTTCTGTCAGCAGTAAATTAGCATACCTAAGCCTTACAAACCATTAATTGTCCTACTTTTTTTTTTTTTTTGCCATTGTGACGGGTAAAAGATGGAAGGTAAAAAACGTTATAGAGATGGAGACAGAGCAAGATAACCAAATAGAAGCCTCCACTAATTGTCCTCCTGACAGGAACACCAGATTTAACAACATGTACACACAAAAGCACCTTCGTAAGAACCAAAAATCAGGTGAGTGATCACAGTACCTAGTACTAATTTTATATCACTGAAAGAGGCACAAAAGAGGTTGAGAGACAGTCTTAAACCATTGACACCACTGCTCCTCCATTCCTCAGCAGTGGCTGCGTGGCACACAGAATTTGAGTTCTTGGGGGAAGGAGAATGGAATGATTATGAGACTTTGCATTGGAACTCAGTGCTGCCCTTCACTGCAGAAAGAACCCAGGCAAAACTCAGCTGACACACACACAGGGAGTATTTAAATTAGCCCTAGCCAGAAAGGAACTGTCCATCCCAGTGGTTGGAACTTGAGTTCTCACAAGCCTCACCACCATAGACTAAAGTGCTCTGGGGCCCTAAATAAACTTAAAGGGCAGTCCAGGCAGCAAGGACTGCACTGTTAGATAAGTCCTGGTATTGTGCTGGGTTTGGAGCCAGTGAACTTGGGGGGCACATGACTTAGGAAGATGACAGCCAGTGGGAGCAAGGGAGTGCTTATGCCACCCCTCCCCAAACCCCAGGCAGCACAGCTCCCAGCTCCAAAAGGGACTCCTTCCTTCTGCTTGAGGACAGGAGGAGGGAGAGTAAAGAAGACTTCGTCTTGCAACTTGAATACAAGCTCAGCCACAGCAGGGTAGGGCACGAGACAGAGCCATGAGGCCCCCATTCAAGGCCCTAGCTCCTAGATGACATTTCAAGACACACTCTGGGCCAGAAGTGAAGCTGCTGCTGTAAAGGGAAGAAATAGTCTTGGCAGGATGCATTACCTACTGACTAAAAAACCCTTGGGCCCTGATAATCAGCAGCACTAGTGAGGTAGTACATGCCATGGGTTTTGGGTGAGATTCTGAGATGTGCTGGCTTCAGATATGACCCAGGACATTCCCAGCTGTGGTGGCTATGAGGAAAGACTCCTTCTGCTTGAGAAAAACAGAGGAAAACATAGATGGGCCTTTGTCTTGCAGCTTAGGCACCAATTCAGCCACTGTAGAGTAGAGCACCAAGGAGGCTCTTGGAGTTCCTGATTCCTGGCCTTGGCTCTTGGGTGGCATTTCTGGACCTGCCATGACTAGAAGGGAGTCCACTTCCCTGAAGGTTGAGTCCCAGGCCTGGCAGCACTTACCACTACCTGACTTAAGAGCTCTTGGGCCTTACGTGAACATAAACAGTAGCCTGCAGTAATCCCATGGGTCTGTGGTAGTGGTGGCCATGAGGAAAGACTTCTCTCCCTGGGGAAAGAGGAGAGGATAGTAGAAAGAACTTTGTCCTGTGGTTTTAGTGCTAGTTCAGCCACAGTAGAATAGAGCACCAGGTAGATTTCTAATTTCCTAACTTTGGGCCCTGGCTCCCTGATGGCATCTCTGGACCAGCCTGGGTCTGGGGGAACTTGCTGCCATTAAAGGAAAGACACAAGCCTGGCTAGATTTGCCACCTACTGATTGTAGAGCCTTGGAGCCCTGAGTAAACATAGGCAGTAGCCAGGTAGGGGTTAGAGCAGGCCTTGGCTGAGAGCCAGTGTTGTGCTGGTTTCAGGTCTGATCCAGCAGTCCTTGTGGTGTGACCATGGGGGTGCTTGTGTTACCCCTACCACAGCTCCAGGCTGCTCAGCACACAGAGAGAAACTCCCTTTGTTTGGGAGAAAGTAAGGGATGAGAACAAGTGTCTCTTCAAGGCAATCAGAGAATTTTTCCAGATCTTATTGAACACCACCAAAGCAATACCTCTACAAGTCTGAAAGAGTCATATCACTACTGGGCTCAGGGTGCCCCCTAATGCAGATCTGGCTATAGTGACCAAAAACTTAGATCACAACACCCAAGTCCCTTCAAATACCTAAAAAGCCTTCCCAAGAAGGATGAGGAAAAGAAGTCCAGACTGTGAAGACAACAATAGATACCTAACTCTTCAATGCCCAGACACCAATTAAATCCACAAACATCAAGGCTATTCAGGAAAACATGGCCTCACCAAACTAAATAAGTCACTAGAGACCAATGCTGGTGACCCAGAATATGTGACGTTTCAGACAAAGGATTCAAAATAGCTGTTTTGAGGAAACTCAATGAAATTCAAGATAACACAGAGAAGGAATTCAAAATTCTATCAGATAAATTTAACACAGAGATTAAAATAATTGAAAATAATCAAGCAGAAAAATGCAATTCCCATATCGAATAATGCATTAGAGTGTCTTAATAGCAGAATGAATCAAGCAGAAGAAAAAATTAGTGAGCCGAGAGATAGACTATTTGAAAATACACAGTCAGAAGAGACAAAAGAAAAAAGAATAAGAAGGGTCTACAAAATCTGTAAAATAGCATCAAAAGGGCAAATCTAAGAGTTATGGCCTTAAAGAAAAGGGAGAGAAAAAGACAGGGATATAAAGTATATTAAAAAATATAATATCAGAGAAGTTCTCAAACCTAGAGAAAGATATCAATATTCAAGTACAAGAAGGTTATAGAACACCAAGCAGATTTAATCCAAAGGAGACTGCCTGAAGGCATTTAATAATCAAACTCCCAAACGTCAAGAATAAAGAAAGGATCCTAAAGGTAACAAGAGAAAAGAGATAACATATAAGAGGACTCTAAAATATCTGGCAGCAGGCTTTTCAGTGGAAACCTTACAGGCCGGGAAAGAGTGACATGACATATTTAAAATGCCAAAGGAAAAAACTTTTACCCTAGAATAGTACATCCAGTGAAAATATTCTTCAGCCATGAAAGAGAAATAGGCTTGCCCAAGCAAACGAAAGATGAGGGATTTCATCAATACCTCTGTCCTACAAAAAGTTAAAGGAGTTCTTCAATCTGAAAATACAAAGAATGATAATGAGCAATAAGAAAACATCTTTACATACAAACTCACTGGTAGTACTAAGTACATAGAAAAACACAGACAATTATAACACTGTAAATGTGGTGTGTAAACTGCTCATATCTTAAACAGAAAAAATAAAAGATGAACCAATAAAAAATAATAACTACAACTTTGCAAGACATAGTCCAATAATATATAAATAGAAACAACAAAAGTTAAAAAGTGGGGGGTGTCAGGACAAAGTCGAAGTTTAGAGTTTACATTAGTTTTCCCTTTGCTTCTTTGTTAATTTATGCAATAGGTGTTAAGTTGTCATCAGCTGAAAATAATTATAAGACATTATTAGCAAGCCTCATGGTAACCTTAAATCAAAAAACATACAATGGATACACAACAAATAAAAAGCAAGACATTAAAACATAATACCAGAAAAAAAGTCATCTTCACCAAAAGGAAGACAGGAAGAAAAGAAAGAAGGATGAGAAGACCGCAAAACAACAAGAAAACAAATAAGAAAATGGGAAGTGTAAGTCCTTACTTATTAATAATAAGGTTTAATGAAAATGGACTAAACCCTCAATAAAAAGACAGAGTGGCTAAATGGATAAAAAGACAAAACCCAATGATCTGTTGCCTCTAAGAAACACACTTCACCTATAAAGACATACATAGACTGAAATTAAAGGGGGTGGAAAAAGATATTCCATACAAATGCAAATAGAAACAATAAAGAGCAGAAATAGCTATACTTATATCAGACAAATAGATTTCAAGACAAAAAGTATAAAAATAGACAAAAAATGCCATTATATAATGATAAAAGTGTGATTTCAGCAACAGGACATAACAATTGTAAATATATATGCACCCAAAACTGGAGCAACCAGACATATAAAGCAAATATTATTAGAACTAATGAGAGAGATAGACTACAATACAATAATAGCTGGAGATTTCAACCCCCCACTTTCAGCAATGGACAGATCATTCAGACAGAAAATCAACAAAGAAACATCGGACTTAATCTTCCCTATAGATCAAATGGATTTAATAGATATTTACAGAAAACTCCATTCAATGGCTGAAGCAGACACATATATTTTCCTCAACCCATGGATCATTTACAAGCGTAGACCATATGTTAGGTCATAAAACACATCTTAAAACAGTCAAAAGATCGAAATCATATGAAGTATCTGACCACATTGGAATAGAACTAGATGTAAATAACAAGAGGAATTTTGGAAACTGTATAAACAGATGGAAATTAAACAATATGCTCCTGAAAGACAAGTGGGCCAATGAAGAAATTCAGAGGAAACCTGAAAATGTTCTTGAAATGATAGTGTAAATACAACATACCAAACCCTATGAGATACAACAAAAGCATCACTAAAATGGAAGTTTATAGCTGTAAGCACCTACATCAAAAAAAGAAAAGCTTCACACAAGTAACCTAATGATGCATCTTAAAGAAATAGAAAAGCGAGAACAAACTGAAGCCAAAACTAGAAGAAAAGAAATAATAAATATTAGAGCAGAAATAAATGAAATGAATAAAATACTACAAAAGACTAATGAAATTAAAAGTTTTTTTTTGAAAAGATAAAATTGACAAACCTTTAGCTAAACTAAATAAGAAAAAAAAAAGAGAAAACCAAATAAATAAAATCAGGGTTGAAAAGGGTGACATTATACCTGATACCCCAGAAATTCAATGGATCATTACAGGTTACTATGAGCAATTACATGCCAATAAATTGTAAGAAATAGATAAATTCCTATACACATTCAACCTATGGAGGTTGAACCACAAAGAAATCCAAAACCTGGACAGACGAATAATAAATAATGAGATTGAAGCCATAATAATAAAAAAAAGTCTCCCAGCAAAGAAAAGCCAGAGACCCCATGGTTTCATGGCAGAATTTAAATCTTTATTTAAAGAGGAAATAATACCAATTCTACTCAAGCTATTCCAAAAAAGGGAGGAGTAGAAAGTATTCCAAACTCATTCTCTCAGCCAGTATTACCCCGATACCAAAAACAAAGACACATCAAAAAAAAAAAAAAAAAAAGCTACAAGCCATTATCCCTGATGAACACTGATGCAAAAATTCTCAACAAAATACTAAAAAATTAAATTCAACAACCTGTTTAAAAAGATCAGCATGACCAAGTGGGATTTATCTCAGGGATGAAAGGATGATTCTACACAAACAAATCAATCATTGTGATATATCACATCGAAAGAATGGACAAAAACCATATGATAATTTCAGTTGGTGCTGAAAAAGCATTTGATAAAACTCAACATCCAGTTATAATAAAAACATTGAAAAAACTGGCTTACAGAAGGAACAGACCTCAACACAATAAAAGCCATACATGACAGACTTATAGCTAGAATTATACTGAATGGGGAAAAAACTGAAAGCCTTTCCTCTAAAATCTGTAACAAGAAAAGGATGTCTGCTTTTACCACTGTTATTTAACATACTACTGAAATTCCTAGCTAGAGCAATCAGACAAAGGAAATAAATAAAGGGTATTCAAATTGGAAAAGAAGTCACATTATCTTTGTTTGCAGATAATACAATCTTATATTTGGAAAATTCTAAAGAGTCCACCAAAAAAAACTGTTACAACTAAGAAATAAATTCAGTAAAGCTGCAAGATACAAAATCAACATACAAAAATTAGTAGCATTTCTATATGCCAACAGCATGCAATCTGAAAAAGAAATCAAGAAAGTAATCTCATTTACAATAGCTACAAACTTAAATACCTAGAAATTAGCCTAACCAAGGAAGTGGAATATTTCTACAATTAAAACCATAAAACACTGAAGCCAGAAATAAAAAAAGGACATAAAAAATGGAGATATAGTCCATGTTCATGAATTGGGAGAATCAACATTTTTAAAATCTCCAAACTATGCCCGAAGCAATCTACAGATTCAATGCAACACCTACCACATTCTTCACACAATGTAGACGATGAGATTATTCACAGAGTGAATAATCTATCAATGACACTCTTCACGAAAATATAAAAACAATTCTAAAATTTACATGAAATTACAAAAAACCCAGAATAGCCCAAGCCATCCTTTTTAAAAAGAACAACACTGAAGGAATCACATTACCTGACTTCAAGCCATACTACAGCGGTATAGTAACCAAAACAACATGGTATTGGCATAAAAACAGATACACAGACCAATTGAACAGAATAAAAAACCCAGGAATAAATTTATGCATCTACAGTGTATTTTTTGACAAAGGTGCCAAGAGCATACATTAGAGAAAGGACAGTCTCTTCACTAAATGGTGCTGGGAAAACTGGATATCCATATGCAGAAGAATGAAACTAGACACCCATCTCCTGCCATACACAAAAATCAAATAAAAATGGATTAAAGACTTAAATCTAGAACCTCAAACTATGAAACGACTAAAAGAAAGCATTGGGGAAACTCTCCAGGTCATTGGTCTGGGCAAAGAGTTCTTGAGTAATACCCACAAGCACAGGCAACAAAAGCCAAAATGGATAAATGAGATCACATCAAGTTAAGAAGCTTTTGCACTGAAATGGAAACAAGGTGAATTGACTCTCCTTAGAATGGGAGAAAATATTTGCAAACTACCTATCTGACAAGGGATTAAAAACCAGAATAAATAAGGAGTTCAAACAACTCAATAGGAAAAAAAATCTAATAATGTGATAAAATTTGGGCAAAAGATTTGAATAGACATTTTTCAAAAGAAGACATACAAATGGCAATCAGGTATATGAAAATGTGCTCAACATCATTAATCATCAGAGAAATGCACATCAAGACTACAATGAGATATCATCTTACCAGTTAAAATGCTTTCTATACAAATGATAGGCAATAACAAATGCCAGCAAGGACATGGACAAAAGGGAATCCTTGTACACTGTTGCTGGGAATGTCAATTAGTACAACCACTATGGAGAATAGTTTGGAGATTCTTCAAAAAGTAAAAATATAGCTGCCATGTGGTTCTGCAATCCCATTGCTAGGTATATCCCCAAAGAAATGAAATCAGTATATCTAAGAGATATCTGCACTTCTATGTTTCTTGCAGCATCATTTACAATAGCCAAGATTTGGAAGCAAACTATGTGTCCATCAACAGATGAATGGATAAAGAAAGTGTGGTACATATACACAAAGGAGTACTATTTATTCATTAAAAAGGATGAGATTCTTCATTTGCAACAACACGAATGGTACTGGAAGTCATTATGTTAAGTGATATAAGCCAGGTACAGGAAGACAAATTTCACATGTTCTCACTTATTTTTGGGAGCTGAACATTAAAACAATTGAACTCATGAAGATAGAGAGTATAAAGATGGTTTTCAGAGGCTTGGAAGAGTAGTAGGGGTTGTGGGGGAAAAGTGGGAATGGTTAATGAGTACAAAAGACAGAAAGAATGAATAAGATCTACTATTTGATATGACAACAGGGTGACTATGGTCCATAACTTCATTGTATGTTTAAAAATAATTAAGATTATTATTGGATTTTTTGTCACACAAAAAAATTAATGCTTGAGGGAACGTATACCCCATTTACCCTGATGTGATTATTACATGTTGTATGCCTATATCAAAATATCTTAGGTACTCCATAAATATATACACCTACTATGTACCCACAGAAATTAAGAATACATTTTTTAAAAAATATAAAAAATTAAGAAAATTTAAGAAAAAGAAAAAATACAATGTAACTTAATTTTTTTCCAATTATGAGTGATGTTGATCATTTTTTCATATTTAAGAGCCATTATTATTATTATTGTGTGACTATTCTATTTATATTTGTGCCCATTTTTGTGTTGGAATTTTTGCCTTTTTACAAACATTATACAAATATAAAAAAGTGTATATTACAAAATATACTGGGCAGCTATGCAATATAAAATATACAAAATATGCTACTATACTAGTATACAAAATATACTATGCAACTATATAAAATAATATAAAATATACTAGAGATTGAAGCCAAAATAAAAAAGTCTCCCAGCAAAGAAAAGCCAGAGACCCCATGGTTTCACGGCAGAATTTAAATCTTTATTTAAAGAAGAAATAATACCAATTCTACTCTTGCTTTTCCAAAAAATGGAGGAGTAGAAAGTACTTCCAAACTCATTTTCTCAGCCAGTATTACCCCCGATACCAAAAACAAAGACACATCAAAAAAAAGAAAACTGCAAGCCATTATCCCTTATGAACACTGATGCAAAAATTCTCAAAAACATACTAAAAAAATTAAATTCAACAACCTGTTTTAAAAGATCATCATGACCAAGTGGGATTTATCTCAGGGATAGAAGGGTGATTCAACACAAACTAATCAATCACTTCTTTCATGCTACAACAGCGGAACTTAATTTTTTGCAACAGAGACCACATGCCTTGTGAGGCCTAAAATATTTGCTAACAGCCGGGCGTGGTGGCTCACGCCTGTAATCCCAGCACTTTGGGAGGCCGAGGCGGGAGGATCATGAGGTCAGGAGATCGAGACCATCCTGGCTAATGCGGTGAAACCCCGTCTCTACTAAAAATACAAAAAAATTAGCCTGGCGTAGTGGCAGACGCCTGTTGTCCCAGCTACTCAGGAGGCTGAGGCAGGAGAATGGCGTGAACCTGGGAGGCGGAGCTTGCAGTGAGCAAGTGAGACTGTGCCACTGCACTCCAGCCTGGGCGACAGAGCGAGACTCCGTCTCAAAACAAAACAAAACAAAAAAATTTGCTAACTAGTGTTTTCCAACAAAAATTAAAAACTACTGTTCTACATCGTACCAACCATAGCCAAACTTCAGGAGTTCCAGTGAGGAGTTCATTCTTCAACAGCTGTCTGATGTTTTACATTGCTAAAGTTACACAATTCAGTTTTCATCCTCAGTGATATCAAAGAAAGCAACTGGATATTTAAAGTGCTGATTTAAATAATGATATCTATGTCTGTGTACAGAAATTAGCATTTAAAAAATCATATCTTTCTATTGAATCATAAGCTTCTTTATTTGATTTAAAAAAAAAAAGTAAACTGATTTTCATTGAACATACAAGAGTGCATTTATATTTCTGGGCCTGGCTTTGCCAGTGAGCAAAGAGAACAAGTTGAACACCAGGGTCGCTCCCCGTATTGCCATGTTTAAAAGGGCATTAAACTAAGAAAGACTATTAACAAATGACTTGGAAGGTTATTAGAATTTTTATCCTCTATAATAAAAGTCGATCTTCTCAAGTGTTTATTTTGAGATTCATTTCCAAAGGGTTTTAGATAAATAACCTAGGAAAGCCTGTTGGTTTCTCAGTGAAAACATTATGTTATCACTAGAGGGAGCTGGTTTTACATAAAATTAATGTATGTAGGAATGTATCTAGAAAAAGACAGAAAAGCACTTTGTGGTTCATGTTAAGAAAAAGAACAAAATCCTTTTCAAAATATTTTTTCTGCTAATGTACTCGTCAAGGAATTATAAACTGAAAGTTTTCTTCAAAGTACTGTAATCTCTGTTCCCAAGATAATTTTTGATACTCTAAATGTGACAGTGGAGTAAACATTCTATGGGGGTATTCCTTAATTTTCATATAGTAGTATTGATGTTTGTAGTCTTTTCATTGTTCTTTAAATTTATCCTACTTTAATTTTCTTTAAAATGGAATTTTGTCATTGTATAGTTTGAACAATATGCTAAGCAGAGTTTCAGAATAAGATTTTGGCTAAATTGTCTATTTAATATAAAAGATATTAACATTCCGGTGTTACTTTGAAATGCCTGATTTTCAGTGAGTGCTAAAATGAAAAGAACAATTAAGTATTTGCTTTAACTTAAACACTTTCTTACATGTAAGTACTATTGTATCGGTAACTGTCTCAAATTTATGTAAGTAAATTTACGTAAATGTACATAGGTCACATGCAGAGTAAACTTACATAAGAACCAGATATTCAGCCAATAGCCAATAGCTTTGGCTAACTGGGAACTTACTAAATTCACCGTGTTTCCTTGAGAATTGTTAGTTGGAACTATAACTACTAAGTTTTAAAATAGGGCTAATTCATCTCTCTATGCTTTCTCTGATGCATGGATATCAATGCTTATAAATTATTTATAAATCTCCTTTCAAGTTGAGCAAACCTCTAATTTCAAAACAGGATTGAAATTGGTAGAACATGTTTGACCAGGTGAATGGATTTTTAATCGGTAAATTATTTCAGACAGTGAGGAACTGGCCTTTGTTAACTCATTGACCCATTTAAATCTCTGCCCACCACATACACACAAGTTCTTCTTGCCAAATTCAGTGATCTACATCAATTTTTTAAAAATTCAGATTATGCCCTTGCTTGATAGTATTTTTATGCTACTAAATGAAAAGATGTTTGGCATTTCTTGTATGTCATAACTTTTCACCTTTAGTCAAATTTTTAAATTCATAATGTTGAGTAAATATCTGTGTAGTTGTTCTTGAATCAACTAAAGAAAACTAAAAATATTACTGAGTTAACGAATGTTCATTAGTTGCTCATTAATTATAATTGGACCTATCAATAATGAAGTAGAAAAATGGGTAAAGATTTGATTTAAAAGACAATTGATTTTCTTTCAAAGAAAGAACCAACTGGAAAACAAAACAAAGCTGACGATGGCTTTTGTTTCGTACCTATTCTGGTCTCAGTAACCAGTGGTAAACAATGAGGTTTGTTGTTGTGTCTGCTAAGAAGAATATGAACAGCTATTGCAAGCCACAATAAATTGTTCAGTGGGTTTTCTCTGTACAACTTGTTGATTTGAATCATAATGGGGTTTCAAGCAACTTGATAAACCTTTGTCAAGATTTTTAAGTGGAAGAAAAAAATGGTGTAATGTACAACTTGTAGAAATTGTTTTTCCTAGTGTGGTCCCAAGTGGCGCCATCCTTTCACTCTCCCAATGTGCTCTAATGAAGAAGGGACATAGAGGTCATTGAGGTCAACGGCGAATCAGCAAGAGCTGACAAGATGTGATTCTTGGCACTTAGAATGGCTAAATGCCACCAACCCCTCCAGACTATTTTCCAAATATTTTGGAGTTTACAAAGACCAAAGACTTTGACCAAACTATTTCTCTCTCCACTCCATTTTTAGCTCTAAATTTATACTTACAAAGCAAACTCAAACCAGGACTTCTGAATAACACATTGTGAAGCAGTTTGAAGTGGTATGGATCCTATCCTCAAATTATATGTAGGCCTCTCAGCCCTTAGAACTGGAAGCTGGGAAGTTGATCATTATTTTCACTTTCTAGTTGGGAGACAGTGAGGTTAAGGAGACCCAACCAAGTTAAATTCAGGCTTTTTTTTAACTTGTTGTCCCTGAATGGAGTTTTGGAGGTCTTTGAAATCTTAGAAATGCTATGTAAAGTTTTTGTTATATATTAATGTTCATGATTTTACCAGAGTCTCAAAGGGTCCACAAAAACTTAATATGTTGAAAGCAATTAAAAAACAAAAACAAAAACAAATTATCTTCTGGAAAATGTCAGCTTCTCCACTAAATCTTCACAGCAATTCTGTAGATTGGCTGTTACAGCCAATGGTTAATACAGATTCTAGAAACAGGCTGCCAAGATTCCAATTTCAGTTCTGCCACGTATTAGCTGTATGAACTGACTTTCTGTACCTCAGTTTTCTCATATGCAAAATGAAATGATAATAGTACCTATTCCATAGGGTTATTATGAGGAATAAATGAGGTAATATTTGTAAAGTACCTATTCCTTTCTACAAGATAAATATTGTGTGTGTGTGTGTGTGTGTAAAACACTAAATATTAATCCCCAGGGTTTAGATGATGAAACAAGTTAAGAGATTTGCGTAAAATCACATTGCTTGTAAGAGGAAGAAATAGGTCTAAAATTCAGAGGGGTTGTTTTGTTTTCTTTTGTTTCCATTTAAATCCTGCTAATCATTGGCCCTAATCAGTTCTGTGTGTGTGGTCTCTTAGCTTCCATTTCCTCTCTATTCCATCACCCCCACCCTGCCCACCCAATGTTGTCCTTTTTTTTTTTTTTTTTAGAGATGGAGTCTTGCTCTGTCACCCAGGCTGGAGTGCCGTGGCGTGACCTCAGCTCACTGCAACCTCCGCCTCCCAGGTTCTAGCAATTCTCCTGCCTCAGCCTCCCAAGTAGCTGGGACTACAGGCACCTGCTGCCATGCCCAGCTAATTTTTAGTATTTCAGTAGAGACGGGGTTTCACCGTGTTGCCCAGGCTGGTCTCGAACTCCTGAGCTCAGGCAATCCACCCACCTCAGCCTCCCAAAGTGCTAGGATTACAGGTGTGAGCCACCATGCCTGGCCCCAATGTTGTACTTTTAAAATCATTTTGTATGCATCTTCCACCGCACTTTGCTCTCAAAACTTCAAAATCTCCCCATTATCTGGTTTGAATCAAACTTTAATTTAAAACAAGGAATTGTTGGAGCACTAATCTATGAGAGGTGGTGAATTACTAATGCAGTATTAAAATAAAATTATCCACACTGTTCTCCTAGAGAGTAATTTAAAATCAGAGAGAAGTTCACCCATTCCTTCCCTCCTACTGTATGTGCAGTCACACATACACACACAAACACACATAAACACATGCACACGCACAGACACACACAAACACACACCCCTCAGACAAACTCAAATCGAATTGCTCTGGCTAATTTTAGTGCTTTTCTTTTGGTAAAAGGAGTATCTAAATTTGCAGCAAATTCAATTGTTCTGGACAAGAGAGGAGAGATTGATCCCTATCACCTAATATACAGGGCTTCTTTATCCCTTCTCTACAGAGCGGTTAAGCTGCAAGACCCTGAAATTATTGACCAAATACTAAAAGAATAAATATTTCAAGGGGCACCAATTATTAACTTACCCAACATGACCAGCTTAGAATCCTTCCTGAGTACCCTCAAGTTTTCATCTAGCCCTGATTCTGATCACAGGTTATAAAACATTTACTATACAAATCTGTCTCACCTGGAGTACCTCATTACCTGGAATAGAAGTCATGTCAGTGGCTGGGCGCAGTGGCTCACGCCTGTAATCCCAGCACTTTGGGAGGCCGAGGTGGGCAGATCACAAAGTCAGGAGTTCAAGACCAGCCTAACCAACATGATGAAACCCCGTTTCTACTGAAGATACAAAAATTAGCCGGGTATGGTGGCATGTGCCTGTAATCCCAGCTACTGGGGAGACTGAGGCAGGAGAATCATTTGAACCCTGGAGGTGGAGGTTGCAGTGAGCCGTGATCACACCACTGCATTCCAGCCTGGGTGACAGGGCGGGACTCCGTCTCAAAAAAAAAAAAAAAAAAAAAAAAAGAAAGTCATGTCAGCATTTCAGTCCATTAGGTTCTTTATGTCTCCTAGTCCTTATTCTTCCTCATCGAAGTTATCACAAATGAGGAGAATGGTTTTCTTTTCTATGACTATCAAATGCATTATGTAGTAGTGGAAATTCCATTGGTAAAATCATCACCAATAAACGTAGTTTCGAATCCTGTTTCCTCACTTGTTTGCCACATTACCTAGAGAAATTTAAATAGATTTCTCTGAGCTTCATTGTCTTTTTCATCTATCAAACTGCAAAATAGCATCTATTTCAAGGGTTGATATAAGGGTAAAATAAAATACCATACAAAAATATCTTGGCATAGAGCAGCTGCTCAATAAATGCTAATTTGTTTCATTAAATTATAGCTAAAGATTTATTGTATAAATATAATTTGTTATATTCTTGAGTGTTTTGCAGTTTGCAGAGAGAGCCTTTACATACATCATTGTATTTGCTCCTCATGATGATTCTGAGAAACAAAAACTATGATCATTATCCTACCAATATAGAAATGGTGTATGATAATGATTAAATGGTTTGCCCTCAACTACACAGTTTCAGAGCTGGGACTGAAATACATATTATTTTAAAAATTTTGTCAATATTTAAATTTATTTTTCATTCATTATCAATGCCTCTTTTTTGTTTGTTTACTTTTAAAATATTTTTAAATTAGCTTTAATTATAAGAAGTATTAATATATACATTATTAGGGTTAAGCAAAAAACTACAAAATAAATACATATATAGGTCATCCCCTTTCTAAGACTCTCCAGAGAGGCTTTTTTTATTTTTAAAAATAATTTCAACTTTTAATTTCAATAGGTACATGTGCAAGTTCGTAACATGGGAATATTTCATGATGCTGAGTTTTGGGATACAGAGGATCCTATCACCAGGTATGGAGCATAGTACCCAACAGGTAGTTTTTCAGACCTTGCTCCCATGCCTCTCTACCACCTCTAGTAGTCCCCAATGTTTATTGCTCCCATGTTTACTTCCATGTGTGTTCAATGTTTAGCTTCCACTTATAAGTGAGAACATGCGGTATTTGGTTTTGTTTCTGTGTTAATTCACTTAGAATAATGGCTGCCGCCTGCATCCATGTTGTCACAAAGGACATAATTTCATTTTTTATGGCTGGGTAGTATTCCATGGTGTATATGTACCATCCTTTCTTTATCCAATCCACCATTGATGGGTACCTAGGATGATTTCTGCTAGTGCATGTGTCTTTCTAGTAGTAGGATTTATTTCCTTTAAATACATATAATAATCTCATTACTATATATATAATCTCATTATATATATATATATAATCTCATTATATATATATATATA